>NC_140589.1:1086208629-1086593629 GCF_964204655.1 Triturus cristatus | reverse complement strand
GGCCTGGCTAGGGGTCTGAAGCTGGGAACGGGCCCGGGGCTCGTGCTCCGTCTGGCAGGGCCCGGGGTGCGGGAGCCCCCCGTCCTGCAAGCCAGCCGAGGGTCCGGGCGCTGGAGACAGGGGTCCACCGGGGCCCAGGGAGGCTCTCCCCGGCCTGGCTGCTTTCAGAAGCAAGGACCGGGCCCGTGAGCCGAAGTGGCTTGCTTTTTTATTCTACGCTGGCGGAATGGAATTTTCCGCCCACCCCTACTTTGGATGAAAGAAAACGACCACTTCCTTACAGATTGACCTTTGACCCATGGGTGCGTCATGAGACCTTTGGAAGAGTCATGTGGTTTTTCTACCTCCCGAAGTCAATACCATGTTTTCTGGGAACCAGGGCCGCTGAATGAAGCATTTCCCAGTGTTTTGACCTTTTAAACTGAGCTGCAGAAAATAGTAAAGATCGTTTTCAAAGTGCGTAAAAGTGCACACTTTTTGGAGCCTTTGGATGAAGGAAAATGACCACTTTGTTACAGGTTGACCTTTGACCCCTGGGAACGTCATGAGACCTTTGAAGAGTCATGTGGTTTTTTTCCCTCCTGAAGTCAATACCACGTTTTCTAGGAACCAGGGCCGCCGAATGAATCATTTCCCAGCGTTTTTACCTTTTACACTGAGCCTCAGAAAATAGTAAAGATCGTTATCAAAGTGTGTAAAAGCGCACACTTTTTGGAGCCTCTGCATGAAGGAAAACGACCTCTTCCTTACGGGTTGACCTTTGACCCCTGGGAGTTTCATGTGACCTTTGGAAGAGTCATGTGTTTTTTCTGCCTACCGAATACCACGTTTTCTGGGCTCTAGAGCCGTCAAATAAAGCATTTTGCCAGTGTTTTGACCTTTTAGACTGAGCTGAAGAAAATAGTAAAGTTCGTTTTCAAAGTGCGTAAAAGCGCACACTTTTTGAAGCCTTTGGATGAAGGAAAACCACCACTTCCTTAGTTTGACCTCCTACCCCTGGGTGCGTCATGAGACCTTTGGAAGAGTCATGTTGTTTTTCTGCCTACCGAATTCAATACCACGTTTTCCGGGCTCTACGGCCGTCAAAAGAAGCATTTCCCAGTGTTTTGACCATTTAGACTGAGCTGCAGAAAATAGTGAAGATCGTTTTCAAAGTGTGTAAAAACGCACACTTTTTGAAGCCTTTGGATAAAGGAAAACGATGACTTAATTACAGTTTGACCTTTGACCCCTGGGTGCATCATGAGACCTTTGGAAGAGTCATGTGGTTTTTCTGCCTTCCGAAGTCAATATCACGTTTTCTGGGAACCAGAGCCGTCGAATGAAGCATTTCCCAGTATTTTGTCCTTTTAAATTGAACCGCAGAAAATAGTAAACATCATTCTCAAAGTGTGTGAAGCGCACACATTTTGGAGCCTTTGGATGAAGAAAACGACCACTTCCTTACAGTTTGGCCTTAGACCCCTGGGTGCGTCAAGAGACCTTTGGAAGGGTCATGTGGTTTTTCTGCCTCCCGAAGTCAATACCACGTTTTGTGGGAATCAGGGCCGCCGAATGAATCATTTCCCAGCGTTTTTACCTTTTAGACTGAGCCACAGAAAATAGTAAAGATCGTTTTCAAAGCGCACACTTTTTGGAGCCTCTGGATGAAGGAAAACGACCACTTCCTTACGGGTTGACCTTTGACCCCTGGGTGTTTCATGTGACGTTTGGAAGAGTTATGTGTTTTTTCTGCCTACCGAATACCATGTTTTCTGGGCTCTAGGGCCGTCAAATGAAGCATTTTCCCAGTGTTTTGACCTTTTAGACTGAGCTGAAGAAAATAGTAAAGATCGTTTTCAAAGTGCGTAAAAGCGCACACTTTTTGGAGCCTTTGGATGAAGGAAAACAACCACTTCCTTACAGTTTGACCTTTGACCCCTGGGTGCGTCTTGAGACCTTTGGAAGAGTCATGTTGTTCCGCCTCCCGAAGTCAATACCACGTTTTCTGGGAACCAGGGCCGCCGAATCAAGCATTTCCCAGCGTTTTGACCTTTTAAACTGAGCCGCAGAAAATAGTAAAGATCGTTTTCAAAGTGAGTAAAAGCGCATTTTTTTTGGAGCCTTTGGATGAAGGAAAACGACCAATTTGTTACAGGTTGACCTTTGACCCCTGGGTGCATCATGAGACCTTTGGAAGAGTCATGTGGTTTTTCTGCCTTCCGAAGTCAATATCACGTTTTCTGGGAACCAGAGCCGTCGAATGAAGCATTTCCCAGTATTTTGACCTTTTAAATTGAACCGCAGAAAATATTAAACATCATTTTCAAAGTGCGTGAAAGCGCACACATTTTGGAGCCTTTGGATGAAGGAAAACGACCACTTCCTTACAGTTTGGCCTTAGACCTCTGGGTGCGTCATGAGACCTTTGGAAGGGTCATGTGGTTTTTCTGGCTCCCGAAGTCAATACCACGTTTTGTGGGAACCAGGGCCGCCGAATGAATCATTTCCCAGCGTTTTTACCTTTTAGACTGAGCCTCAGAAAATAGTAAAGATCGTTTTCAAAGTGCGTACAAGCGCACACTTTTTGGAGCCTCTGGATGAAGGAAAACGACCACTTCCTTACGGGTTGACCTTTGACCCCTGGGTGTTTCATGTGACGTTTGGAAGAGTCATGTGTTTTTTCTGCCTACCGAATACCATGTTTTCTGGGCTCTAGGGCCGTCAAATGAAGCATTTTCCCAGTGTTTTGACCTTTTAGACTGAGCTGAAGAAAATAGTAAAGATCGTTTTCAAAGTGCGTAAAAGCGCACACTTTTTGGAGCCTTTGGATGGAGGAAAACCACCACTTCCTTAGTTTGACCTCCTACCTCTGGGTGCGTCATGAGACATTTGGAAGAGTCATGTTGTTTTTCTGCCTACCGAATTCAATACCACGTTTTCCGGGCTCTACGGCCGTCAAAAGAAGCATTTCCCAGTGTTTTGACCATTTAGACTGAGCTGCAGAAAATAGTGAAGATCGTTTTCAAAGTGCATAAAAACGCACACTTTTTGGAGCCTTTGGATAAAGGAAAACGATGACTTAATTACAGTTTGACCTTTGACCCCTGGGTGCGTCATGATACCTTTGGAATAGTCATGTTGTTCCGCCTCCCGAAGTCAATACCACGTTTTCTGGGAACCAGGGCCGCCGAATCAAGCATTTCCCAGCGTTTTGACCTTTTAAATTGAACCGCAGAAAATAGTAAACATTCTTTTCAAAGTGCGTAAAAGCGCATTTTTTTTGGAGCCTTTGGATGAAGGAAAACGACCACTTTGTTACAGGTTGACCTTTGACCCCTGGGTGCATCATGAGACCTTTGGAAACGTCATGTGGTTTTTCTGCCTTCCGAAGTCAATATCACGTTTTCTGGGAACCAGAGCCGTCGAATGAAGCATTTCCCAGTATTTTGACCTTTTAAATTGAACCGCAGAAAATAGTAAACATCCTTTTCAAAGTGCGTGAAAGCGCACACATTTTGGAGCCTTTGGATGAAGGAAAACGACCACTTCCTTACAGTTTGGCCTTAGACCCCTGGGTGTGTCATGAGACCTTTGGAAGGGTCATGTGGTTTTTCTGCCTCCCGAAGTCAATACCACGTTTTGTGGGAACCAGGGCCGCCGAATGAATCATTTCCCAGCGTTTTTACCTTTTAGACTGAGCCTCAGAAAATAGTAAAGATCGTTTTCAAAGTGCGTAAAAGCGCACACTTTTTGGAGCCTCTGGATGAAGGAAAACGACCACTTCCTTACGGGTTGACCTTTGACCCCTGGGTGTTTCATGTGACGTTTGGAAGAGTCATGTGTTTTTTCTGCCTACCGAATACCATGTTTTCTGGGCTCTAGGGCCGTCAAATGAAGCATTTTCCCAGTGTTTTGACCTTTTAGACTGAGCTGAAGAAAATAGTAAAGATCGTTTTCAAAGTGCGTAAAAGCGCACACTTTTTGGAGCCTTTGGATGAAGGAAAACAACCACTTACTTACAGTTTGACCTTTGACCCCTGGGTGCGTCATGAGACCTTTGGAAGAGTCATGTTGTTCCGCCTCCCGAAGTCAATACCATGTTTTCTGGGAACCAGGGCCGCCGAATCAAGCATTTCCCAGCGTTTTGACATTTTAAACTGAGCCGCAGAAAATAGTAAAGATCGTTTTCAAAGTGCGTAAAAGCGCATTTTTTTTGGAGCCTTTGGATGAAGGAAAACTACCACTTTGTTACAGGTTGACCTTTCACCCCTGGGAGCGGCATGAGACCTTTGGAAGATTTGTGTGGTTTTTCTGCCTCCCGAAGCCAATACCACGTTTTCTGGGAATAAAGGAAAACGTCTACTTCCTTACAGGTTGACCTTTGATCCCTGGGTGCGTCATGAGACCTTTGGAAGAGTCATGTGGTTTTCTGCCTCCCGAAGTCAATACCATGTTTTCCGGGCTCTAGGGCCGTCAAATGACCATTTCCCAGAGTTTTGACCTTTTAGACAGAGCTGCAGAAAATAGTAAAGATCAATTTTAAAGTACGTAAATGCGCACACATATGGGAGCCTTTGGATGAAGGAAAACGACCACTTCCATACAGGTTGACCTTTGATCCCTGGGTGCGTCATGAGACCTTTGGAAGAGTCATGTGGTTTTTCTGCCTCCTGAAGTCAATACCACGTTTTCTGGGAACCAGGGCCGCCAAATAAATCATTTCCCAGCGTTTTGACCTTTTAAACTGAGCCGCTGAAAATAGTAAAGATCGTTTTCAAAGAGCGTAAAAGCGCACACCTTTTGGAGCCTTTGGATGAAGGAAAATGTCCACTTCCTTACAGTTTGACGTTTGACCCCTGGAAAAATTCATGAGACCTTTGGAAGGGTCATGTGGTTTTTCTACCTCACAAACTCACTACCACGTTTTCCGGAATCTAGGGCCGTCAAATGAAGCATTTCCCAGCGTTTTGACCTTTTAAACTGAGCCGCAGAAAATAGTAAAGATCGTTTTGAAAGTGCATAAAAGCGCACACTTTTGGGAGCCTTTGGATGAAGGAAAACAACCACTTCCATACAGGTTGACCTTTGACCGTGGACCCCTGGAAGCGTCATGAGACCTTTGGAAGAGTCATGTGGTTTTTCTGCCTCCCAAAGTCAATACCACGTTTCCTGGGAACCAGGGCCGCCGAATGAAGCATTTCCCAGCGTTTTGACCTTTTAAACTGAGCCGCAGAAAATAGTAAAGATCGTTTTCAAAGTGCGTAAAAGCACACACCTTTGGATGTAGGAAAACGACCACTTCCATACAGGTTGACCTTTGACTTGTGACCCCTGGAAGCGTCATGAGACCTTTGGAAGAGTCATGTGGTTTTTCTGCCTACCGAAGTCAATACCATGATTACTGGGAACCAGGGCCGCTGAATGAATCATTTCCAAGCGTTTTGACCTTTTAAACTGAGCCGCAGAAAATAGTAAAGATCGTTTTCAAAGTGAGTAAAAGCACACACCTTTTGGAGCCTTTGGATGAAGGACAACGACCACTTACTTACAGTTTGACCTTTGACCCCCTGGAAGCGTCATGAGACCTTTGGAAGAGTCATGTGGTTTTTCTGCCTCACGAAGTCACTATCGCGTTTTCCGGGCTTTAGGGCCGTCAAAGATCGTTTTCAAAGTGCGTAAAAGCACACAACTTTGGATGAAGGAAAACAACCACTTCCTTACAGGTTAACCTTTGACTTGTGACCCCTGGGAGTTTCATGTGACCTTTGGAAGAGTCATGGGGTTTTTCTACCTACCGAATACCACGTTTTCTGGGCTCTAGGGCCGTCAAATGAAGCATTTCCCTGTGTTTTGACCTGTTAGACTGAGCTGAAGAAAAAAGCAAAGATCGTTTTCAAAGTGCGTAAAAGCGCACACTTTTTGGAGCCTTTGGATGAAGGAAAACGACCACTTCCTTACAGTTTGACCTTTGACCCCTGGGTGCGTCATGAGACCTTTGGAAGAGCCATGTTTTTCCGCCTCCCAAAGTCAATACCACGTTTTCTGGGAACCGGGGGCGCCGAATGAAGCATTTCCCAGCGTTTTGACCTTTTAAACTGAGCCGCAGAAAATAGTAAAGATCGTTTTCAAAGTGCGTAAAATCGCACTCTTTTTGGAGCCTTTGGATGAAGGAAAACGACCACTTCGTTACAGTTTGACCTTTGACCCCTGGGAGCGTCATGAGACCTTTGGAAGATTCGTGTGGTTTTTCTGCCTCCCGAAGTCAATACCACGTTTTCTGTGAATGAAGGCGAACGACCACTTCCTTACAGGTTGACCTTTGATCTTTGACCCCTGGGAGTGTCATGAGACCTTTGGAAGAGTCATGTGGTTTTTCTGCCTCCTGAAGTCAATACCACATTTTCCGGGCTCTAGGGCCGTCAAATGACCATTTCCCAGTGTTTTGACCTTTTAGACTGAGCTGCAGAAAATAGTAAAGATCGTTTTCAAAGTGCGTAAAAGCGCACACTTTTTGAAGCCTTTGGATGAAGGAAAACCACCACTTCCTTAGTTTGACCTCCTACCCCTGGGTGCGTCATGAGACCTTTGGAAGAGTCATGTTGTTTTTCTGCCTACCGAATTCAATACCACGTTTTCCGGGCTCTACGGCCGTCAAAAGAAGCATTTCCCAGTGTTTTGACCATTTAGACTGAGCTGCAGAAAATAGTGAAGATCGTTTTCAAAGTGCGTAAAAACGCACACTTTTTGAAGCCTTTGGATAAAGGAAAACGATGACTTAATTACAGTTTGACCTTTGACCCCTGGGTGCATCATGAGACCTTTGGAAGAGTCATGTGGTTTTTCTGCCTTCCGAAGTCAATATCACGTTTTCTGGGAACCAGAGCCGTCGAATGAAGCATTTCCCAGTATTTTGTCCTTTTAAATTGAACCGCAGAAAATAGTAAACATCATTCTCAAAGTGTGTGAAGCGCACACATTTTGGAGCCTTTGGATGAAGGAAAACGACCACTTCCTTACAGTTTGGCCTTAGACCCCTGGGTGCGTCATGAGACCTTTGGAAGGGTCATGTGGTTTTTCTGCCTCCCGAAGTCAATACCACGTTTTGTGGGAATCAGGGCCGCCGAATGAATCATTTCCCAGTGTTTTTACCTTTTAGACTGAGCCACAGAAAATAGTAAAGATCGTTTTCAAAGCGCACACTTTTTGGAGCCTCTGGATGAAGGAAAACGACCACTTCCTTACGGGTTGACCTTTGACCCCTGGGTGTTTCATGTGACGTTTGGAAGAGTCATGTGTTTTTTCTGCCTACCGAATACCATGTTTTCTGGGCTCTAGGGCCGTCAAATGAAGCATTTTCCCAGTGTTTTGACCTTTTAGACTGAGCTGAAGAAAATAGTAAAGATCGTTTTCAAAGTGCGTAAAAGCGCACACTTTTTGGAGCCTTTGGATGAAGGAAAACAACCACTTCCTTACAGTTTGACCTTTGACCCCTGGGTGCGTCATGAGACCTTTGGAAGAGTCATGTTGTTCCGCCTCCCGAAGTCAATACCACGTTTTCTGGGAACCAGGGCCGCCGAATCAAGCATTTCCCAGCGTTTTGACCTTTTAAACTGAGCCGCAGAAAATAGTAAAGATCGTTTTCAAAGTGAGTAAAAGCGCATTTTTTTTGGAGCCTTTGGATGAAGGAAAACGACCAATTTGTTACAGGTTGACCTTTGACCCCTGGGTGCATCATGAGACCTTTGGAAGAGTCATGTGGTTTTTCTGCCTTCCGAAGTCAATATCACGTTTTCTGGGAACCAGAGCCGTCGAATGAAGCATTTCCCAGTATTTTGACCTTTTAAATTGAACTGCAGAAAATAGTAAACATCATTTTCAAAGTGCGTGAAAGCGCACACATTTTGGAGCCTTTGGATGAAGGAAAACGACCACTTCCTTACAGTTTGGCCTTAGACCTCTGGGTGCGTCATGAGACCTTTGGAAGGGTCATGTGGTTTTTCTGGCTCCCGAAGTCAATACCACGTTTTGTGGGAACCAGGGCCGCCGAATGAATCATTTCCCCGCGTTTTTACCTTTTAGACTGAGCCACAGAAAATAGTAAAGATCGTTTTCAAAGTGCGTAAAAGCGCACACTTTTTGGAGCCTCTGGATGAAGGAAAACGACCACTTCCTTACGGGTTGACCTTTGACCCCTGGGAGCGGCATGAGACCTTTGGAAGATTCGTGTGGTTTTTCTGCCTCCCGAAGCCAATACCACGTTTTCTGGGAATAAAGGAAAACGTCTACTTCCTTACAGGTTGACCTTTGATCCTTGGGTGCGTCATGAGACCTTTGGAAGAGTCATGTGGTTTTCTGCCTCCCGACGTCAATACCATGTTTTCCGGGCTCTAGGGCCGTCAAATGACCATTTCCCAGTGTTTTGACCTTTTAGACAGAGCTGCAGAAAATAGTAAAGATCGTTTTCAAAGTGCGTAAATGCGCACACATATGGGAGCCTTTGGATGAAGGAAAACGACCACTTCCATACAGGTTGACCTTTGATCCCTGGGTGCGTCATGAGACCTTTGGAAGAGTCATGTGGTTTTTCTGCCTCCTGAAGTCAATACCACGTTTTCTGGGAACCAGGGCCGCCAAATAAATAATTTCCCAGCGTTTTGACCTTTTAAACTGAGCCGCTGAAAATAGTAAAGATCGTTTTCAAAGAGCGTAAAAGCGCACACCTTTTGGAGCCTTTGGATGAAGGAAAATGTCCACTTCCTTACAGTTTGACCTTTGACCCCTGGAAAAGTCATGAGACCTTTGGAAGGGTCATGTGGTTTTTCTACCTCACAAACTCACTACCACGTTTTCCGAAATCTAGGGCTGTCAAATGAAGCATTTCCCAGCGTTTTGACCTTTTAAACTGAGCCGCAGAAAATAGTAAAGATCGTTTTGAAAGTGCATAAAAGCGCACACTTTTGGGAGCCTTTGGATGAAGGAAAACAACCACTTCCATACAGGTTGACCTTTGACCGTGGACCCCTGGAAGCGTCATGAGACCTTTGGAAGAGTCATGTGGTTTTTCTGCCTCCCAAAGTCAATACCACATTTCCTGGGAACCAGGGCCGCCGAATGAAGCATTTCCCAGCGTTTTGACCTTTTAAACTGAGCCGCAGAAAATAGTAAAGATCGTTTTCAAAGTGCGTAAAAGCACACACCTTTGGATGTAGGAAAACGACCACTTCCATACAGGTTGACCTTTGACTTGTGACCCCTGGAAGCGTCATGAGACCTTTGGAAGAGTCATGTGGTTTTTCTGCCTACCGAAGTCAATACCATGATTACTGGGAACCAGGGCCGCTGAATGAATCATTTCCAAGCGTTTTGACCTTTTAAACTGAGCCGCAGAAAATAGTAAAGATCGTTTTCAAAGTGAGTAAAAGCGCACACCTTTTGGAGCCTTGGATGAAGGACAACGACCACTTACTTACAGTTTGACCTTTGACCCCCTGGAAGCGTCATGAGACCTTTGGAAGAGTCATGTGGTTTTTCTGCCTCACAAAGTCACTATCGCGTTTTCCGGGCTTTAGGGCCGTCAAATGAAGCATTTCCCAGTGTTTTGACCTTTTAGACTGAGCTGCAGAAAATAGTAAAGATCGTTTTCAAAACGCGTAAAAGCACACAACCTTGGATGAAGGAAAACGACCACTTCCATACAGGTTGACCTTTGACCTTGGACCCCTGGAAGCGTCATGAGACCGTTGGAAGAGTCATGTGGTTTTTCTGCCTAACAAAGTCAATACCACGTTTTCTGGGCTCTGGGGCCGTCAAATGAAGCATTTCCCAGTGTTTTGACCTTTTAGACTGAGCTGCAGAAAATAGTAAAGATCGTTTTCAAGGTGCGTAAAAGCGCACACTTTTTGGAGCCTTTCGATGAAAGAAAACGACCACTTCCTTACAGATTGACCTTTGACCCTTGGGTGCGTCATGAGACCTTTGGAAGAGTCATGTGGTTTTTCTGCCTACCAATTCAATACCACGTTTTCCGGGCTCTAGGGACGTCAATTGAAGCATTTCCCATTGTTTTGACCTATTAGACTGAGCTGCAGAAAATAGTAAAGATCGTTTTTAAAGTTCGTAAATGCGCACACTTATGGGAGCCTTTGAATGAAGGAAAACGACCACATCCTTACAGGTTGACCTTTGACTTGTGACCCGTGGGTGCGTCATGAGACCTTTGGAAGAGTTATGTGGTTTGTTTCCCTCCCGAAGTCAATACCACGTTTTCTGGGAACCAGGGCCGTCAAATGAAGCATTTCCCAGCGTTTTGACCTTTTAAACTGAGCAGCAGAAAATAGTAAAGATCGTTTTCAAAGTGCGTAAAAGCGTACTCTTTTTGGAGCCTTTGGATGAAGGAAAACTACCACTTCGTTACAGGTTGACCTTTGACCCCTGAGAGCGTCATGACACCTTTGGAAGAGTCATGTGGTTTTTCTGCCTCCCGAAGACGATACCACGTTTTCTGGGAATGAAGGAAAACAACCACTTCCTTACAGGTTGAACTCTGAACCCTGGGAGTGTCATGTGACCTTTGGAAGAGTCATGTGGTTTTTCTGCCTCCCGAAGTCAATACTACGTTTCCTGGGAACCAGGGCTGCCGAATGAAGCATTTCCCAGCATTTTGACCTTTTAAACTGAGCCGCAGAAAATATTAAAGATCGATTTGAAAGTGCGCAAATGCGCACACTTTTTGGAGCCTTTGGATGAAGGAAAACGACCACTTCCTTACAGGTGGACCTTTGACTCCTGGGAGTGTCATGTGACCTTTGGAAGAGTCATGTGGTTTTTGTGCCTACCGAATACCACGTTTTCCCGGCTCTAGGGCCGTCATATGAAGCATTTCCCAGTGTTTTGAACTTTTAGACTGAGCCGCAGAAAATAGTAAAGATCGTTTTCAAAGTGTGTAAAAGCGCACACTTTTTGGAGCCTTTGGATGAAGGAAAACGACCACTTCCTTACAGGCTGACCTTTGACCTGTGACCCCTGGGTGCGTCATGAGACCTTTGGAAGAGTCATGTGGTTTTTCTGCCTCCCGCAGTCAATACCACGTTTTCCGGGCTCTAGGGCCGTCAAATGAAGCATTTCCCAGTGTTTTGACCTTTTAGACTGAGCTGCAGAAAATAGTAAAGATCGTTTTCAAAGTGCGTAAAAGCGCACACTTTTGAAGCCTTTGGATGAAGGAAAAACACCACTTCCATACAGGATGACCTTTGACCTTGGACCATGGACCCCTGGAAGCGTCATGAGTCCTTTGGATGATTTGTGTGGTTTTTCTGCCTTCTGTAGTCATTACCACGTTTTCCGGGTTCTAGGGCCGTCAAATAAAGTATTTCCCAGTGTTTTGACCTTTAGATTGATCTGCAGAAAATAGTAAAGATCGATTTTAAAGTGCGTAAATGCGCACACTTATGGGAGCCTTTGGATGAAGGAAAATGACCACTTCCTTACAGGTTGACCTTTGACTTGTGACCCCTGGGTGCATCATGAGACCTTTGGAAGAGTCATGTGGTTTTTCTGCCTACCGAAGTCAATACCACATTTTGTGGGAACCAGGGCCGCCGAATGAATCATTTCCCAGCGTTTTGACCTTTTAAACTGAGCCACAGAAAATAGTAAAGATCGTTTTCAAAGTGTGTAAAAGCGCACTCTTTTTGGATCCTCTGGATGAAGGAAAACGACCACTTCCTTACAGGTTGACCTTTGACTCGTGACCCCTGGGTGCGCCATGAGACCTTTGGAAGATTCATGTGTTTTTTTTGCCTCCCGCAGTCAATACCGCGTTTTGCGGGCTCTAGGGCCGTCAAATGAAGCATTTCCCAGTGTTTTGACCTTTTAGACTGAGCTGCAGAAAATAGTAAAGATCGTTTTCAAAGTGCGTAAAAGCGCACACTTTTGGATGAAGGAAAACCACCACTTCCATGCAGGTTGACCTTGGACCATGGACCCCTGGAAGCGTCATGAGACCTTTGGAAGATTCGTGTGGTTTTTCTGCTTCCCGAAGTCAATACCTCGTTTTCTGGGAATGAAGGAAAATGACCACTTCCTTACAGGTTGAACTTTGACCCCCGGGAGTGTCATGAGACCTTTGGAAGAGTCATGTGGTTTTTCTGCCTCACAAAGTCACTACCACGTTCTGCGGGCTCTAGGGCCGTCAAATGAAGCATTTCCCAGTTTTGACCTTTTAGACTGAGCAGCAGAAAATAGTAAAGATCGTTTTCAAAGTGCATAAAAGCGCACACTTTTTTGAGCCTTTGGATGAAGGAAAACGACCACTTCCTTACAGGTTGACCTTTGACCCCCTGGGAGTTTCATGTGACCTTTGGAAGAGTCATGTGGTTTTTGTGCCTCCCGAAGTCAATACCACGTTTTCTGGGAACCAGGGCTGCCGAATGAAGCATTTGCCAGCGTTTTTACCCTTTACACTGAGCCGCAGAAAATAGTAAAGATCGTTTTCAAAGTGCGTAAATGCACACACTTATGGGAGCCTTTGGATGAAGGAAAACGACCACTTCCTTACAGGTTGACCTTTGACTTGTGACCCCTGGGTGCATCATGAGACCTTTGGAAGAGTCATGTGGTTTTTCTGCCTCCCGAAGTCAATACCACATTTTCTGGGAACCAGAGACGCCGAATGTAGTATTTCCCAGCGTTTTGACCTTTTAAACTGAGCCGCAGAAAATAGTAAAGATCGTCTTCAAAGTGCGTTAAAGCGCACACTTTTTGGAGCCTTTGAATGAAGGAAAACGACCACTTCCTTACAGGTTGACCTTTGCCTTGTGACCCCTGGATGCGTCATGAGATCTTTGGAAGAGTCATGTGGATTTTCTGCCAACCGAAGTCATTACCACGTTTTCTGCGAACCAAGGCCGCCGAATTAATCATTTCCCAGCATTTTGACCTTTTAAACTGAGCCGCAGAAAATAGTAAAGATTGTTTTGAAAGTGCGTAGAAGCGCACACTTTTGGGAGCCTTTGGATGAAGGAAAATACCACTTCCATACAGGTTGACCTTTGACCTTGGACCATGGACCCCTGGAAGCGTCATGAGACCTTTGGAAGAGTCATGTTGTTTTTCTGCCTACCGAAGTCAATACCACGTTTTCTGGGAACCAGAGCCGCTGAATGTTACATTTGCCAGCGTTTTGACCTTTTAAACTGAGCCAGTGAAAATAGTAAAGATCGTTTTCAAAGTGCGTAAAAGCGCACACTTTTTGGAGCCTTTGGATGAAGGAAAACAACCACTTCCTTAGTTTGACTTTTGACCCCTGGGTGCGTCATGAGACCTTTGGTAGAGTCATGTGGTTTTTCTGCTTCCTGAAGTCAATACCACTTTTTCTGGGCTCTAGAGCCGTCAAATGAAGCATTTCCCAGTGTTTTGACCTTTTAGAGTGAGCTGCAGAAAATAGTAAAGATCGTTTTCAAAGTGCGTAAAAGCGCACACTTTTTTGAGCCTTTGGATGAAGGAAAACGACCACTTCCTTACAGGTTGACCTTTGACCCCTGGGAGTTTCATGTGACCTTTGGAAGAGTCATGTGGTTTTTGTGCCTCCCGAAGTCAATACCACGTTTTGAAACCTTGCTGCTTGCTGTTGCTGCCCGGACGATCTGGAGTCTTTGCCTGCCGTCGCTGGATTGTGCCCCGTGCTGAGGGGAGGAACCTGCATCTTGCCGACCCGCTGCGCGGGTCCCGCTGCGCTAGGAGTCATTGTGGGGAGGCGAGCTGAAAAAGATCTGAGCCCTCGTGAACCGGCAGGGCTGCGAGCAGCGAGCCCAGCAGGGACCCCATTGCCCAGGAGTCCCTGCGTGTCACACCTGTGGCCGCTCTCCCTGCCGGCCACGCCCCCCGACACCGTAAAAGCAGCCCGTGTTAGAAACACTGCGGGAAACCTTGCTGCTTGCTGTTGCTGCCCGGATGATCTGGAGTCTTTGCCTGCCGTCGTTGGATTGTGCCCCGTGCTGAGGGGAGGAACCTGCATCTTGCCGGACCCGCTGCGCGGGTCCCGCTGCGCTAGGAGTCATTGTGGGGAGGCGAGCTGAAAAAGATCTGAGCCCTCGTGAACCGGCAGGGCTGCGAGCAGCAAGCCCAGCAGGGACTCCATTGCCCAGGAGTCCCTGCGTGTCACACCTGTGGCCGCTCTCCCTGCCGGCCACGCCCCCCGACACCGTAAAAGCAGCCCGTGTTAGAAACACTGCGGGAAACCTTGCTGCTTGCTGTTGCTGCCCGGACGATCTGGAGTCTTTGCCTGCCGTCGTTGGATTGTGCCCCGTGCTGAGGGGAGGAACCTGCATCTTGCCGGACCCGCTGCGCGGGTCCCGCTGCGCTAGGAGTCATTGTGGGGAGGCGAGCTGAAAAAGATCTGAGCCCTCGTGAACCGGCAGGGCTGCGAGCAGCGAGCCCAGCAGGGACTCCATTGCCCAGGAGTCCCTGCGTGTCACACCTGTGGCCGCTCTCCCTGCCGGCCACGCCCCCAGCTCTGCCCCAGCCCTAGATAACCAGCTGGAGTCACCGCTGCGCGGGAGCGAGCGGGAGCGACCGGGGCGAAGACCGGGCTAAGAGCGGGCCGTTTGAGGCCGTTCGAGGTCTGCGAGGACTGGACTGGGCCACCCTCTTTCGTTCTTTTCCCAACATTTCCTCGTCTGAGCCTAAATTGTCAAACCATTCTATCATTTCATCCCCACTGTTAAGCCAGGGGGTTGCCCTTGTTGTTGTTGTTATGTGCACCAGGTTAACACGGAGCAAGGCCGCCAAGGGTGGCCCTCCAATCAATGGACCCATGGATGATTTCATCACCCATACCAATACAGCCATAGACCATGAAATTTCTAAACTTCAGACTCGTGTCTCCCTGGAATTGGCAGCCGCCAGAAGACTGTCCCAGGTAATCGAACTTTCAAAAAAATCCTCCCTGGGCCACATAGCCACCGCGGTTACCCCGGTGGGTCCAGTTATTCCCCACTGTGTAGTCACGCAGGTTGATGTTCACCACACCCCGACTTTTCCCCCACTTTCCCCTACTTTAGAGCCATCGACTCAGGAAAGTGTAGTGAACCTACCTACCATTCCTCTCAAGCAGAATGTTAGTTTTAATTCCCCCACCCCTGTAATGTTTTCACCTAGGTGTATCACTAGTAAAGATAAACAATCTAAAAGAAAATGCAATTCTCGGTCTGCTTATTGTCGTAAGAAGGCTAAAATTGCGGTTGCACAACAGCTGAAATTGATTAGTGTACCGGTATCCAATGCTATAGGAGGGTGTGTTTCCAGGGAACAACCACAATGTGAGGGAGTCAAAGAGGGGACAGCCACTGCTTTTTCCACCAGTATGGCAGAGGATGAGGGCTTACACGTAGAGGGTCTGGAAAGGAATGAAGGGGAATTTATAGGTTTAGTTTGGGAAACTCTTAAGAAACTTCTCTCCCCCCTTGATCTTAGACTCTCACGCATTGAGAATAACTTGCTTGAGATGGAAAAGAGCATTATTGCCCTGGCCACTCTCGGCCTGAGAAGTCTAGAAAATCAGGGCCTTCCTGTAGTTGACCCACCACCTCAAGTCCTAATTTCACAAGCCCCGCAACCCCCCCCCCTCCAGTACCAGCTTTTGTACGGCCGGTTCCCAAACCGCGGACCGTGGGTGTGTATCATATTACCACCGCCCCTAAACTTAAGGCTCCCAAGCGCCCCACCCCTCAACCATCAGTCAAACCCAATGCAGGCATCCCACATAGACCCCCTCCCAGTGAAGTGGCGTACCAACTAACCCAGGGCCCTCCTGTTAAGAACAATTTTAGAGGGGGCTATATCGATCTCCCTCCAGAGGCCAATGATTATGTGGTTGTGTTGACGGGTGTCCCCCAGATTGGAAACGGTCAATACGAGAACCACTGGTCTCTGAAGAATAAGATAATGCATTGGCTTAATGTGAATAGACCAATTCCCAATGGTCGGAGAAGCAGAGTCCTGATGGTACGTAGAATCCCCTGGGTGGGTCCCACAAGGAAAACCAGTTCCGGGGACTATATAGTGGTGACCTTTGAGGACTCTCACACGGCACACCACATCTGTTCCTGGCCCATTGGCGAAGGTTCTCTTGTTATACCTAGGCCACTGTCCTTCTTTTATCCACCATGCCCTAGACATACACGGGAAGAGGACTGGTCATTAGTACACCATCACACTTGGAGGAGTCATCCTAATAACCACCAAGATTTCCCCTTAAACTGGAATGGCCTCCCAACCTCGAATAGGTTTGGTGGTCTTGAGGAGGTAGATTGACTCCCATGGCAATCTGCTCTCCAAGCACCTTCACCACAGGTCCTAGGGCTCACAGAATCTTTTCCTGTGTTGATTGAACCTTCTGTTGTTAGCTCCCTAGGCCCAGAGGGAATGCCATTTGCTTTACCTACAGAGGGGGGATTGAACACGTCATGCACTTTAGACTCCCAAGTCGTAGTGGAACGACTGGACTCACCTCGTATGATTCCCTTGCCACCTACTCAGAATGTCCCAACAGATAGGAAGTTGACCGATGCAGCAATGGCTCCCTACCATCACCAGACTGAGCCACTGCATAGGTTAAATAGAACAGCTGCGGGGGTGGCAGGACCTGTGCTCAATTTGGCTATACTTGATAACCCTTCAAGGCAGATTACCCCAGCCGACCCCTTGTTAAAGATCATAAGTTGGAATGTGGCAGGGCTTGCCCGCAATCTTGAAATTCCCGAATGGAATGCGTTTTTGGACCCTTATAACATGTGTCTTTTGCAGGAAACCTGGTGCCTAGAACCCAGGCACAGAGTAGGCTTCACGACCTACTTCGACCCAGCTTCCCAACAACATGGATGCAAAGGTCGCCCGTCTGGTGGCCTTCTTATATGGGTCAATATCGCACTAGGTTTAAGTGTAAGCCAAAAGTCCACTCATTCTCCTGACCTTCAGAGGATAACTATACTATGCCCAGGGGGAAGGAAGTTAGAAGTTTTTAACCTCTATTTAAGGGGGGCCAGAGGCGGGGCATCATCTCTGTCCTCTACAGGTCTATACAGTGATCTAGCCGCCTGCAGCATTGATTCTTACGTTCTTCTTGCAGGCGACTTCAACTGCTGCTTTGAACCATTGGCTAGGGAGGACATTTTGGACACTTGGGATGAGGACACAAGGAGAGGTATCCCCACCCTGACCCTAGACCCGATTCCTAAATGGACGCAGAGTGCGATAGACATCAATGCACTCTGCATGGAACACGACCTAAGACCAACTAATGGACGATCCAAATCGGATCCTATGGGTGCGCATACCTATAACAGGATGGGACATACCTCCAGAATAGACTATATCATGCTGAATTACAATCTGTGGTCATTCCACTATGACATGGAGGTTATAGCGTCTTGTGATAGTGACCACAATCCTCTCTTTTTAACTTTCACTCCGCCTTGGCAGGTTGGGAACTTAGCCAAGTTTCCCCACAAGTGGAAAACCTCCCACGAACTTGTACCTTCAAACTGTGGCAGGCGCCTAAAGTGGGCTAAAGCAGCAGCGGATGAGGAAAGGATGGCTCAGGCAGGGACCATCATGTTAGCGGTGGGGTCGCGCCTTGATGCCTTAGGTGTCACCAGCCAAATTGTTTTACCGATATTCACAGAAACTATTGTGGCATTAAGCGATCTGTTTATTATATCCCAAACCAGCGTGAGGGTTACTGTGAAAGGTGCTTCTAGGGCAAGAAATAAGTGGTATTCCTCCAAATGTCGGGTTGCTAAGGGGGAACTCATTTCCGCAGTGAAAAGCAAGGATCCAGGCAATATCAGACTTGCGAGGAAACTTTACAAAAAAGTTGTAGCTGAGGCTAAGGAGGCTCATGAATACAGTTTTTGGCGGGATCTAGCGGAGGCAAGTACCAGGAAAGATTCCAAGGGGTTTTGGGATCTACTGAGAGCCAGGGACAAACCTCTTGATCTTCAGTTTACCTGTAAGATCCCTGGTGGTGTCTGGTTTGCCCACTTTTCCAAACTGTATTCTGTTCCATGGGGGGCACCCCATCTTAGTATGGGTCTTCTTGCCAGTTTTCCAGCCGAGATTTCATTTAACGACTGCCCCTTCAGCACTGAGGAAGTTGAAAGGGCAATCAGCTGTATTGTATCCAATAAGGCTGCAGGTCCTGATGGAATTCCGGGTGACCTGTTGAAGAAATACCCATCACTGTGGAGTAGACTAATTGCCTCACTCTTGAATGAGGCTCTGCTGGGAGGTTCTCTCCCTGACTCATGGAGGGGCGCTGAGGTCGTCCCTATTTTTAAGAAAGGCTGCCGGGACGACCCAGCCAACTATCGCCCTATTAGTCTGCTTGACTCAACACAAAAGGTCGCGGGCAAAGTGGTACTAGGTAAGATCTTGCAGTGGGCCGAAGAAAACCAGGTTCTGTCAGATTTCCAGGCAGGTTTTAGAACAGGGATAGGCACCATCGAGCAGACATTTCGCCTTCTAACGATATATTGGAAAGTGGTTGTGCTGGGTGGGGGCAGCTTGTATTTAGTCTTTATAGACTTGCGAACTGCCTTCGACCTGGTCCCACGAGCCCAATTGTGGAATGTCCTCGATAGGTTGGGCATACCCCCTTACTTGTTGGCTTTGCTCATAAAGTTTCATGAAAGCAACTTTGCTCAGATTAGATGGGGTACCCAGGGGGAAAAAACATCTCGTATTCCCGTAGATAGGGGCGTCCGCCAGGGGTGTGTGCTTGCCCCCACTCTGTTTTCTCTCTATGTTAACGGAGTGGTGGAGCATCTGCTTCAGCACCCGTCAGATGCACCATCCCTGGCTGGCAGGAAAGTTCCTACGCTCCTATTTGCGGATGATACCCTCCTAATTTCAAAATCACCAGTAGGTATCCAAAAGTTGCTTTCTAGTTTCAAGGCCTTCTGTGACATCAAGGGCCTGTCCATAAATATAAGCAAGACCAAATTCCTTGTTCTTAACCCCCCCAGGAAATATGTTGTCCCTCCTACTTTAGACTCTGTTCCACTCGCAAAAGTCAAAGAATTTGACTACCTAGGCATTCGACTCTGTGACAATATGAGTTGGAAGGCGCACCACCAAAAGGTGTTTCTGACCCATAAGAGGGTTGCAGGGGCCCTGCTCAAAGAACAACGTGCCTCATCCTTAAAACCTATTGGGGCACTACTAGACATCTACAGGGCAAGGGTGGTGAGTGCAGCATTGTATGGCGCGGAATTGTGGGGCATACAGAGAGTTGACATCTTAACTCACCTCGAAAACAACTTCTATAAAGATCTTATGAAGTTACCCCACAGTACCCCTACAATCTCCCTCTTGCTAGATGCAGGCACACGCCCAATTTGCGAGCAAGCTAGGCTACGCCCCCTTTTATTATGGGCCAGGATATGGAACGTCCCTGAACTGAGTAGCTATGCAGATGCCCTAAGCAAACTCTTATCCCTATCAGGCTGGCATAAGGTAACCTAGCTCAGGGAGGTTAAGCGACTTCTTTATGAGTTGGGTTTAGGAGACGCTTGGGTCAACAGAACAGCACCTTCAAAACAAAGGCTAAAGAAGGCTTATTGGTTTTGGGTGGATAACGAGAGATTGTCCAACCCTAAACATTGTAAATCTGTTGCCCAGTTCCTGCTAGTTAAGGAGCTCCCCTTTAGAGAACCTTATCTGGTCTCAATCCATAACTCGGGCGACAGAGCATTGTACTTTAAATTTAGGGTGGGTGTTCTTCCCTTAGGATTGTTAACTTCCACCTGGAAACCTCCATTTCAAACTATACCTTATTGCCCCTTCTGTGACTCAAGGGTTGAGTCCATAGCTCATCTGTTGTTTGAGTGCCATGCATATGCTGTGCCTAGGTTGAGATGGTTGAAGCCCCTATGTAGGAGTCTGGGCACAAGATCACATTTGGAAGCCTTACGCATATTGCGCTCAGATGCCCGTCCCTTTTTTGCCTGCTGTATGGCTAAATTTCTGGGCTGGGCTTGGAGGATAAGAACTGCAAAGAAACAGTTGATACAGTAATGTGCTTCGGCCTGTACTGGCTCTTAAAACTTGGCTACCATTTTACTTTTTTTAAAAAATGCCACTGTTGATTCTGTAGGCTTTTATACTGTGCTTTGTTAAACTGTTCTTTTTTTCTTTTTTTTCTATTGATGTAATGTATTGCTTTTATGATATGTTTTTATATCGAAATAAAGCTTCACTCACTAAATACCACGTTTTCTGGGAACCAGGGCTGCCAAATGAAGCATTTGCCAGCGTTTTTACCCTTTACACTGAGCCGCAGAAAATAGTAAAGATCATTTTCAAAGTGCGTAAATGCACACACTTATGGGAGCCTTTGGATGAAGGAAAACGACCACTTCCTTACAGGTTGACCTTTGACTTGTGACCCCTGGGTGCATCATGAGACCTTTGGAAGAGTCATGTGGTTTTTCTGCCTCCCGAAGTCAATACCACATTTTCTGGGAACCAGAGACGCCGAATGTAGCATTTCCCAGCGTTTTGACCTTTTAAACTGAGCCGCAGAAAATAGTAAAGATCGTCTTCAAAGTGCGTTAAAGCGCACACTTTTTGGAGCCTTTGAATGAAGGAAAACGACCACTTCCTTACAGGTTGACCTTTGCCTTGTGACCCCTGGATGCGTCATGAGATCTTTGGAAGAGTCATGTGTATTTTCTGCCAACCAAAGTCATTACCACGTTTTCTGCGAACCAAGGCCGCCGAATTAATCATTTCCCAGCATTTTGACCTTTAAAACTGAGCCGCAGAAAATAGTAAAGATCATTTTGAAAGTGCGTAGAAGCGCACACTTTTGGGAGCCTTTGGATGAAGGAAAATACCACTTCCATACAGGTTGACCTTTGACCTTGGACCATGGACCCCTGGAAGCGTCATGAGACCTTTGGAAGAGTCATGTTGTTTTTCTGCCTACCAAAGTCAATACCACGTTTTCTGGGAACCAGAGCCGCTGAATGTAGCATTTGCCAGCGTTTTGACCTTTTAAACTGAGCCGCAGAAAATAGTAAAGATCGTTTTCAAAGTGCGTAAAAGCGCACACTTTTTGGAGCCTTTGGATGAAGGAAAACAACCACTTCCTTAGTTTGACTTTTGACCCCTGGGTGCATCATGAGACCTTTGGTAGAGTCATGTGGTTTTTCTGCTTCCTGAAGTCAATACCACTTTTTCTGGGCTCTAGGGCCGTCAAATGAAGCATTTCGCAGTGTTTTGACCTTTTAGAGTGAGCTGCAGAAAATAGTAAAGATCGTTTTTAAAGTGCGTAAATGCGCACACTTATGGGAGCCTTTGGATGAAGGAAAACGACCACTTCCTTACAGGTTGACCTTTGACCCCTGGGAGTTTCATGTGACCTTTGGAAGAGTCATGTGGTTTTTGTGCCTCCCGAAGTCAATACCACGTTTTCTGGGAACCAGGGCTGCCGAATGAAGCATTTGCCAGCGTTTTTACCCTTTACACTGAGCCGCAGAAAATAGTAAAGATCGTTTTCAAAGTGCGTAAATGCACACACTTATGGGGGCCTTTGGATGAAGGAAAACGACCACTTCCTTACAGGTTGACCTTTGACTTGTGACCCCTGGGTGCATCATGAGACCTTTGGAAGAGTCATGTGGTTTTTCTGCCTCCCGAAGTCAATACCACATTTTCTGGGAACCAGAGACGCCGAATGTAGCATTTCCCAGCGTTTTGACCTTTTAAACTGAGCCGCAGAAAATAGTAAAGATCGTCTTCAAAGTGCGTTAAAGCGCACACTTTTTGGAGCCTTTGAATGAAGGAAAACGACCACTTCCTTACAGGTTGACCTTTGCCTTGTGACCCCTGGATGCGTCATGAGATCTTTGGAAGAGTCATGTGGATTTTCTGCCAACCGAAGTCATTACCACGTTTTCTGCGAACCAAGGCCGCCGAATTAATCATTTCCCAGCATTTTGACCTTTTAAACTGAGCCGCAGAAAATAGTAAAGATCATTTTGAAAGTGCGCAGAAGCGCACACTTTTGGGAGCCTTTGGATGAAGGAAAATACCACTTCCATACAGGTTGACCTTTGACCTTGGACCATGGACCCCTGGAAGCGTCATGAGACCTTTGGAAGAGTCATGTTGTTTTTCTGCCTACCAAAGTCAATACCACGTTTTCTGGGAACCAGAGCCGCTGAATGTGTAGCATTTGCCAGCGTTTTGACCTTTTAAACTGAGCCACTGAAAATAGTAAAGATCGTTTTCAAAGTGCGTAAAAGCGCACACTTTTTGGAGCCTTTGGATGAAGGAAAACAACCACTTCCTTAGTTTGACTTTTGACCCCTGGGAGTTTCATGTGACGTTTGGAAGATTTGTGTGGTTTTTCTGCCTCCCGAAGTCAATACCAAGTTTTCTAGGAATGAAGGAAAACAACCACTTCCTTACAGGTTGACCATTGACCCCTGGGAGTGTCAAGTGACCTTTGGAAGAGTCATGTGGTTTTTCTGCCTACCGAATACCACGTTTTCCGGGCTCTAGGGCGGTCAAATGAAGCATTTCCCAGTGTTTTGATCTTTTAGACTGAGCTGCAGAAAATAGTAAAGCTCGTTTTCAAAGTGCGTAAAAGAGCAAACTTTTTGGTGCCTTTGGATGAAGGAAAACGACCACTTCCTTACAGTTTGACCTTTGGAAGAGTCATGTGGTTTTTCTGCCTCCCGAAGTCAATACCACGTTTTCTGGGAACCAGGGCCTCCGAATGAAGCATTTCCCAGCGTTTTGACCTTTTAAACTGAGCCGCAGAAAATAGTAAAGATCGTTTTCAAAGTGCGTAAAAGCTCACACTTTTGGAAGCCTTTGGATGAATGAAAAACACCACTTCCTTACAGGTTGACCTTTGACCCCTGGGAGCCTCATGAGACCTTTGGAAGATTTGTGTGGTTTTTCTGCCTCCCGAAGTCAATACCACGTTTTCTGGGAACCAGGGCCGCCGAATGAAGCATTTCCCAGCGTTTTGACCTTTTAAACTGAGCAGCAGAAAATAGTAAAGATAGTTTTCAAAGTGCGTGAAAGCGCACACATTTTGGAGCCTTTGGATGAAGGAAAACGACCACTTCCTTACAGTTTGGCCTTAGACCCCTGGGTGCGTCATGAGACCTATGGAAGGGTCATGTGGTTTTTCTGCCTACCGAAGTCAATACCACGTTTTGTGGGAACCAGGGCCGCCGAATGAATCATTTCCCAGCGTTTTTACCTTTTAGACTGATCCACAGAAAATAGTAAAGATCGTTTTCAAAGTGCGTAAAAGCGCACACTTTTTGGAGCCTCTGGATGAAGAAAAACAACCACTTCCTAACGGGTTGACCTTTGACCCCTGGGAGTTTCATGTGACGTTTGGAAGAGTCATGTGTTTTTTCTGCCTACCGAATACCATGTTTTCTGGGCTCTAGGGCCGTCAAATGAAGCATTTTCCCAGTGTTTTGACCTTTTAAACTGAGCTGAAGAATATAGTAAAGATCGTTTTCAAAGTGCGTAAAAGCGCACACTTTTTGGAGCCTTTGGATGAAGGAAAACAACCACTTCCTTACAGTTTGACCTTTGACCCCTGGGTGCGTCATGAGACCTTTGGAAGAGACATGTTGTTCCGCCTCCCGAAGTCAATACCACGTTTTCTGGGAATGAAGGAAAATGACCACTTCCTTACAGGTTGAACTTTGACCCCTGGGAGTGTCATGTGACCTTTGAAAGAGTCATGTGGTTTTTCTGCCTCTTGAAGTCAATACCACTTTTTCTGGGAACCAGGGCCACCGAATGAAGGATTTCCCAGCGTTTTGACCTTTTAAACTGAGCCGCAGAAAATAGTAAAGATCGTTTTCAAAGTGCGTAAAAGCGCACACTTTTTGGAGCCTTTGGATGAAGGAAAACAACCACTTCGTTACAGGTTGACCTTTGCCTTCGGAACCCTGGGTGCGTCATGAGATCTTTGGAAGAGTCATGTGGTTTTCTGCCTCCCGAAGTCAATACCACGTTTTCCGGGAACCAGGGCTGCCGAATTAAGCATTTCCAAGCGTTTTGACCATTTAAACTGAGCCACAGAAAATAGTAAAGATCGTTTTCAAAGTGCGTTAAAGCGCACAATTTTGGGAGCCTTTGGATGAAGGAAAACAACCACTTCCTTACAGGTTGACCTTTGATCCCTGGGTGCGTCATGAGACCTTTGGAAGAGTCATTTGGTTTTTCTGCCTCCCGAAGTCAATACCATGTTTTCCGGGCTCTAGGGCCGTCAAATGACCATTTCCCAGTGTTTTGACCTTTTAGACAGAGCTGCAGAAAATAGTAAAGATCGTTTTTAAAGTGTGTAAATGCGCACACATATGGGAGCCTTTGGATGAAGAAAAAACGACCACTTCCTTACAGGTTGACCTTTGATCCCTGGGTGCGTCATGAGACCTTTGGAAGAGTCATGTGGTTTTTCTACCTCACGAACTCACTACCACGTTTTCCGGAATCTAGGGCCGTCAAATGAAGAATTTCCCAGCGTTTTGACCTTTTAAACTGAGCCGCAGAAAATAGTAAAGATCGTTTTGAAAGTGCGTTAAAGCGCACAATTTTGGGAGCCTTTGGATGAAGGAAAACGACCACTTCCTTAAAGGTTGACCTTTGACTTGTGACCCCTGGGTGTGTCATGAGACCTTTGGAAGAGTCATGTGGTTTTTCTGCCAACCGAAGTCAATACTACGTTTTCTGGAAACCAAGGCCGCCGAATGAATCATTTCCCTGCATTTTGACCTTTTAAACTGAGCCGCAGAAAATAGTAAAGATCGTTTTGAAAGTGCGTAAAAGCACACACTTTTTGGAGCCTTTGTATGAAGGAAAGCGACCACTTCCATACAGGTTGACCTTTGACCTTGGACCATGGAACCCTGGGAGCATCATGAGATCTTTGGAAGAGTCATGTGGTTTCTCTGCCTCCCGAAGTCAATACCATGTTTTCTGGGAATCAAGGAAAATGACCACTTCCTTACAGTTTGACCTTTGACCCCCTGGGTGCGTCATGAGACCTTTGGAAGAGTCATGTGGTTTTTCTGCCTCCCGAAGTCAATACCACGTTTTCTGGGAACCAGGGCCGCCGAATGAAGCATTTTCAAGCGTTTTGACCTTTTAAACTGAGCCGCAGAAAATAGTAAAGATCGTTTTCAAAGTGCGTAAATGCGCACACTTATGGGAGCCTTTGGATGAAGGAAAACAACCACTTTCTTACAGGTTGACCTTTGACCTTGGACCATGGACCCCTGGAAGCGCAATGAGACCATTGGAAGAGTCATGTTGTTTTTCTGCCTCCGGAAGTCAATCCCACGTTTCCTGGGAACCAGGGCCGCCGAAAAAAGCATTTCCCAGCGTTTTGACCTTTTACTTTGAGCCGCAGAAAATAGTAACGATCATTTTCAAAGTGCGTAAATGCGCACACTTATGGGAGCCTTTGGATGAAGGAAAACGACTACTTTCTTACAGGTTGACCCTTGACTTGTGACCCCTGGGTGCGTCATGAGACCTTTGGAAGAGTCATGTGGTTTTTCTGCCTGCCAAAGTCAATACCACGTTTTCTGGGAATGAAGGAAAACGACCACTTTCTCACAGGTTGACCTTTGACTTGTGACCCCTGGGTGCTTCATGAGACCTTTGAAAGATTTGTGTGGTTTTTCTGCCTCCCGAAGTCAATACCAAGCTTTCTGGAAACCAGTGCCGCCGAATGAAGCATTTCCCAGCGTTTTGACCTTTTAAACTGAGCCACAGAAAATAGTAAAGATCGTTTTGAAAGTGCATAAAAGCGCACACTTTTGGGAGCCTTTGGATGAAGGAAAACGACCACTTCGTTACAGGTTGACCTTTGACCCCCTGAGAGTGTCATGAGACCTTCGGAAGATTCGTGTGGTTTTTCTGCCTTCCGTAGTCATTACCTCGTTTTCCGGGCTCTAGGGCCGTCAAGTAAAGTATTTCCCAGTGTTTTGACCTTTTAGACTGAGCTGCAGAAAATAGTAAAGATAGTTTTTAAAGTGCGTAAATGCGCACACTTATGGGAGCCTTTGGATGAAGGAAAATGACCACTTCCATACAGGTTGACCTTTGACCAAGGACCCCTGGAAGCGTCATGAGACCTTTGGAAGATTTGTGTGGTTTTTCTGCTTCCCGAAGTCAATACCACGTTTTCTGGGAATGAAGGAAAATGACCACTTCCTGACAGGTTGACCTTTGATCCCTGGGTGCGTCATGAGACCTTTGGAAGAGTCATGTGGCTTTTCTGCCTCCCGAAGCCAATACCATGTTTTCCGGGCTCTAGGGCCGTCAAATGATCATTTCCCAGTGTTTTGACCTTTTAGACAGAGCTGCAGAAAATAGTAAAGATCGTTTTTAAAGTGCGTAAAATCGCACACCTTTTGGAGCCTTTGGATGAAGGAAAACGTCCACTTCCTTACAGTTTGACCTTTGACCCCTAGAAAAGTCATGAGACCTTTGGAAGGGTCATGTGTTTTTTCTACCTCACGAACTCACTACCACGTTTTCCGGGCTCTAGGGCCGTCAAATGACCATTTCCCAGCGTTTTGAACTTTTAAACTGAGCCGCAGAAAATAGTAAAGATCGTTTTGAAAGTGCATAAAAGCGCACACTTTTGGGAGCCTTTGGATGAAGGAAAACGACCACTTCCATACAGGTTGACCTTTGACCTTGGACCCCTGGAAGCGTCATGAGACCTTTGGAAGAGTCATGTGGTTTTTCTGCCTAACAAATTCAATACCACGTTTTCCGGGCTCTAGGGACGTCAATTGAAGCATTTCCCAGTGTTTTGACCTATTAGACTGAGCTGCAGAAAATAGTAAAGATCGTTTTTAAAGTTCGTAAATGCGCACACTTATGGGAGCCTTTGGATGAAGGAAAACGACCACTTCGTTACAGGTTGACCTTTGACCCCCTGAGAGTGTCATGACACCTTTGGAAGATTCGTGTGGTTTTTCTGCCTCCCGAAGACAATACCACATTTTCTGGGAATGAAGGAAAACAACCACTTCTTTACAGGTTGAACTCTGAACCCTGGTAGTGTCATGTGACCTTTGGAAGAGGCATGTGGTTTTTCTGCCTCCCGAAGTCAATACCACTTTTTCTGGGAACCATGGCCGCCGAAAGAAGGATTTCCCAGCGTTTTGACCTTTTAAACTGAGCCGCAGAAAATAGTAAAGATCGTTTTGAAAGTGCGTAAAAGTGCACACTTTTGGGAGTCTTTAGATGAAGAAAAACGACCACTTCCATACAGATTGACCTTTAACCTTGGACCATGGACCCCTGGAAGCGTCATGAGACCTTTGGAAGAGTCATGTGGTTTTTCTGCCTCCCGAAGTCAATACTACGTTTCCTGGGAACCAGGGCTGCCGAATAAAGCATTTCCCAGCATTTTGACCTTTTAAACTGAGCCGCAGAAAATATTAAAGATCGATTTGAAAGTGCATAAAAGCGCACACTTTTGGGAGCCTTTGGATGAAGGAAAACGACCACTTCCTTACAGGTTGACCTTTGACTTGTGACCCCTGGGTGCATCATGAGACCTTTGGAAGAGTCATGTGGTTTTTCTGCCTACCGAAGTCAATACCACATTTTCTGGGAACCAGGGCCGCCGAATGAATCATTTCCCAGCGTTTTGACCTTTTAAACTGAGCCACAGAAAATAGTAAAGATCGTTTTCAAAGTGTGTAAAAGCGCACTCTTTTTGGATCCTCTGGATGAAGGAAAACAACCACTTCCTTACAGGTTGACCTTTAACCCCTGGGTGCATCATGAGACCTTTGGAAGATTTGTGTGTTGTTTCTGCCTCCTGAAGTCAATACCACGTTTTCTGGGAATGAAGGAATACAACCACTTCCTTACAGTTTGACCTTTGACCCCCTGGCTGCTTCATGAGACCTTTGGAAAAGTCATGTGGTTTTTCTGCCTCCCGAAGTCAATACCACATTTTCTGGGAACCAGAGACGCCGAATGTAGCATTTCCCAGCATTTTGACCTTTTAAACTGAGCCGCAGAAAATAGTAAAGATCGTTTTCAAAGTGCGTAAAAGCGAACACTTTTTGGAGCCTTTGGATGAAGGAAAACAACCACTTCCTTACAGGTTGACCTTTGCCTTGTGACCCCTGGCTGCTTCATGAGACCTTTGGAAGAGTCATGTGGATTTTCTGCCAACCGAAGTCATTACCACGTTTTCTGCGAACCAAGGCCGCCGAATTAATCATTTCCCAGCATTTTGACCTTTTAAACTGAGCCGCAGAAAATAGTAAAGATCGTTTTGAAAGTGCGTAGAAGCGCACACTTTTGGGAGCCTTTGGATGAAGGAAAATAACCACTTCCATACAGGTTGACCTTGGACCATGGACCCCTGGAAGCGTCATGAGACCTTTGGAAGAGTCATGTTGTTTTTCTGCCTACCGAAGTCAATACCACGTTTTCTGGGAACCAGGGCCTCCGAATGAAGCATTTCCCAGCGTTTTGACCTTTTAAACTGAGCCGCAGAAAATAGTAAAAATCGTTTTCAAAGTGCGTAGAAGCGCACAGTTTTGGGAGCCTTTGGATGAAGGAAAATAACCACTTCCTTACAGGTTGAACTTTGACCCCTGGGAGTGTCATGAGACCTTTGGAAGAGTCATGTGGTTTTTGTGCCTACCGAATACCATGTTTTCCGGGCTCTAGTGCCGTCACATGAACCATTTCTCAGTGTTTTGACCTTTTAGACTGGGCTGCAGAAAATAGTAAAGATCGTTTTCAAAGTGCGTAAAAGCGCACACTTTTTTGAGCCTTTGGATGAAGGAAAACGACCACTTCCTTACAGTTTAACCTTTGACCCTTTGGTGCGTCATGAGACCTTTGGAAGAGTCATGTGGTTTTTCTGCCTCCCGAAGTCAATACCATGTTTTCTGGGAACCAGGGCCGCTGAATGAAGCATTTCCCAGCGTTTTGACCTTTTAAACTGAGCCGCAGAAAATAGTAAAGATCGTTTTCAAAGTGCGTAAAAGCGCACACTTTTTGGAGACCTTGGATGAAGGAAAACGACCACTTCCTTACAGTTTGACCTTTGACCCCCTGGGTGCGCATGATACCTTTGGAAGAGTCATGTGGTTTTTCTGCCTCCCGCAGTCAATACCACGTTTTCCGGGCTCTAGGGCCATCAAATGAAGCATTTCCCAGTGTTTTGAACTTTTAGACTGAGCTGCAGAAAATAGTAAAGATCGTTTTTAAAGTGCGTAAATGCGCACACTTATGGGAGCCTTTGGATGAAGGAAAACAACCACTTCCTTACAGGTTGACCTTTGACCCCTGGGAGTTTCATGTGACCTTTGGAAGAGTCATGTGGTTTTTGTGCCTCCCGAAGTCAATACCACGTTTTCTGGGAACCAGGGCTGCCGAATGAAGCATTTGCCAGCGTTTTTACCCTTTACACTGAGCCGCAGAAAATAGTAAAGATCGTTTTCAAAGTGCGTAAATGCACACACTTATGGGAGCCTTTGGATGAAGGAAAACGACCACTTCCTTACAGGTTGACCTTTGACTTGTGACCCCTGGGTGCATCATGAGCCCTTTGGAAGAGTCATGTGGTTTTTCTGCCTCCTGAAGTCAATACCACATTTTCTGGGAACCAGAGACGCCGAATGTAGCATTTCCCAGCGTTTTGACCTTTTAAACTGAGCCGCAGAAAATAGTAAAGATCGTCTTCAAAGTGCGTTAAAGCGCACACTTTTTGGAGCCTTTGAATGAAGGAAAACGACCACTTCCTTACAAGTTGACCTTTGCCTTGTGACCCCTGGATGCGTCATGAGATCTTTGGAAGAGTCATGTGGATTTTCTGCCAACCGAAGTCATTACCACGTTTTCTGCAAACCAAGGCCGCCGAATTAATCATTTCCCAGCATTTTGACCTTTTAAACTGAGCCGCAGAAAATAGTAAAGATCATTTTGAAAGTGCGTAGAAGCGCACACTTTTGGGAGCCTTTGGATGAAGGAAAATACCACTTCCATACAGGTTGACCTTTGACCTTGGACCATGGACCCCTGGAAGCGTCATGAGACCTTTGGAAGAGTCATGTTGTTTTTCTGCCTACCGAAGTCAATACCACGTTTTCTGGGAACCAGAGCCGCTGAATGTAGCATTTGCCAGCGTTTTGACCTTTTAAACTGAGCCACTGAAAATAGTAAAGATCGTTTTCAAAGTGCGTAAAAGCGCACACTTTTTGGAGCCTTTGGATGAAGGAAAACAACCACTTCCTTAGTTTGACTTTTGACCCCTGGGAGTTTCATGTGACGTTTGGAAGATGTGTGTGGTTTTTCTGCCTCCCGAAGTCAATACCACGTTTTCTGGGAATGAAGGAAAACAACCACTTCCTTACAGGTTGACCATTGACCCCTGGGAGTGTCAAGTGACCTTTGGAAGAGTCATGTGGTTTTTCTGCCTACCGAATACCACGTTTTCCGGGCTCTAGGGCCGTCAAATGAAGCATTTCCCAGTGTTTTGATCTTTTAGACTGAGCTGCAGAAAATAGTAAAGATCGTTTTCAAAGTGCGTAAAAGCGCAAACTTTTTGGTGCCTTTGGATGAAGGAAAAAGACCACTTCCTTACAGTTTGACCTTTGGAAGAGTCATGTGGTTTTTCTGCCTCCCGAAGTCAATACCACGTTTTCTGGGAACCAGGGCCTCCGAATGAAGCATTTCCCAGCGTTTTGACCTTTTAAACTGAGCCGCAGAAAATAGTAAAGATCGTTTTCAAAGTGCGTAAAAGCTCACACTTTTGGAAGCCTTTGGATGAATGAAAAACACCACTTCCTTACAGGTTGACCTTTGACCCCTGGGAGCCTCATGAGACCTTTGGAAGATTTGCGTGGTTTTTCTGCCTCCCGAAGTCAATACCACGTTTTCTGGGAACCAGGGCCGCCGAATGAAGCATTTCCCAGCGTTTTGACCTTTTAAACTGAGCAGCAGAAAATAGTAAAGATAGTTTTCAAAGTGCGTGAAAGCGCACACATTTTGGAGCCTTTGGATGAAGGAAAACGACCACTTCCTTACAGTTTGGCCTTAGACCCCTGGGTGCGTCATGAGACCTTTGGAAGGGTCATGTGGTATTTCTGCCTCCCGAAGTCAATACCACGTTTTGTGGGAACCAGGGCCGCCGAATGAATCATTTCCCAGCGTTTTTACCTTTTAGACTGATCCACAGAAAATAGTAAAGATCGTTTTCAAAGTGCGTAAAAGCGCACACTTTTTGGAGCCTCTGGATGAAGAAAAACAACCACTTCCTTACGGGTTGACCTTTGACCCCTGGGAGTTTCATGTGACGTTTGGAAGAGTCATGTGTTTTTTCTGCCTACCGAATACCATGTTTTCTGGGCTCTAGGGCCGTCAAATGAAGCATTTTCCCAGTGTTTTGACCTTTTAAACTGAGCTGAAGAATATAGTAAAGATCGTTTTCAAAGTGCGTAAAAACGCACACTTTTTGGAGCCTTTGGATGAAGGAAAACAACCACTTCCTTACAGTTTGACCTTTGACCCCTGGGTGCGTCATGAGACCTTTGGAAGAGACATGTTGTTCCGCCTCCCGAAGTCAATACCACGTTTTCTGGGAATGAAGGAAAATGACCACTTCCTTACAGGTTGAACTTTGACCCCTGGGAGTGTCATGTGACCTTTGAAAGAGTCATGTGGTTTTTCTGCCTCTTGAAGTCAATACCACTTTTTCTGGGAACCAGGGCCACCGAATGAAGGATTTCCCAGCGTTTTGACCTTTTAAACTGAGCCGCAGAAAATAGTAAAGATCGTTTTCAAAGTGCGTTAAAGCGCACACTTTTTGGAGCCTTTGGATGAAGGAAAACAACCACTTCGTTACAGGTTGACCTTTGCCTTCGGAACCCTGGGTGCGTCATGAGATCTTTGGAAGAGTCATGTGGTTTTCTGCCTCCCGAAGTCAATACCACGTTTTCTGGGAACCAGGGCCGCCGAATTAAGCATTTCCAAGCGTTTTGACCATTTAAACTGAGCCAGAGAAAATAGTAAAGATCGTTTTCAAAGTGCGTTAAAACGCACAATTTTGGGAGCCTTTGGATGAAGGAAAACAACCACTTCCTTACAGGTTGACCTTTGATCCCTGGGTGCGTCATGAGACCTTTGGAAGAGTCATTTGGTTTTTCTGCCTCCCGAAGTCAATACCATGTTTTCCGGGCTCTAGGGCCGTCAAATGACCATTTCCCAGTGTTTTGACCTTTTAGACAGAGCTGCAGAAAATAGTAAAGATCGTTTTTAAAGTGTGTAAATGCGCACACATATGGGAGCCTTTGGATGAAGGAAAACGACCACTTCCTTACAGGTTGACCTTTGATCCCTGGGTGCGACATGAGACCTTTGGAAGAGTCATGTGGTTTTTCTGCCTCCCGAAGTCAATACCACGTTTTCTGGGAACCAGGGCCGCCGAATAAATCATTTCCCAGCGTTTTGACCTTTTAAACTGAGCCGCTGAAAATAGTAAATATCGTTTTCAAAGAGCGTAAAAGCGCACACCTTTTGGAGCCTTTGGATGAAGGAAAACGTCAACTTCCTTACAGTTTGACCTTTGACCAATGGAAAAGACATGAGACCTTTGGAAGGGTCATGTGGTTTTTCTACCTCACGAACTCACTACCACGTTTTCCGGAATCTAGGGCCGTCAAATGAAGCATTTCCCAGCGTTTTGACCTTTTAAACTGAGCCGCAGAAAATAGTAAAGATAGTTTTGAAAGTGCGTTAAAGCGCACAATTTTGGGAGCCTTTGGATGAAGGAAAACGACCACTTCCTTAAAGGTTGACCTTTGACTTGTGACCCCTGGGTGTGTCATGAGACCTTTGGAAGAGTCATGTGGTTTTTCTGCCAACCGAAGTCAATACTACGTTTTCTGGGAACCAAGGCCGCCGAATGAATCATTTCCCTGCATTTTGACCTTTTAAACTGAGCCGCAGAAAATAGTAAAGATCGTTTTGAAAGCGCGTAAAAGCACACACTTTTTGGAGCCTTTGTATGAAGGAAAACGACTACTTCCATACAGGTTGACCTTTGACCTTGGACCCCTGGAAGCGTCATGAGACCTTTGGAAGAGTCATGTGGTTTTTCTGCCTAACAAATTCAATACCACGTTTTCCGGGCTCTAGGGACGTCAATTGAAGCATTTCCCAGTGTTTTGACCTATTAGACTGAGCTGCAGAAAATAGTAAAGATCGTTTTTAAAGTTCGTAAATGCGCACACTTATGGGAGCCTTTGGATGAAGGAAAACGACCACTTCGTTACAGGTTGACCTTTGACCCCCTGAGAGTGTCATGACACCTTTGGAAGATTCATGTGGTTTTTCTGCCTCCCGAAGACAATACCACGTTTTCTGGGAATGAAGGAAAACAACCACTTCTTTACAGGTTGAACTCTGAACCCTGGTAGTGTCATGTGACCTTTGGAAGAGGCATGTGGTTTTTCTGCCTCCCGAAGTCAATACCACTTTTTCTGGGAACCATGGCCGCCGAAAGAAGGATTTCCCAGCGTTTTGACCTTTTAAACTGAGCCGCAGAAAATAGTAAAGATCGTTTTGAAAGTGCGTAAAAGTGCACACTTTTGGGAGTCTTTAGATGAAGAAAAACGACCACTTCCATACAGGTTGACCTTTAACCTTGGACCATGGACCCCTGGAAGCGTCATGAGACCTTTGGAAGAGTCATGTGGTTTTTCTGCCTCCCGAAGTCAATACTACGTTTCCTGGGAACCAGGGCTGCCGAATAAAGCATTTCCCAGCATTTTGACCTTTTAAACTGAGCCGCAGAAAATATTAAAGATCGATTTGAAAGTGCATAAAAGCGCACACTTTTGGGAGCCTTTGGATGAAGGAAAACGACCACTTCCTTACAGGTTGACCTTTGACTTGTGACCCCTGGGTGCATCATGAGACCTTTGGAAGAGTCATGTGGTTTTTCTGCCTACCGAAGTCAATACCACATTTTCTGGGAACCAGGGCCGCCGAATGAATCATTTCCCAGCGTTTTGACCTTTTAAACTGAGCCACAGAAAATAGTAAAGATCGTTTTCAAAGTGTGTAAAAGCGCACTCTTTTTGGATCCTCTGGATGAAGGAAAACAACCACTTCCTTACAGGTTGACCTTTAACCCCTGGGTGCATCATGAGACCTTTGGAAGATTTGTGTGTTGTTTCTGCCTCCTGAAGTCAATACCACGTTTTCTGGGAATGAAGGAATACAACCACTTCCTTACAGTTTGACCTTTGACCCCCTGGCTGCTTCATGAGACCTTTGGAAAAGTCATGTGGTTTTTCTGCCTCCCGAAGTCAATACCACATTTTCTGGGAACCAGAGACGCCGAATGTAGCATTTCCCAGCATTTTGACCTTTTAAACTGAGCCGCAGAAAATAGTAAAGATCGTTTTCAAAGTGCGTAAAAGCGAACACTTTTTGGAGCCTTTGGATGAAGGAAAACAACCACTTCCTTACAGGTTGACCTTTGCCTTGTGACCCCTGGCTGCTTCATGAGACCTTTGGAAGAGTCATGTGGATTTTCTGCCAACCGAAGTCATTACCACGTTTTCTGCGAACCAAGGCCGCCGAATTAATCATTTCCCAGCATTTTGACCTTTTAAACTGAGCCGCAGAAAATAGTAAAGATCGTTTTGAAAGTGCGTAGAAGCGCACACTTTTGGGAGCCTTTGGATGAAGGAAAATAACCACTTCCATACAGGTTGACCTTGGACCATGGACCCCTGGAAGCGTCATGAGACCTTTGGAAGAGTCATGTTGTTTTTCTGCCTACCGAAGTCAATACCACGTTTTCTGGGAACCAGGGCCTCCGAATGAAGCATTTCCCAGCGTTTTGACCTTTTAAACTGAGCCGCAGAAAATAGTAAAAATCGTTTTCAAAGTGCGTAGAAGCGCACAGTTTTGGGAGCCTTTGGATGAAGGAAAATAACCACTTCCTTACAGGTTGAACTTTGACCCCTGGGAGTGTCATGAGACCTTTGGAAGAGTCATGTGGTTTTTGTGCCTACCGAATACCATGTTTTCCGGGCTCTAGTGCCGTCACATGAACCATTTCTCAGTGTTTTGACCTTTTAGACTGGGCTGCAGAAAATAGTAAAGATCGTTTTCAAAGTGCGTAAAAGCGCACACTTTTTTGAGCCTTTGGATGAAGGAAAACGACCACTTCCTTACAGTTTAACCTTTGACCCTTTGGTGCGTCATGAGACCTTTGGAAGAGTCATGTGGTTTTTCTGCCTCCCGAAGTCAATACCATGTTTTCTGGGAACCAGGGCCGCTGAATGAAGCATTTCCCAGCGTTTTGACCTTTTAAACTGAGCCGCAGAAAATAGTAAAGATCGTTTTCAAAGTGCGTAAAAGCGCACACTTTTTGGAGACCTTGGATGAAGGAAAACGACCACTTCCTTACAGTTTGACCTTTGACCCCCTGGGTGCGCATGATACCTTTGGAAGAGTCATGTGGTTTTTCTGCCTCCCGCAGTCAATACCACGTTTTCCGGGCTCTAGGGCCATCAAATGAAGCATTTCCCAGTGTTTTGAACTTTTAGACTGAGCTGCAGAAAATAGTAAAGATCGTTTTTAAAGTGCGTAAATGCGCACACTTATGGGAGCCTTTGGATGAAGGAAAACAACCACTTCCTTACAGGTTGACCTTTGACCCCTGGGAGTTTCATGTGACCTTTGGAAGAGTCATGTGGTTTTTGTGCCTCCCGAAGTCAATACCACGTTTTCTGGGAACCAGGGCTGCCGAATGAAGCATTTGCCAGCGTTTTTACCCTTTACACTGAGCCGCAGAAAATAGTAAAGATCGTTTTCAAAGTGCGTAAATGCACACACTTATGGGAGCCTTTGGATGAAGGAAAACGACCACTTCCTTACAGGTTGACCTTTGACTTGTGACCCCTGGGTGCATCATGAGCCCTTTGGAAGAGTCATGTGGTTTTTCTGCCTCCTGAAGTCAATACCACATTTTCTGGGAACCAGAGACGCCGAATGTAGCATTTCCCAGCGTTTTGACCTTTTAAACTGAGCCGCAGAAAATAGTAAAGATCGTCTTCAAAGTGCGTTAAAGCGCACACTTTTTGGAGCCTTTGAATGAAGGAAAACGACCACTTCCTTACAAGTTGACCTTTGCCTTGTGACCCCTGGATGCGTCATGAGATCTTTGGAAGAGTCATGTGGATTTTCTGCCAACCGAAGTCATTACCACGTTTTCTGCAAACCAAGGCCGCCGAATTAATCATTTCCCAGCATTTTGACCTTTTAAACTGAGCCGCAGAAAATAGTAAAGATCATTTTGAAAGTGCGTAGAAGCGCACACTTTTGGGAGCCTTTGGATGAAGGAAAATACCACTTCCATACAGGTTGACCTTTGACCTTGGACCATGGACCCCTGGAAGCGTCATGAGACCTTTGGAAGAGTCATGTTGTTTTTCTGCCTACCGAAGTCAATACCACGTTTTCTGGGAACCAGAGCCGCTGAATGTAGCATTTGCCAGCGTTTTGACCTTTTAAACTGAGCCACTGAAAATAGTAAAGATCGTTTTCAAAGTGCGTAAAAGCGCACACTTTTTGGAGCCTTTGGATGAAGGAAAACAACCACTTCCTTAGTTTGACTTTTGACCCCTGGGAGTTTCATGTGACGTTTGGAAGATGTGTGTGGTTTTTCTGCCTCCCGAAGTCAATACCACGTTTTCTGGGAATGAAGGAAAACAACCACTTCCTTACAGGTTGACCATTGACCCCTGGGAGTGTCAAGTGACCTTTGGAAGAGTCATGTGGTTTTTCTGCCTACCGAATACCACGTTTTCCGGGCTCTAGGGCCGTCAAATGAAGCATTTCCCAGTGTTTTGATCTTTTAGACTGAGCTGCAGAAAATAGTAAAGATCGTTTTCAAAGTGCGTAAAAGCGCAAACTTTTTGGTGCCTTTGGATGAAGGAAAAAGACCACTTCCTTACAGTTTGACCTTTGGAAGAGTCATGTGGTTTTTCTGCCTCCCGAAGTCAATACCACGTTTTCTGGGAACCAGGGCCTCCGAATGAAGCATTTCCCAGCGTTTTGACCTTTTAAACTGAGCCGCAGAAAATAGTAAAGATCGTTTTCAAAGTGCGTAAAAGCTCACACTTTTGGAAGCCTTTGGATGAATGAAAAACACCACTTCCTTACAGGTTGACCTTTGACCCCTGGGAGCCTCATGAGACCTTTGGAAGATTTGCGTGGTTTTTCTGCCTCCCGAAGTCAATACCACGTTTTCTGGGAACCAGGGCCGCCGAATGAAGCATTTCCCAGCGTTTTGACCTTTTAAACTGAGCAGCAGAAAATAGTAAAGATAGTTTTCAAAGTGCGTGAAAGCGCACACATTTTGGAGCCTTTGGATGAAGGAAAACGACCACTTCCTTACAGTTTGGCCTTAGACCCCTGGGTGCGTCATGAGACCTTTGGAAGGGTCATGTGGTATTTCTGCCTCCCGAAGTCAATACCACGTTTTGTGGGAACCAGGGCCGCCGAATGAATCATTTCCCAGCGTTTTTACCTTTTAGACTGATCCACAGAAAATAGTAAAGATCGTTTTCAAAGTGCGTAAAAGCGCACACTTTTTGGAGCCTCTGGATGAAGAAAAACAACCACTTCCTTACGGGTTGACCTTTGACCCCTGGGAGTTTCATGTGACGTTTGGAAGAGTCATGTGTTTTTTCTGCCTACCGAATACCATGTTTTCTGGGCTCTAGGGCCGTCAAATGAAGCATTTTCCCAGTGTTTTGACCTTTTAAACTGAGCTGAAGAATATAGTAAAGATCGTTTTCAAAGTGCGTAAAAACGCACACTTTTTGGAGCCTTTGGATGAAGGAAAACAACCACTTCCTTACAGTTTGACCTTTGACCCCTGGGTGCGTCATGAGACCTTTGGAAGAGACATGTTGTTCCGCCTCCCGAAGTCAATACCACGTTTTCTGGGAATGAAGGAAAATGACCACTTCCTTACAGGTTGAACTTTGACCCCTGGGAGTGTCATGTGACCTTTGAAAGAGTCATGTGGTTTTTCTGCCTCTTGAAGTCAATACCACTTTTTCTGGGAACCAGGGCCACCGAATGAAGGATTTCCCAGCGTTTTGACCTTTTAAACTGAGCCGCAGAAAATAGTAAAGATCGTTTTCAAAGTGCGTTAAAGCGCACACTTTTTGGAGCCTTTGGATGAAGGAAAACAACCACTTCGTTACAGGTTGACCTTTGCCTTCGGAACCCTGGGTGCGTCATGAGATCTTTGGAAGAGTCATGTGGTTTTCTGCCTCCCGAAGTCAATACCACGTTTTCTGGGAACCAGGGCCGCCGAATTAAGCATTTCCAAGCGTTTTGACCATTTAAACTGAGCCAGAGAAAATAGTAAAGATCGTTTTCAAAGTGCGTTAAAACGCACAATTTTGGGAGCCTTTGGATGAAGGAAAACAACCACTTCCTTACAGGTTGACCTTTGATCCCTGGGTGCGTCATGAGACCTTTGGAAGAGTCATTTGGTTTTTCTGCCTCCCGAAGTCAATACCATGTTTTCCGGGCTCTAGGGCCGTCAAATGACCATTTCCCAGTGTTTTGACCTTTTAGACAGAGCTGCAGAAAATAGTAAAGATCGTTTTTAAAGTGTGTAAATGCGCACACATATGGGAGCCTTTGGATGAAGGAAAACGACCACTTCCTTACAGGTTGACCTTTGATCCCTGGGTGCGACATGAGACCTTTGGAAGAGTCATGTGGTTTTTCTGCCTCCCGAAGTCAATACCACGTTTTCTGGGAACCAGGGCCGCCGAATAAATCATTTCCCAGCGTTTTGACCTTTTAAACTGAGCCGCTGAAAATAGTAAATATCGTTTTCAAAGAGCGTAAAAGCGCACACCTTTTGGAGCCTTTGGATGAAGGAAAACGTCAACTTCCTTACAGTTTGACCTTTGACCAATGGAAAAGACATGAGACCTTTGGAAGGGTCATGTGGTTTTTCTACCTCACGAACTCACTACCACGTTTTCCGGAATCTAGGGCCGTCAAATGAAGCATTTCCCAGCGTTTTGACCTTTTAAACTGAGCCGCAGAAAATAGTAAAGATAGTTTTGAAAGTGCGTTAAAGCGCACAATTTTGGGAGCCTTTGGATGAAGGAAAACGACCACTTCCTTAAAGGTTGACCTTTGACTTGTGACCCCTGGGTGTGTCATGAGACCTTTGGAAGAGTCATGTGGTTTTTCTGCCAACCGAAGTCAATACTACGTTTTCTGGGAACCAAGGCCGCCGAATGAATCATTTCCCTGCATTTTGACCTTTTAAACTGAGCCGCAGAAAATAGTAAAGATCGTTTTGAAAGCGCGTAAAAGCACACACTTTTTGGAGCCTTTGTATGAAGGAAAACGACTACTTCCATACAGGTTGACCTTTGACCTTGGACCCCTGGAAGCGTCATGAGACCTTTGGAAGAGTCATGTGGTTTTTCTGCCTAACAAATTCAATACCACGTTTTCCGGGCTCTAGGGACGTCAATTGAAGCATTTCCCAGTGTTTTGACCTATTAGACTGAGCTGCAGAAAATAGTAAAGATCGTTTTTAAAGTTCGTAAATGCGCACACTTATGGGAGCCTTTGGATGAAGGAAAACGACCACTTCGTTACAGGTTGACCTTTGACCCCCTGAGAGTGTCATGACACCTTTGGAAGATTCATGTGGTTTTTCTGCCTCCCGAAGACAATACCACGTTTTCTGGGAATGAAGGAAAACAACCACTTCTTTACAGGTTGAACTCTGAACCCTGGTAGTGTCATGTGACCTTTGGAAGAGGCATGTGGTTTTTCTGCCTCCCGAAGTCAATACCACTTTTTCTGGGAACCATGGCCGCCGAAAGAAGGATTTCCCAGCGTTTTGACCTTTTAAACTGAGCCGCAGAAAATAGTAAAGATCGTTTTGAAAGTGCGTAAAAGTGCACACTTTTGGGAGTCTTTAGATGAAGAAAAACGACCACTTCCATACAGGTTGACCTTTAACCTTGGACCATGGACCCCTGGAAGCGTCATGAGACCTTTGGAAGAGTCATGTGGTTTTTCTGCCTCCCGAAGTCAATACTACGTTTCCTGGGAACCAGGGCTGCCGAATAAAGCATTTCCCAGCATTTTGACCTTTTAAACTGAGCCGCAGAAAATATTAAAGATCGATTTGAAAGTGCATAAAAGCGCACACTTTTGGGAGCCTTTGGATGAAGGAAAACGACCACTTCCTTACAGGTTGACCTTTGACTTGTGACCCCTGGGTGCATCATGAGACCTTTGGAAGAGTCATGTGGTTTTTCTGCCTACCGAAGTCAATACCACATTTTCTGGGAACCAGGGCCGCCGAATGAATCATTTCCCAGCGTTTTGACCTTTTAAACTGAGCCACAGAAAATAGTAAAGATCGTTTTCAAAGTGTGTAAAAGCGCACTCTTTTTGGATCCTCTGGATGAAGGAAAACAACCACTTCCTTACAGGTTGACCTTTAACCCCTGGGTGCATCATGAGACCTTTGGAAGATTTGTGTGTTGTTTCTGCCTCCTGAAGTCAATACCACGTTTTCTGGGAATGAAGGAATACAACCACTTCCTTACAGTTTGACCTTTGACCCCCTGGCTGCTTCATGAGACCTTTGGAAAAGTCATGTGGTTTTTCTGCCTCCCGAAGTCAATACCACATTTTCTGGGAACCAGAGACGCCGAATGTAGCATTTCCCAGCATTTTGACCTTTTAAACTGAGCCGCAGAAAATAGTAAAGATCGTTTTCAAAGTGCGTAAAAGCGAACACTTTTTGGAGCCTTTGGATGAAGGAAAACAACCACTTCCTTACAGGTTGACCTTTGCCTTGTGACCCCTGGCTGCTTCATGAGACCTTTGGAAGAGTCATGTGGATTTTCTGCCAACCGAAGTCATTACCACGTTTTCTGCGAACCAAGGCCGCCGAATTAATCATTTCCCAGCATTTTGACCTTTTAAACTGAGCCGCAGAAAATAGTAAAGATCGTTTTGAAAGTGCGTAGAAGCGCACACTTTTGGGAGCCTTTGGATGAAGGAAAATAACCACTTCCATACAGGTTGACCTTGGACCATGGACCCCTGGAAGCGTCATGAGACCTTTGGAAGAGTCATGTTGTTTTTCTGCCTACCGAAGTCAATACCACGTTTTCTGGGAACCAGAGCCGCTGAATGTGTAGCATTTCCCAGCGTTTTGACCTTTTAAACTGAGCCGCAGAAAATAGTAAAAATCGTTTTCAAAGTGCGTAGAAGCGCACACTTTTGGGAGCCTTTGGATGAAGGAAAATAACCACTTCCTTACAGGTTGAACTTTGACCCCTGGGAGTGTCATGAGACCTTTGGAAGAGTCATGTGGTTTTTGTGCCTACCGAATACCATGTTTTCCGGGCTCTAGTGCCGTCACATGAACCATTTCTCAGTGTTTTGACCTTTTAGACTGGGCTGCAGAAAATAGTAAAGATCGTTTTCAAAGTGCGTAAAAGCGCACACTTTTTTGAGCCTTTGGATGAAGGAAAACGACCACTTCCTTACAGTTTAACCTTTGACCCTTTGGTGCGTCATGAGACCTTTGGAAGAGTCATGTGGTTTTTCTGCCTCCCGAAGTCAATACCATGTTTTCTGGGAACCAGGGCCGCTGAATGAAGCATTTCCCAGCGTTTTGACCTTTTAAACTGAGCCGCAGAAAATAGTAAAGATCGTTTTCAAAGTGCGTAAAAGCGCACACTTTTTGGAGACCTTGGATGAAGGAAAACGACCACTTCCTTACAGTTTGACCTTTGACCCCCTGGGTGCGCATGATACCTTTGGAAGAGTCATGTGGTTTTTCTGCCTCCCGCAGTCAATACCACGTTTTCCGGGCTCTAGGGCCATCAAATGAAGCATTTCCCAGTGTTTTGAACTTTTAGACTGAGCTGCAGAAAATAGTAAAGATCGTTTTTAAAGTGCGTAAATGCGCACACTTATGGGAGCCTTTGGATGAAGGAAAACAACCACTTCCTTACAGGTTGACCTTTGACCCCTGGGAGTTTCATGTGACCTTTGGAAGAGTCATGTGGTTTTTGTGCCTCCCGAAGTCAATACCACGTTTTCTGGGAACCAGGGCTGCCGAATGAAGCATTTGCCAGCGTTTTTACCCTTTACACTGAGCCGCAGAAAATAGTAAAGATCGTTTTCAAAGTGCGTAAATGCACACACTTATGGGAGCCTTTGGATGAAGGAAAACGACCACTTCCTTACAGGTTGACCTTTGACTTGTGACCCCTGGGTGCATCATGAGACCTTTGGAAGAGTCATGTGGTTTTTCTGCCTCCTGAAGTCAATACCACATTTTCTGGGAACCAGAGACGCCGAATGTAGCATTTCCCAGCGTTTTGACCTTTTAAACTGAGCCGCAGAAAATAGTAAAGATCGTCTTCAAAGTGCGTTAAAGCGCACACTTTTTGGAGCCTTTGAATGAAGGAAAACGACCACTTCCTTACAAGTTGACCTTTGCCTTGTGACCCCTGGATGCGTCATGAGATCTTTGGAAGAGTCATGTGGATTTCCTGCCAACCGAAGTCATTACCACGTTTTCTGCAAACCAAGGCCGCCGAATTAATCATTTCCCAGCATTTTGACCTTTTAAACTGAGCCGCAGAAAATAGTAAAGATCATTTTGAAAGTGCGTAGAAGCGCACACTTTTGGGAGCCTTTGGATGAAGGAAAATACCACTTCCATACAGGTTGACCTTTGACCTTGGACCTTGGACCATGGACCCCTGGAAGCGTCATGAGACCTTTGGAAGAGTCATGTTGTTTTTCTGCCTACCGAAGTCAATACCACGTTTTCTGGGAACCAGAGCCGCTGAATGTAGCATTTGCCAGCGTTTTGACCTTTTAAACTGAGCCACTGAAAATAGTAAAGATCGTTTTCAAAGTGCGTAAAAGCGCACACTTTTTGGAGCCTTTGGATGAAGGAAAACAACCACTTCCTTAGTTTGACTTTTGACCCCTGGGAGTTTCATGTGACGTTTGGAAGATGTGTGTGGTTTTTCTGCCTCCCGAAGTCAATACCACGTTTTCTGGGAATGAAGGAAAACAACCACTTCCTTACAGGTTGACCATTGACCCCTGGGAGTGTCAAGTGACCTTTGGAAGAGTCATGTGGTTTTTCTGCCTACCGAATACCACGTTTTCCGGGCTCTAGGGCCGTCAAATGAAGCATTTCCCAGTGTTTTGATCTTTTAGACTGAGCTGCAGAAAATAGTAAAGATCGTTTTCAAAGTGCGTAAAAGCGCAAACTTTTTGGTGCCTTTGGATGAAGGAAAAAGACCACTTCCTTACAGTTTGACCTTTGGAAGAGTCATGTGGTTTTTCTGCCTCCCGAAGTCAATACCACGTTTTCTGGGAACCAGGGCCTCCGAATGAAGCATTTCCCAGCGTTTTGACCTTTTAAACTGAGCCGCAGAAAATAGTAAAGATCGTTTTCAAAGTGCGTAAAAGCTCACACTTTTGGAAGCCTTTGGATGAATGAAAAACACCACTTCCTTACAGGTTGACCTTTGACCCCTGGGAGCCTCATGAGACCTTTGGAAGATTTGCGTGGTTTTTCTGCCTCCCGAAGTCAATACCACGTTTTCTGGGAACCAGGGCCGCCGAATGAAGCATTTCCCAGCGTTTTGACCTTTTAAACTGAGCAGCAGAAAATAGTAAAGATAGTTTTCAAAGTGCGTGAAAGCGCACACATTTTGGAGCCTTTGGATGAAGGAAAACGACCACTTCCTTACAGTTTGGCCTTAGACCCCTGGGTGCGTCATGAGACCTTTGGAAGGGTCATGTGGTTTTTCTGCCTCCCGAAGTCAATACCACGTTTTGTGGGAACCAGGGCCGCCGAATGAATCATTTCCCAGCGTTTTTACCTTTTAGACTGATCCACAGAAAATAGTAAAGATCGTTTTCAAAGTGCGTAAAAGCGCACACTTTTTGGAGCCTCTGGATGAAGAAAAACAACCACTTCCTTACGGGTTGACCTTTGACCCCTGGGAGTTTCATGTGACGTTTGGAAGAGTCATGTGTTTTTTCTGCCTACCGAATACCATGTTTTCTGGGCTCTAGGGCCGTCAAATGAAGCATTTTCCCAGTGTTTTGACCTTTTAAACTGAGCTGAAGAATATAGTAAAGATCGTTTTCAAAGTGCGTAAAAACGCACACTTTTTGGAGCCTTTGGATGAAGGAAAACAACCACTTCCTTACAGTTTGACCTTTGACCCCTGGGTGCGTCATGAGACCTTTGGAAGAGACATGTTGTTCCGCCTCCCGAAGTCAATACCACGTTTTCTGGGAATGAAGGAAAATGACCACTTCCTTACAGGTTGAACTTTGACCCCTGGGAGTGTCATGTGACCTTTGAAAGAGTCATGTGGTTTTTCTGCCTCTTGAAGTCAATACCACTTTTTCTGGGAACCAGGGCCACCGAATGAAGGATTTCCCAGCGTTTTGACCTTTTAAACTGAGCCGCAGAAAATAGTAAAGATAGTTTTCAAAGTGCGTTAAAGCGCACACTTTTTGGAGCCTTTGGATGAAGGAAAACAACCACTTCGTTACAGGTTGACCTTTGCCTTCGGAACCCTGGGTGCGTCATGAGATCTTTGGAAGAGTCATGTGGTTTTCTGCCTCCCGAAGTCAATACCACGTTTTCTGGGAACCAGGGCCGACGAATTAAGCATTTCCAAGCGTTTTCACCATTTAAACTGAGCCAGAGAAAATAGTAAAGATCGTTTTCAAAGTGCGTTAAAACGCACAATTTTGGGAGCCTTTGGATGAAGGAAAACAACCACTTCCTTACAGGTTGACCTTTGATCCCTGGGTGCGTCATGAGACCTTTGGAAGAGTCATTTGGTTTTTCTGCCTCCCGAAGTCAATACCATGTTTTCCGGGCTCTAGGGCCGTCAAATGACCATTTCCCAGTGTTTTGACCTTTTAGACAGAGCTGCAGAAAATAGTAAAGATCGTTTTTAAAGTGTGTAAATGTGCACACATATGGGAGCCTTTGGATGAAGGAAAACGACCACTTCCTTACAGGTTGACCTTTGATCCCTGGGTGCGTCATGAGACCTTTGAAAGAGTCATGTGGTTTTTCTGCCTCCCGAAGTCAATACCACGTTTTCTGGGAACCAGGGCCGCCGAATAAATCATTTCCCAGCGTTTTGACCTTTTAAACTGAGCCGCTGAAAATAGTAAATATCGTTTTCAAAGAGCGTAAAAGCGCACACCTTTTGGAGCCTTTGGATGAAGGAAAACGTCAACTTCCTTACAGTTTGACCTTTGACCAATGGAAAAGACATGAGACCTTTGGAAGGGTCATGTGGTTTTTCTACCTCACAAACTCACTACCACGTTTTCCGGAATCTAGGGCCGTCAAATGAAGCATTTCCCAGCGTTTTGACCTTTTAAACTGAGCCGCAGAAAATAGTAAAGATAGTTTTGAAAGTGCGTTAAAGCGCACAATTTTGGGAGCCTTTGGATGAAGGAAAACGACCACTTCCTTAAAGGTTGACCTTTGACTTGTGACCCCTGGGTGTGTCATGAGACCTTTGGAAGAGTCATGTGGTTTTTCTGCCAACCGAAGTCAATACTACGTTTTCTGGGAACCAAGGCCGCCGAATGAATCATTTCCCTGCATTTTGACCTTTTAAACTGAGCCGCAGAAAATAGTAAAGATCGTTTTGAAAGCGCGTAAAAGCACACACTTTTTGGAGCCTTTGTATGAAGGAAAACGACTACTTCCATACAGGTTGACCTTTGACCTTGGACCATGGACCCCTGGCAGCATCATGAGACCTTTAGAAGATTTGTGTGGTTTTTCTGCCTCCCGAAGTCAATACCACGCTTTCTGGGAATGAACGAAAATGACCACTTCCTTACAGTTTGACCTTTGACCCCCTGGGTGCCTCATGAGACCTTTGGAAGAGTCATGTGGTTTTTCTGCTTCCCGAAGTCAATACCACGTTTTCTGGAAACCAGAGCCGCCGAATGTAGCATTTCCCAGCGTTTTGACCTTTCAAACTGAGCCGCAGAAAATAGTAAAGATCGTTTTCAAAGTGTGTAAAAGCGCACACTTTTTGGAGCCTTTGGATGAAGGAAAATGACCACTTCGTTACAGGTTTACCTTTGGAAGAGTCATGTGGTTTTTCTGCCTCCAGCAGTCAATACCACGTTTTCCGGGCTCTAGGGCAGTCAAATGAAGCATTTCCCAGTGTTTTGATCTTTTAGACTGAGCTGCAGAAAATAGTAAAGATCGTTTTCATAGTGTGTAAAAGCGCACACATTTGAAGCCTTTGGATGAAGGAAAACCACCACTTCCATACAGGTTGACCATGGACCATGGACCCCTGGAAGCGTCATGAGACCTTTGGAAGATTTGTGTGGTTTTTCTGCCTTCCGTATTCATTACCTCGTTTTCCGGGCTCTAGGGCCGTCAAATAAAGTATTTCCCAGTGTTTTGACCTTTTAGACTGAGCTGCAGAAAATAGTAAAGATCGTTTTTAAAGTGCGTAAAAGCGCACACTTTTGGGAGCCTTTGGATGAAGAAAAACGACCACTTCCTTACAGGTTGACCTTTGACTCCTGGGAGTGACATGTGACCTTTGGAAGAGTCATGTGGTTTTTGTGCCTACCGAATAGGTTTTCCCGGCTGTAGGGCCGTCAAATGAAGTATTTCCCAGTGTTTTGAACTTTTAGACTAAGCTGCAGAAAATAGTAAAGATCGTTTTCAAAGTGCGTAAAAGCGCACACTTGTTGGAGCCTTTAGATGAAGGAAAATGACCACTTCCTTACAGTTTGACCTTTGACCCCTGGGTGGTTCATGAGACCTTTGGAAGAGTCATGTGGTTTTTCAGCCTCCCTAAGTCAATACCACGTTTTCTGGGAACCAAGGCAGCCGAATGAATCATTTCCCTGCATTTTGACCTTTTAAACTGAGCCGCAGAAAATAGTAAAGATCGTTTTGAAAGTGCGTAAAAGCACACACTTTTTGGAGCCTTTGTATGAAGGAAAACGACCACTTCCATACAGGTTGACCTTTGACTTTGGACCCCTGGGAGCATCATGAGACCTTTAGAAGATTTGTGTGGTTTTTCTGCCTCCCGAAGTCAATACCACGTTTTCTGGGAATGAACGAAAACGACCACTTCCTTACAGGTTGACCTTTGACCCCTGGGCGCGTCATGAGACCTTTGGAAGATTTGTGTGGTTTTTCTGCCTCCTCAAGTCAATACCACGTTTTCTGGGAACCAGAGCCGCCGAATGTAGCATTTCCCAGCATTTTGACCTTTTAAACTGAGCCGCAGAATATAGTAAAGATAGTTTTCAAAGTGCGTAAAAGCGCACACTTTTGGGAGTCTTTGGATGAAGGAAAACCACCACTTCCATACAGGATGAACTTGGACCCCTGGAAGCGTCATGAGACTTTTGGAAGATTAGTGTGGTTTTTCTGCCTTCTGTAGTCATTACCTCGTTTTCCTGGCTCTAGGGCCGTCAAATAAAGTATTTCCCAGTGTTTTGACCTTTTAGACTGAGCTGCAGAAAATAGTAAAGATCGTTTTTAAAGTGCGTAAATGCGCACACTTTTGGGAGCCTTTGGATGAAGGAAAATGACCACTTCCATACAGGTTGACCTTTGACCAAGGACCCCTGGAAGCGTCGTGAGACCTTTGGAAGATTTGTGTGGTTTTTCTGCCTCCCGAAGTCAATACCACGTTTTCTGGGAATGAAGGAAAATGACCACTTCCTTACAGGTTGACCTTTAACCCCTGGGTGCATCATGAGATCTTTGGAAGATTTGGGTGGTTTTTCTGCCTCCCGAAGTCAATACCACGTTTTCTGGGAATGAAGGAAAATGACCACTTCCTTACAGGTTGCCCTTTAACCCCTGGGTGCGTCATGTGACCTTTGGAAGAGTGATGTGGTTTTTCTGCCTCCCGAAGTCAATACCACTTTTTCTGGGAACCAGGGCCGCCAAATGAAGGATTTCCCAGTGTTTTGACCTTTTAGACTGAGCTTCAGAAAATAGTAAAAATCGTTTTCAAAGTGCGTAAAAGCGCACACTCTTAGGAGCCTTTGGATGAAGGAAAACAACCACTTCCATACAGGTTGACCTTGGACCCCTGGAAGAGTCATGAGACCTTTGGAAGAGTCATGTGTTTTTTTTGCCTTCGGAAGTCAATACCACGTTCTCTGGGGTTGAACTGTGACCCCTGGGAGAGTCATGTGACCTTTGGAAGAGTCATGTGGTTTTTCTGCCTCCCGAAGTAAATACCAAGTTTTCTGGGAATGAAGGAAAACGACCACTTCCTTACAGGTTGACCTTTGACCATGGATCCCTGGAAGTGTCATGAGACCTTTGGAAGAGTCATGTGTTTTTTTTGCCTCACAAAGTCACTACCACGTTTTCCGGGCTCTAGGGCCGTCAAATGAAGCATTTCCCAGTGTTTTGAACTTTTAGACTGAGCTGCAGAAAATAGTAAAGATCGTTTTCAAAGTGCGTAAAAGTGCACACTTTTTTGATCCTTTGGATGAAGAAAAACGACCACTTCCTTACAGGTTGACCTTGGACCATGGACCCCTGGAAGCGTCCTGAGACCTTTGGAAGAGTTATGTGGTTTTTCTGCCTCCCGAAGTCAATACCAAGTTTTCTGGGAATTAAGGAAAACTACCACTTCCTTACAGGTTGACCTTTGACCCCTTGGGTGCGTCATGAGACCTTTGGAAGAGTCGTGTGCTTTTTTTTGTCTCACAAAGTCAATACCACGTTTTCTGGGCTCTAGGGTTGTCAAATACAGCATTTCCCAGCGTTTTGACCTTTTAGACTGAAAAGCAATCTTTAATCAGGTTGCACTTCACTCCTTTCAGTCTGGGGTGTTGCCAACTCCTTCCCCAAAACCCAGTGGGCTCAGTCCTGACCCTGTCTACCTTGAGTGCTCTATAAAGATGTGTCGCTATATGTCTGTCTACCCCAGCTGTCAACATAAAGTGTAGAGGTTCCGTCTGTTGGGGTGTATTCGGAAATCCATCCAGATTTCGTTTGCAGCACTCCCTATTTTTCTTTACCTCAAGCGTTTTTTTTTTTACTGAAGTGATTCAACCTATTCCCTCGTCTCCAAATATCAACATTTGCAGTCCCAAAATAAGCCTTGCCTCCTTAACTTTTAGTGTTTTGACAGAAAAAGTCCTGTAATATTTGCAACGCTTGAATGGCCAAGATATAGGCAATTTGTGAGTGTCTTCAGAAAAAATCCTAAGCTTTTCACATGCCTTACATGGTCAAAATAATCTTTTTATGGATCCTTCTGACATGGTGAATCTGGTCATAAAACCCCAGGTAAGATGTTACCTTCTGCCTGATGGCAGTGGAGGTTCAACCTATGGTCAATTAATAGCAGAGTAAACCGCTATTTCACCAGAATTGAGCAGAGCTCAGGACCACTCCTTACACACACCTTGCGATCAGAAATCTGAGGTATGGTGGCCCTGGAGGGGAGGATGATTCAGGAGCTATTCTCTGATTGGCTGCAATGTGTTTTTTTTGTGGCTAAAACTTTGTGAATTGGTCAACAATGTCACTATTTTAAATTCTACAGTATAATGCTTTGTCTTTTACCGCTCTTCATAACTAACATTGGGCTTCCACCTCAACAACGGGAAAGAGTCAAGCATGTGAATCTATGAATGATGCATAATTGGGGAACATATGTTTCTCCTGCTTTAGAACACTGTTGCAATGACTCCATATGGGTGCCCAGAGAAGACCCAGGAAGCACAAAGGACCTGATTTCCTCACCCTGAGGAAGTCTACGAATAGACAGTGGGAGGGGATGCCCCTGAGGTGCTGTCACCCTGCTAATTTCTGAGGAGCTACTCACCACATTGGTTGAAGGTGATGGAAACACTTAAAAGGTTAGATATATATGGGATGCTTTCGAGTAGCCATGCGCTATACAAGAGTCTCTTCAATTCAATTCAATTCAATAAATCAGTTGGGGCATGACTAGTGGCCCACAATGGTTGCCGCAAACTGAACGGGCTCCAGTAGCCGTCAGTGCTTAATCCCCTAATATCCGCTAGACATCTGCAAAGTGCAAGGCCCAAAAGTCCATACCTGTGATAACCTGTGGCAGAAGGCTGATAACATGGCGGTGTGTCAGCGAGGGGAACCCCGTGAAAAAGTGATCGGCACTTGACAAACGAGTTACTTACCTTCGGTAACAATGTATCTGGTAGAGACACAGTCTAGCCGCAGATTCCTTAAGTTAGACTGGATCCGGAAAACATTTTTTCCCAGCAGTACCTCTGCACGCAGGGGGGGGCGGTGTCGCTCGACGTCAATGGAGCCATACAAGACCCCTCCGGTATGCTGATGTCAGTTTTCTACAGTGAAAGTTTTCCAGGCCACAACGCGGAGCCACAACAAAAACTACAAAAGTATAGGAAAACTGTCTAAAAAGAGCAAAACCTTAAAAAAAAAAAAAAACAACAGTGATCAAAAAAATCATAGGAGAAACACCACCATCTTGGAAGAGTACTCAAGACATGTAGGGACTGAGTGGGCGAACGGAGCGCCCGCCCCATCAAAAGTCCCATCCAAGCGAAGGACAGTTTGCAACCACAGGATGGAGCTGTATGAAAAACAGATTGTAACCACAGGATGGAATTGTAAAGGACCACAAGACTGGAACAACATGACTCACAGCAAGTGAACAGGTGTGAACAACCATATAGAACGTTCACCACACCCCCTACAGTGACCTATGAACTGTAGCATAATCAAACAGAATCTGAACTCAAACGACTGTAGCATATACAAGGAGCTCCCAAGGAAATGGGGAGAAACAGATGAGGGCGGAGGGAGGGTAGAAAACATGAGAATCTCCACACTGGAGGAACCCAGGAGGTACAGTATTGAAAAGCACAGAACCTAGCCACCCAAAACCGAGGATGGGTGAAGGGCCAATTGCCCAAAAACAGATTGACACACCCTGTCCCAGAGGTAGTTGAAGAGAGCACCCCTCAGGAAGACCAAAGCCACCTGTAAGGAGGCGAGGTGGTAGAACCCCACCTGGAAAGGTCCTCACAGAATGGGGAGGATGGGTGGGCGTTAAGGAATCTGCAGCTAGACTGTGTCTACCAGATACATTGTTACCAAAGGTAAGTAACTTGTTCATCTGATAGAGATATCTAGCTGCAGATTCCTTAAGTTAGAATATATGCCATAGCCCATTGGAGGAGGGTCTGTGACTAAAACCCACCAAGTTCCAAAATAACTTATCCGTTAATAACAGCGATTAAGCACGATGGGAACAGCAGTGCCAGCGCGGCTGACACCAGACCTATGAAGCAGAAAGGGGAGGCACCACAATCCGTCAGAGGACAGTAAAAGAACTCCCTCATCCAGACAGGGACGAAAAGAGATACAGAAACTTCTGCAAAAAGACTGTTAACTGAGCACCGGATCCCATGGATCCGCCAGAGACAGAGTCCCAGAAAAGGGACAAGATAGTATTTCATCGGTAGAGCATACCCACTGAACATACACCACAGAGGATGCCAAAAAGAGAAATAATAGGGGGGCAGATATCACCAAGCAGAGATATACGGAACACCTAGTCTTCAGACTAATGTTGTAAATTGAAACAACGGTGTGATTAAGCATTTACTAAAGACATGAATTCTCTTACTTTAGAGTATGCTTCTTTTGTTATGTTGACTAAAGTTCGGACTCCATTTTGTACTGTCATGTCTCCACGTGCTCAACACGAGGAGAGTCCAACCTCTGTGTTAGTTACCCTTGTAGTCTGCCTAGTAACAGGTTATAAATAGCTCTCTTGTCCATCTGGCGCATGCCCAGACTTGACCACATCTGTTATCAGTTAGCCTTGCTTGACCATGTTTTCGCGGGCTCAAGGAGTGTGTTAGCTACGCCCACATATTGATTCAGTATCGAAAATGACCATAAAAGGTAATGTTCTTCGTCCTCATGTTGTATCCACCCACTTATGAGCCCCTCTATTGTGTATAAAAGGGGACCATGTACGTAAGTTCTTTGTGCTACTCTATGCAATACTGAAGAGTGTTGTATGGATTGTAGGACCACCCTTAAGGGTTAATAAACCTTGTCTTTGTACTTTGCAGTTTCCGTGCCAACTTCCTTATAGATTCCATTACAGGAGAGCGAACCCTTGTGTCCTGCGGGCCTAGCTGGGGCCTGTATTCATCAATTGGCGCCCGTCACGTGGGGCTCATCGGCGACTCGGATGCTCGAAGGACTGGTCGCGACGAAGGTGAGGAATCTGGCCGGGGATGTGATCACTGCCAGCGGCGTTTTAGCCCTGGCATCCCGTGGTTTTTCTTCCTTCCCTTCCGAGCTGACCGTCTGGGTGGCGCCGGTCCTCGACTGAGACCTCTTCTGTCGGTCTTGCCGTGAAAGCCGTTTGGGCGATTTTGGAGCTTGGCAGTTGGAATCTGGACTCTTGATTGGTAAGAACCGTTGTACGGTACTTGCTCCGAGTTTTTGAAGCCTGGTCTGGCTATTTGAGTTTTGATTTGTGATGACTGGTCATATTTTGTATTGGTTATTGTGAAAATATATGCGTTGCAACACATATAGGCAGGTAATGTGGAGAGATTTCTCCGGAGCTGTGTAACTTTGAACGGCGCAACGATTAAGTGCCATTTTCTTTATAATATTGCATATTTTGCATTATTTCTGAGCATGCCTGCTTTTAGCGCACTCCGTAAGTGGTGTTGCTGCTTTGGAAACCGGTTGAACCTCGAGGAATCTGCTCCGGCTCCCCCAGAGGGGACTCCTAATAGGGATATGTATGTGAAGCATGGTCTTTCTTCCATAATGTACAGCACAGTATGGAGGAAATATACTAAGAAGGATCCTGAGTTACGATGGCCTTTGTATGGATCGTTTGATATACGTAAGATTGAGTATGTGGAACAGTGTATGTGTAAACGGCGTGCTCGTCAGGATATGTTTGAGTGTGTGCGGTTGTGGGTGAAGGAAGTGCGTGAGCGAGAGAAGCGTGAGAAAGCGCTGTTTGATAAAGAACAACGGAAGAATGATCATGTGCGAGCACAGGAAGCGAGGCGTCGGGAGGACAGAGAACAGACGGAGAGACAGGAGAAAGAGCGTAGGCTGCAAGTCTCGGGTCAATATGCTGTTCGGCAGCCACTTTATCCTGTCCTTAATAATCTTGATGATGATTTTTATTTACTAGATCGCTCTCCGCCCCCTTATGTTGGCGCGTCTGCCCCGAGGCCACAAGATTCTGACCCGGTTCCGGGTAAGGTAGATACGCGGTCCATGTTACCGGCTGATCGAATGGCTGAGCTCCGGCAAGTTTCTTTCCGTGCACTTAAGGGCAAGGTGTCCCTGGATGAATTGTTCCATACTTGGGGGCTGTGGCAGGATAGAGAGAAATTGTATTTTTTGGGCCATTTCGCGGAGGAAGTGATTGCTGCTTTCCGGAAATATTCCAGTGTCTTTGAGCCTAACGATGTGGTATCGGATGCTAAAGCATTGCGTAACGGTGTTTTTTCTTCTTCTAAGGCTCCTGATCCGGCTCGGCGGCTGTTCGCATTGCGGGACGCGGTGCTGATCCTTAAAGAAAAAGCGCGCCAACAAGTGGGGGAGGAGCAGCAGTCGGATTCGTGTACAGCAGAGGGCCACTCATCCACCTCCCAGTCAGATAAGAATGACACAGTGCATGCTAAACCAATGCGAGAGGCGGCGCCTTTGTATGTTCCTCCTAAAGGAGCGGGGACTAGCTCGGACATCACCTCCCCTGATGCTAAGGGATATTTTGTGTATAATTGGGTTTATACTCCTTGGCATAGAGCTGATGTTATGGCATTGAAGAATGCACTGCCTGATCCCCGCAAGAATCCAGCGGCCTTTTACGAAGAAGTCGAGGGGGCCTTGAATTCTTGCGTTATGACCTTAGCGGATATAGACCTGTTCTTTGGTCTTATTCTACCGCCGGATATGTGGCGATCTGTCCGAAAGGTAGATGATATAGCTGCTTTTAAGGCTCGGTGGTCTGAACTTGAAGATGAGGATAAGGAACGGAAGCCCGCGCAGAAACCACCACAGATTATCTTAGATCTCCCCGCTGCTATTCTGACTAAGTTGAAGACAATTATCCCCCCTAAAAAGATTGACTGGAATATGTTAGCTTCATGTAAGCAGAAAGCTGACGAGTCAGTTGCAGACTTCTTTACGCGCTTTGAGGAGACGTTTCACGACTTTAGTGGCCAGTCGCTTACTGATGATACGGGTCGCCACCTTTTTGCGGATAAATATGTGGCTAATCTGCTGCCGGCAGTTGCGGCCCGTCTAAAAGCGAGTGAGAGTTCTTGGTCCTCCGCAACCCCGACGGCCCTCCTGACTATCGCTCAGTATTATGAGCGTCAGGAGCAAGAAGCAAAGGGCCAGGAGGAAAAGAAATCGAAAGATCTAAAAACAAAGGTGATGTTGGCACAAGTATATGGCCCGCCCCGACGGGGTGTTAATAGAGGTAGGGGAGGATTTTATGGTCCTCCCTCGGGCCGATCTGATTTGAATAGGAATCAATGTGCGTATTGTAAGCAATCGGGACATTGGGCTAGAGATTGCCCGGTGTTGCACGCTTCGCGTCAGGGGCATAGTCAGGGTGGCCCGAGAGGTAGAGGGGGTTTCTCGAACTTTAGAGGGAATTCTAACGATCATGCTCGTTTTGACTCTGCTGGGCAGCAACGAGATAGATCAAATGTTTTCGACCGCCAGCATCAGTATCAAGTGTCGGGGATTGACCGTTCGGGGTACCATGATTCTCAGCATGCATAGGAATGCGTTGGATGGGGGTTAGAATCAGTTGAGGTGCCGGTTGATCAGAAGGGTCCGTATGTATCGGCTGAGGTTTTGGGCTCTACTGATCAGTTCCTAGTGGATACAGGAGCGACACGTAGTGCGCTGTCTAAGCAATTGGTTCCGAGGGCTCCCCCATCTGGCTTAATGGTTACATCGGTAGGGTTTGACGGTACACTCTCCCGAAGCCCTCTTTCGCAGCCCCTCACATTTCAGGTTGATTCTTTTTCTGCACCTTGTCCGTTTCTGCTTGCCCCGTACACACCAGACAACATTATGGGCCTTTATATGTTAAAGCATTTTAAGGCTACGATCCGCTGCTCCCCTGCTGGTGTGCGGGTAATACTGAATGACAATTACCCCCGGTCTGAACGGATGTGTGCGATTTCAGAGGATGCGCTGTTAGCTACCCTCCCTCGTGCTTTGTGGGCCACTTCGGATACTGATGTGGGACAAATGGTGATTCCGCCGGTCCACATTAGTGTCCAGGAGGGGGCGGTGTTGCCGCGCCTCCCACAGTATCGTATTTCCCAGGAGGGCGAGGAGGCTCTCATACAGATAGTGCAGGATTTGATTGCAGTGGGGGTAGTGGAGGAAGTTCCCTACAACATCTGTAATAGCCCGATTCTCCCCATTTTGAAAAAGGATACGGATGCCAGAGTTTATCGGTTTATAATTGACTTGAGAGAAGTAAACAAGATCGTGATACCTCAGTACCCAGTGGTTTCTGACATCACGACGTTGCTTACTTTGGTCCCGCCTACGGCGACCATGTTCTCAGTGATCGATTTGAAAAATGCCTTCTTTTCCATTCCCATTCACCCCGATAGCCGATATCTTTTTGGGTTTACTTTAAATAATAGATCTTACCGTTTTTGTAGGATCCCTCAGGGCTACACAGAAAGCCCTAGCATTTACAGTCAGGCTTTGAAAAGACAATTGGATTCCTTTGTTCTGCTCGAGGGGGTCGCCCTCATTCAATATGTCGATGACATCTTGCTGGCGGCTGACACCTTGGAGTTGTGTGAAAAGAGTACGTTATCCTTACTTTCCTTTTTGGCATCCCACAATCATAAGGTATCTAGGAAGAAATTGCAGTTCTGTAGACCACAGGTGACTTATCTGGGTCACCTTTTGTCTAAGGAGGGGCGTGCACTCACACCGGATCGTATCCAAGTAATTTTGGACACATCGAGACCGTCCACGCAGAAGGATGTGCGTGCATTTTTGGGTCTTGTTTCTTTTTGTAGACAGTGGATATTGGGGTTTTCACATATAGCTAAGCCATTGTTAGCCCTTTTGACAAAAGACACGCCTATCCCGATCCCTTGGTCAGATGAGTGTGACGCTGCTTTTCAGCAATTACGACAGGCCCTCTGTTCAGCACCAGTGTTAGGGACCCCTGATTATGCAAAACCCTTTTCGTTGTATGTGCATGAGAAAGATGGATGTGCATTATCAGTTTTAGTGCAGATGCACGGCGATAAGCAGCGCCCTTGTGCATATTTTTCGGCTGTACTTGATCCTGTCGCCCGAGAATTACCAGGGTGTTTTCGCTCGGTTGCGGCGACAGCTGTGTCAATACGCCAAAGCGAGGGAATTGTGTTATCTCATAAGCTGTTGGTATTAGTCCCCCATGCTGTTGATGCCCTGCTTAATCAAACAAAGACGCAGCATTTGACCAGTGCCCGTTTAACGGGATATGAGTTGACGCTTTTGGCTCCTCATATTACGTTGAAAAGGTGCGTAACGCTAAACCCGGCCACATTGTTGCCATACCCCGAGACCCAGTCTGAGGCACGGAAAGCACATGATTGTATTCTTGTGACTGAGGAACAAACAAAGGGTCGTATTGATCTCCAGGATACGCCCTTTCCAGATGTAGATGGAGAACTGTGGGTGGACGGATCGTGCCTGAAGCTACCAGATGGTACGACTTCAGCAGCGTATGCAATTACCACGTTACAAACGATAGTGGAGACAGCACGCATACCACAGAAATCAGCTCAAGCAGCGGAACTGATAGCATTAACACGAGCATGTGAGCTCAGTACAGGATTGTGTGTGAATGTTTATACAGATAGCCGCTATGCCTTCGGAGTAGCGCATGACTTCGGCCTGCTCTGGAAGGAGAGAGGGTTTTTAACGTCACATGGAGTACAGATAATGCATGGAGAGTTAGTTCACAATCTTTTAACTGCATTGACATATCCAAAGAAAATTGCCATCGTTAAATGTAGCGCCCATAGGAGAGTAGTTGACAAGGTTGGAGAAGGGAATGCGTTAGCGGACCGAGTGGCACGGGAGACTGCGATGCAGCCCGGTGCTACTGCCATGTATGTAGTAAAGTCACAGGTGGAAAGATGGCATGATGCGAAGGAGGAAGTGCGAGAAATGCAAAGGACCGCTTCTGATAAAGAGCGGGAGCAATGGGCTAGAGAGGGGGAATTGGATGATGAAGGCTGCTGGAGAAATAAGCAGATGGATAGATGGAAATTACCCACGGCTTTTGTACAACCTATGGTTCAGATGGCACATGGGCTAGCACATGTTGGAGCTTCCGCAATTGTAAAATTGCTTACTCAAGTTTGGGAGCATCCAGAGATTGCTAGCACGGCAAAGAGGGTGGTGCAGACCTGTATGATCTGCTTGAGGTACAACCCAGGAAAGGGTACTCGAACTCCAGCAGGAGGATTTGTGACACCCACTGCACCCTTCGAGGTTTTGCAGATGGATTACATCCAACTTGAGCGCTGTAACAATTTGAAGTATGTTCTAGTAGTGGTTTGCGCCTTCAGTAAATGGGTTGAAGCGTACCCTACGAAAGACAATACTGCAATGACTACTGCGAAGCTGCTGTTGAAGGAGTTCTTCCCTCGATATGGCGTTTGTAGACTTCTGTGGAGTGATAATGGGCCTCACTTTGTAGCGGATGTTATAAAGTACGTCTTGAAGGGCCTGGGCATCACCCAGAAGTTCCACGCAGTATTCCACCCTCAGTCTGCAGGACTAGTTGAGAAGTATAATGGTACACTGAAGCTTAAGATCGCCAAAATTCAAGCTTCGACGTCTTTGACTTGGCCAGATGCTCTACCGCTGGCGTTATTGTCAATTAGGTCGGTACCACACTCTCGAACTGGCCTTACACCGTACGAGATTGTCTTTGGGCGCCCAATGAATATTTGGGGTCCACCAAAACCTAAGGCTGTGTATGATGTACCTTGTGTAATGATGAACGATTATCTGGCACAGTTAACGGATAACTTGGTTTCTATTCATCAACAGGTCCGAGAGGCGCTCCCTGATCGGTCTACCGGTGAAGGACATGGTCTCCGACCTGGCGACCATGTGATGGTGAAAATCTTCGACAGGACAAACAGCTTGGAACCGAGATGGGTGGGTCCTGAGCAGGTCCTCCTCGCAACGAGGACGGCTGTGCGAGTCTCCAACAGAAAGAATTGGATCCATTCCCTGCACTGTCGGAAGGTGCCGCCCGGATTGGTGGAACCTGCCATGCTGACCGATCAACGAGAAATCCTGGCTGCAGAGACAGGCCGTGCTGCGGAGCCAAACGCCACTGAGGAGCTATTTCCGGACCACGCGACTCCTGGAGGAAGGCGATATCATCTTCGACCAAGGAAGTGAGTTCTTCAGTACCGGGACATATTGTCAGAACGGCCCTTGGGTTAGTGAAACGGAGAGCCAATGAGGCAAGGGGGGGGGATCAGCCCTGCATTAGTGTAGCGACACCCGTCTTGGCCCGTTGGTGAAGAAATCGACCGCTGCCCAAGGAGAAGAGTTCTGACAAATTTTTAGTTTCAGGAAGATATTGGGTTTTCTTTCATTCTATCATGGAGAGGAAAAAGATTCTTTGTGCATCAGGGTTCATGCTGACAGTAGCTATTGTTGGTATAACCACATGGTTTGTGGAAGATGTGACTCCCGCTCGAAAACTACTTGTGTTGACAACTCCGGTGCCTGAGGAGCACTACTTTTATACATTACCGTATCAAGAGTTGAAGCATCGACAGTCTTACTTGAATAACACTTTCATCCAGATGCTGCATCATACCCACGTTGCTACGAACGCTACGAACTGTTGGATATGTGGGATGATGCCAGCCCATCAGAAGAAAGGAGGAACGCCATTCATACCACTTCCTTTCTCTCATAATGGCACTTGTAGAGCATGGTACACTTTGCTTTTTGCTACTCGGAAACCGACAGTGGGACGATTACTCTTCAGACTCAATAAAGAATGTCACCAGGATAAAAATGGGTACCCGCAAGCGAATGGGACGATCTGGGAATGGGAAGAGTACCGACCAGACAACGAATCCATTCCCTATATCTTCACGAACACTAGAGACACCGTGGGAAAGGACAAATTTGTGATTCAAGTGGCACAAGCTCAAGCGGACCTGTGTGTCCAGAGTGTGGGTTTTATTCCTGTCGGCGTCAGTGATTGTATCACCGTTCTGAACATTGATGGGTTGAACAATAGTACCTTTTTAGCGTCCCATAATACATACTTTGTGTTTGGAAATAAAGGTTATTACCGTTTGCCGGCTGGGTGGTCTGGGGTATGCTATGTATCATTCCTATTACCTCCTGTATTCCTAGCACCAGCATCTTACCATAAAGATCTGAAATTATTGAATAATGTGACTGTAAATAGGTATAAACGTACTCTATCAATTGATGATGTAGATCAGACTGATACCAGTCTGCAACAGTATATTGATTTTAATTTAGGATTGTTTTTCTTTGTTGGAGCTGCCCTGAACAGTAGGAAGATCCGAAGATTAACAAGAGTGGTAGAGGCTGTGACAAACCAAACTGCTGCTGCTCTTGGGAATCTTACGGAAGAATTGCAAATTACTAGAATTGTTGCATTGCAGAATCGTATGGTATTAGATGTTATGTTAGCTGACAGAGGAGGAGCATGTAAAATTATCGGAAGTAGTTGCTGTGTGTTCATTCCTGATCATACGCCATCAGTTTATAATGCCATTAATAAATTACATGAAATTGCAGCTGAAATCCATACAGAAAACGGCACTTGGTCCTTTTCTGGATGGTTTTGGGCATTGATCACTGCCTGGGGGTGGAAGGTCTTAACTGGTCTCTGTATTATTGTAGCAGTTCTGTTTTCTTGTTGTATCTGTGTTCAATGTGGTCCCTTGCTCTGTTCCTTATGTGTATCATTCTGTATCCCCGATAAGCAGGCTATTGCCGATGTCGCACATCAGAAACGTTTAGCTAAAGAAGTCGAAGAAATGATGATAATTGACATATATGATGATTACCCTAACAAACCGGATGTCTTCAGTAAATGCTGAAAGGGTCGTCTGTTGTAAATTGAAACAACGGTGTGATTAAGCATTTACTAAAGACATGAATTCTCTTACTTTAGAGTATGCTTCTTTTGTTATGTTGACTAAAGTTCGGACTCCATTTTGTACTGTCATGTCTCCACGTGCTCAACACGAGGAGAGTCCAACCTCTGTGTTAGTTGCTCTTGTAATCTGCCCAGTAACAGTCTATAAATAGCTCCTTTTGTCCATCTGGCGCATGCCCAGACTTGACCACATCTGTTATCAGTTAGCCTTGCTTGACCATGTTTTCGCGGGCTCAAGGAGTGTGTTAGCTCCGCCCACATATTGATTCAGTATCGAAAATGACCATAAAAGGTAATGTTCTTCGTCCTCATGTTGTATCCACCCACTTATGAGCCCCTCTATTGTGTATAAAAGGGGACCATGTACGTAAGTTCTTTGTGCTACTCTATGCAATACTGAAGAGTGTTGTATGGATTGTAGGACCACCCTTAAGGGTTAATAAACCTTGTCTTTGTACTTTGCAGTTTCCGTGCCAACTTCCTTATAGATTCCATTACAGGAGAGCGAACCCTTGTGTCCTGCGGGCCTAGCTGGGGCCTGTATTCATCACTAAGAGTCTAGACCTTAACCATCAGGCCAGAGTGACCCTAGTCAAGACTACCAGGAGAGACAGGACTGGGAAGATAGGATACACACAAGGAGACAAGTGTACAGTGAGAACCACACCACAGCTAAACAAAAGCCCAAGGAATGGGATTACCAACGGCACACATGCAGCTGCAAGGTGAGGCGGGCTTTCACCAGGTAGTCATGAACCACCCCTACCCAGAGGTACAAACGTCGAAGGGAAACCGGCAAGCCGGGGACACACAGAATGCTCTTTCCCATATCACAGAGAGAGAGCACAGAGACCGAGGCGAAACCCCCCGATACTAGGGCAAGGAAACCATAGTATGCACATTCTCTCACTGTGTGGATAAATCATGATATATATATATATATATATATATATATATACCTAAGACAAAGACGTATATATATATTACCTACTGGCGGTCGCCAGTAGGTAGATATAGTTAGGACCTATTTTCCATAGGAAATCCGCAATATTCTATTTGGAATAACTTTGGCGCCGATTGACGAATCTTCGCCAAATTTTCCAAACTTTTGGCCAGCTCCGTTCCCCTCCTATCCTGCAAGTTTCACGGTGATTTGACAAGCGGGGGCTGAGAAAAAAGGGGGGTCCCAAAACACGTTTTCCCCATGCATTTTCCTGTAGGACCTTTACCAGCAGCTACAGCTCGAACTGCTGAACGGATTTACACCAAATTTGGCAAAGAGGTAGTCCTCAGTTCAGACTCGTGCCTTTTGCTTAAATGGTGTAAATCCGTTCAGTAGTTCCTGAGAAAATTAGAGTTAAAAGTACATATATATCTATGGCCTCGGAGGATCCGTGCACCCTCCCGATCATGAGCTGCATTTTAATTGACTGCCAACATTCTGAATCAGGAAGTGTTGGCAGCCATCTTGTGCCTCCGTAGAACCGAGGCACAAGAAACCCCCCCCAAAAAGGCGCAAAACGGGTACAGGGTAGAAACACCCTGACCCCTTAGGCCTGCTCAGGGGGTCCCACAACGGGAGGATGCGCGCATCCTCCCGATAGAAAAAAACAATTACAGCACAGCCTCCCGCGCTACATATGCTAATTTGCCCCAGGGGGGCTAAATCCCGGGGGCATATTGTAAAATTAGGTGTGGGGGGTCCCAATCCCCCCAACACTGCCCCGGGGACCGCCACTCCCCGGGGCACCAACATAAAATAGGCAGGGGGCTCCTGGCCCCCCTGCAGCCCCAGGGACCGCCACCCCCCAGGGCTTCTTTAAAATGGGCAGGGGCTCTCCGGCCCCCCAACCCCGGGAACCGCCACACCCAGGGCAACTTTAAAATAGGTGGGGGGGCTCTCAGGCCCCCCCAGCCCCGGGGTCCCGCCACCCTCAGGGGCAACTTTAAAATGGGTGAGGGGGCTCTCAGGCCCCCCAGCCCCGGGGACCACCACCCCCCGTTGCAACTTTAAAATGTGGGAAAGGGGGTCGCGGGGGGCCCCCCTCCTGGAGCCTTGTACAGGCCCTGGGGACCGTCACCCCCCAGGGGCGGCACCTGCAGTGTCCCGGGGTGCCCACCCTGCCATTGCAAACTGCTTTGCTTCATTGAAGCGAGAGCAGGGAAACCTGCTCTCGCTTCAATGAAGCAAAGCAGATTGCTTTTCCAGATGGGGAGCAGCATGTTAGCTGCTCCCCATGTGGAAAAGCAATGCCGGCTCCCGCCTGGGACCGTGGGAGGATTGGGACCCCCCCCCCCCACGGACCCCAACAAGGTGGCCAGGCCCCGGGGGATGGGGTCCCCGGGGTCCCCGGGGCCTTAAGTGGCCAGAAGAGGGGGGGGCTACGCAGCCCCCCTCCATAAAAAGACTTAAAAAGTTGGCCATGCCCTGGGGGATGGGGTCCCCAGGGCCTGGAAAAAAGTAAAAGGAAGGGGAGGCCACACAACCCCCTTTAAAAATAAAATAAAAGACACGATCGGCCCTAGGCCTGCCCCCTCGTAAGCACACTCTGCAAACACGCCCTGTGGCGCGTTTTAAACTGGGGAATTGATTTGCCTCCAATACTGGGGGTCCCTGGGGGCCAACTAGCCCACCTGGTACCTCCAGTAAGCGCCACAGGGCTGCGTTGCAGAGAGGTGTTCCAGGCCATGCCCCTCTGCAACGCAGTCTTGTGGCACTTACTGGAGGTACCTGGTGGGTTAGTTGGACCCCAGGGACCCTCAGGATTCAAAGGGACTTAATCCCCCAACTTAAAACGCACCACAGGGCGTGTTTGCACAATGGTGAAGGTAGGGGCGGAGCCTGAGGTGATGTGTGCAAACACGCTTTGTGGCACGTTTTAAGTTGGGGAATTAATTCCTCTCCAATCCTGAGGTCCCCTGTGAGCCAACTAGCCCACCAGGTATCTCCAGTAAGCGCCACGGAGCTGCGTTGCAGAGTGTTGTAAAAAGGGGCATGGCCTCTGAACACCTCTCTGCAACACAGCTCCCTGGCGCATACTGGAGGTACCTGGTGGACTAGTTGGCCCCCAGGGGACCTCAGGATTTAGGAGGAATTAATTCCCCAACGTAAAACGCGCCACAGGAGGGCATGTTTGCACACATATCACCTCAGGCCCCGCCTCCTTCCTTCACCATTGTGCAAATATTCCTCTAAAATCTGCCGAACTACGAATTCCGATTTACTCACCTGTTATCAAGAGAGAACCCAGTGCTGCATCTTTTAGCCCAGCACTGACCCTCAAAAGTAATTCTAAGCGTACTTACCAGTAACTTGTATTTCCTTCCATAGGAATCCATTGTGTGGTTTTCAGCAGAAAAGTTTCTAAGTGTCTATTTTCACAATCTAAAAATATTGCTAAAAAATCGTCTGTATGACTTAAACACATTCTTTCAACTGTTTACAGGAGATTCACCAGTGCTGGATCCAGGATCCACCACTGAGTAAGAAAAAGTAACAATAACACTACTTACCTGCTAAATGAATTTTCTGCCATAGGATAACATTGGTGATTCTATGTGAAAACATTTCTAAGCGTCAACCTTTAAAATACAATAATATTCTGTAAAAATCACTACTGTAACCAAAACGCTTTTACTCAACTGTTTACAGGAGATGTCCAAGGACTGAATCTAGGATCCAGTCCTGTGGTTAGAAAAGTAATCCATAATTGCATTTGACTAGAAATTCACATTGAGCTCAATGTTGCATTGTGTTTGAAATTGTGTTGCCCATTGCAACAACTGTAACTACTGTACTTAAAAGTCTATTGCCTATTTGCAAAGTATTTAAACTAAAGTAATTCTTTCTGAAAAAGTATATTTTGTATTGTAATGTATAATGTAATTATAATGCAATAAAAAAATAAAATATCTAAAAATAAATAGTTTAAAAAATGTAGTAAATCAGTATAAAAAAAAAAATCGGTATAACAATTAATACATTAAAAAATGGCATTTACAAAACCTTTGAAATTCACTGAAAAAAACCATAGGTTTCATGCCTGATATAGTTAGGAATTAGCATTTAAAAAACCTTTGAAATTCACTGAAAAACCCATAGGTTTCAGGCCTGATATAGTTAGGAATTAGCATTTAAAAAAAATTAGAAATACACTCAAAAAACAATAGGTTTCAAGGATGTTATAGTTAGCTGGACATTTCACTCGAACAAAACCATTGAAATTCCTCCGATATAGTTAGTTGTACTAACTACATCTTGTGCGCCCGCAATCCACTGCTGATGATGTCACATATTACATCATTCATGACATGGTCAGTGACATCACTGATGACATCTCAAATGATATGGCACCCCATGACAGCGAACATAACCTGTTTGTACACACAGAGTGTCTCCACAGAGACAGGAAAGAGCTACGGACCAACAGTAGACTACAACACAAAACCCTCAGGAGAGAACCTCACCAACCCCACGTGTCTCACTAGAGGGGATGTCCTACAACAGCAGGAAGAGCGTTGACAAAAGAGAAGTAGCCGAAGAAGACTCCGCAGGAGCGGTTGAAACTTCCCGAGCCAGGAAGAGCAGCTACACAATAGCCAACATGTACCCCACATAGGGTATGGCACATCCCTATAAAAGCAAGGGAACCTCTTTGAGCCAAGCTCTTAGAGGACGAAAAAGAAAGCAGAAACATCTGACCAGCTTCAACAAGAAAAGGACAAGACTGTGAATAAGCTGCACAGTCCATCTGGGTAATAGAAAAACCTGGCCGAACAGCCATACAGTCTGTCTGGGGAGAAATCCCTTGAACCCAGAGACATAAATTAGTAAAACAGTGACAACACCGTCACATGAAAACACAAATCACCATAGGGGACTAAAAACCAGGCAGTCATGAAAATCCAGAGAGAAGACGCTGGACCGCCGAATCAGCATGCTCATCAAACAAGAGGGACCCATCAAAGGGCAAATCCCGGAGTCGTTCCAGAACAATCTCGGGGAAACTGCCATCGCGTAGCCACGCATGGCGACGCAGGGCGACTGAGCTGGCCATAGCTCGACCCACAGAGTCAGTGGTTTTATTGCAAATTAGATGGAGAACTGCGCCATGTCGTGGCCATCCCGAACAAGCTGTAGCAGGTCAGCACAAGGGCTCTCCAGTAAGGAGGGAAGGAGTAGTTTGACAGAGTCCCAGAGGGCAGAAGTAGCCTGAGCAAACACACAGGTCGTGTTGAGGGACCGAAGGATGGAGCTGGTGGAAGCAAAAATATTGCGACCACACGACTCCAACCACCTAGACTCCCGAATGGGGGGATGCAACGGTGAAGGAGAGAAAGGAAGCGCAGCCTGGACTATCCAGTCCTTGAGCCCTAGGATGAAGCGACAAACAGGCAGACACAGGGTCACTCGATGAGGGTCTGACCCAAGCCCCCACAAGAACATCATACAATGCCCTGCAAAAAGGCAGCAGAGGCTCCACATCCACCGTGCACTGGTGAAGGAGATCTAACAAAGGATCCGAAGGCAGGGAGATAGAGGGCGGCTGCATTTGTAAGATATGTGTAGCCCTAGTAACTGCCCTCGCAAAGACAACGCTAGCCTCTGTGGCCACCCGAGTGGGGGACAGCAAGTTATCTGTTGGGGACGGTTGCAGGCTAATCCGTCCACTCAACGGCAAAAGCCCTGCAGAAAAATGAGCCGGCCAGTACCCCATGGGCCTCTGCTCAGTGGAGCATGGAAAAAACCCCTGCGGGCGGTGAACCCAGCGGGGTCACGTCCTCCAGCAGAGGAACAGCCAGAGACGGAACCGGCATCGACCGACGTCGGGACGGGGTCGGATCGGCGCTGACAACCTCCATAGAGGACCCGTCCACTCAGCATCGGACCGGCGTCGACTCGAACTCCCAAGACAGGAGCCTGCGGGGAGGAACAAAGTAGTCGAACTCCACGCTGCAGCCACAACCAGCGACAACGCAGGGAGTCCTGCAGGACTATGCGAAGACGCGTCAGGAGGGCTAGATGCCAGAGCGGGACACCCATCCGACCGTGTCCCAACGTCGCAGCGACCCCGGAATTGGAGTCAAGGCACTCGGTCGGCACCAAGGGTGAACCCCCATTCTGAGTCCCTACCCCACTGTGGGTCCCGAAGGCGAGCCAGGGAGAGGGGGTGACCCAAAGAAGGCCTGCAGAGCCCTGGAATAGGCCTCCATCTGGGTCAGAGTCGCCCCAGCACCAGGAAACGGTGGATAAGCGGGGGGCGACTCCTGAGGGCTCACGTCCAGTGAAGACCGGGATCGGCGGCCCGCAATGTCATGCTTGTGCGAGGTCGACGACCTCCGTGACTTCTTCCGGTGCTTACCTGAGACAGGCAAGCGACGTCCATGGGGACGACTCCAGGATCTGCCCCGGTCAGAGACATCAGCATGGGAGGAAGAACTGTGCTGTTTGGATCCTTCCGCCGGAGACTGGAGCCCGTGCCACGAGGACTCTGACTGGGACACCCGAGCAGACAACAGTTTCATCCGACGTTCCCGCAGGGACTTCGGCTTCAGCTGCCGACAGGCGTAGCACTCTGCGGAGTCGTGGTGCTCTCCCAAGCACCACATGCAGATCTCGTGTGGGTCCGTCGCCGACATCTGCCGCGAACGATGTGAAACCCACAGGCATTGACACACTTCCAGACGTGAAAGGCGTTGTGAAGGCCTGCACCAAAACAGGTCAGAGGAACCACTAAACTCCTGATCCGTGTTGGGACGTGGAAAAGAAGAAACTGCCGTCAGCACGTCTTATATGGCGCCATTGATGCCCCCCCGGCGTGCAGAGGTATTGTGGGGAAAAAAGTTTTCTGGATCCAGTCTGACGCCTGGGGATATTCTAAGTTAAGGAATCTGCGGCTAGATGTCTATCAGATTGTGCACCTGTGAGGCCTGTGCAAGATGGCGGGCACCTGAAACAGGACATGCAGCAACCGGAGCTGTGTTTCCCCTGGCGGGTGTAGACGTGGCTGTGGACCCTGGCTGCTGTGGTGAGGGGACCCGAGATCCTGGGGAGTCACGGGTAAAGTGACCTTTGAATGTGGGTGTGCTAGACCGAGACCAGCGCCAAGACCATCCAGGGCCTACAGACGTACCGTGGGAACATAGTTGCTGGAGCTGTCTGTGGGATTACCTGCTGCCCCGACACCGAACACAGTGAGTGAGCTCAGTGGGGATAGGGGCAGGACTGGTACGGTGCCTGCTGCAAAACCCTCCCCCATCACCCCGACAGCAGTGTTTTGTGGCCTCGACTGTGGCGTGGCTGCGCAGCGGGCCTCAAGGACGGCCCTGCACTCTTATTTGGTGGGGTGGAGGGAAGGAGCTGCAGCACCTGGATTGGGGCGGAGGTGAGCGCCGGACTCATTGTCCCACTTGTTGCTGCCTTGTGGCCCCGAGAGTTGTTAGAGGGGCACCTGCATCTGTGTCCAGCTTCGGGGGACTCCTGCTGCCGTGTGTCTTGTGGCTAGAGGAGACAGATGAGTGGACCTTTCTTTGTTGCTCCTTACCCTACTTAGGGAAGATCCACTGTGGCCTGTGACATTCATGGAAAACACTGAACTGTTGGCTCTCGATGCTTTGCACTGTCCAAGCCTGCAGTTCCCAGTGTACGATCCTTTCTCTCCTTGATTACTGCCCTCTGGGGCTAGAGGAAGGTGCTTGGGAGCCCCCCCGCGCCAGCATCCTGTGAGGGGACCCAGGTTGCATTGTGAGAAGAGGAGTAGAGTTGAGGCAGTATTAGTCCTAGCTGTATACTGCATCCCAGTTGTGCTCTTTGCGCCATGGTGAGAAACAAGGGTCCTTCACCAGCACAGACAAATAGCCTGGACAAATAGACGGTTGTCATGACCACGCCTGCAATTGCGTGACAGGAGCCGTCAAAAATTGAGGACCGACCCCCCCCCACCTGAACCTTCTCGGAGGAAAATCATGGCTGCTATACAAGACCTCTGAGGTACGCTGGAGGTACGCTGGAGCCCAAGTTAGAAACTGGTGGATGTCAATCTGCTGTGCGTGGACGTTCGCAACATCGCTGAAAAGGTAACAGCTGAAACACAGATAAGTGTCCTACTTTCCAGAACAGAGTCTATACTTACCAAATAGAATGTTGCAATCATGACCCGACTGGAGGGTCGCACCAGGCGCAACAACGTTGGCGTGGTGAACTCCCTGAGGGGATGGAAGGCAGAGTGTCGATCTTTTCCTGGAAGACCTTATCTTGAAGACACTCTGCCCAAGAAGCTATCCAACTATTTCTCAAAAGAGAGGGCGCTGGACCATCTGCCACGCACTGGGGCCCCTCCATGCATGATGATAGCCAAGGTAGTCAACTATAGGGACCGAGATGCGACCCTTCAAGCTGGCTGTATTCGCTGTGATCTCCACTTTGAGAACACAATCATCCGATTCTTTCTTGATTTCACCCTTCATGTGCAATGTGTGAGACGGAGCTTTGAATCAGTCAAGAGGGCACTTTGAGGATAGAACATAAAATACATGATATTGTACCTAGCCATGCTCCGTGTGGTGATGGATGGGAAATCCTTGCACTTCACTTCTCCAGGGGAAGCGTGGGGCTGGCTGGAGGGCTGGAGAGCCGGGGATCAGCAGAGAGGCGATTGCCGCGGGACCAGCCCTGTGGAAGGAGAGCTTAACCGGCCTGGTTGTTTTGATGACCTGAAATCCTGAGGTCCCGTTGCAGAGAAATGTACAATATTTTCTGTAGCCAAATGGACCTGGCACTGTTGTATCACTACTGATACTGGGTAAGCTGTGGTGCCTGCCAGTTAGACATTCTGGTATGTGTGGATCTTTGGGCGGGGGGGGGGGTTCTTAACCCGTAAAGGATGCTGCACGCTCAGGCGACACCAGGGCACTGTTATAAAATTATTGATGAACAATTTTAGGGGAATGTAATACTTGTTTTTTATTATTGGGTTTTATTAAGTATATACAGCAGTACATCACATGGACTCAAGGGCATACAGCATATATTGTTTATAAAAAGCAAGTTCACTTGCAGTTGGTACACATCAGGCATTGAGCTCGCGCAAGTACAACAATACTGTCAACATGTTATAGCACATCTGTGGGACCCCATAGCAATGTGTGAATGATGTAGTGAAGTTAGTCCCACTACCGACTACTGATTAATATAATATTAAAAACATATTCAGTTCCTGTGCAATTGGTTTTGCTTAGCCACTGAAGGTTGAGCCGGCCCTAAGTTTCAATGCACCCAACTCAACGTCTAGTGCTCAGGGTGACAGCAGAATGGTGTGTGAATGTTCAGTCAGCGTGATTGCACAGATATGTCAGTAGCGGATCCCAAATCTCCCTGGGGTGTGATGAAGACGGCAACAGCTATAAATATGTGGTAAGTTGATCCTTACAGTATATTACATCAGTAAGCAACTCCTTAAATTTGGCGGGCGCGTCCCCGACCCCACCTGCAAGCTACTCGCCTTTTTGCTATAAACATACTCAAAGCAAAATATTTCCTATGTATCAGTGGCAATTCTTCTGTGTACCCCAGCAATGTGACTATAGGCGATATTGGAATGTTATATCTGGTCATCTTAGCCACCGCATCTAGCACTTCCCTCCAGTATCTCTGTATTGCATCACATTGCCTCGCTAGGTGTAGGAACCCCACTCTCTCATTCCTGCATCTATCCAATCAGTCATTATATCTTGCAGTTTATAACTATGTAGGCGTGCAGGGATATAATAAGCCCGGTGTATGAATTTTAAGTGTATAATCCGTAAGCAGCTGCTAGCCATGATAGCCCGTCTGTTTATAACAATATTCCGATTGCTTATCTGGGAGTGTAGTTTCTAGTTCCAGTTCCCACCCTTTTCTAGCCTCCTGCTGTGTGCATGGGCGTTCTACTGTGGTACAGTCTGGACACCACGTGTGCTTCCCCAGTCATTTGAAAGTGTGTGTGCAAATTGTCAGATCTAGAGGGTTTGTGTGGTAATGCAGGGGTATTTGCCTTCATCTCATGTCGCAGCCTAATGTACAGGAAGTTTTCTAATGGCTTGCTGCCTTCCCCTCCTAGGAGTATTTGTCTATTCTTGAATAAGCCATCCTGATATATCTCACTCAGGGTACTCGGGTTACGTTCTTTGAGCATTTTCATGCAGCCTGTTTCCTGGGTAACCGGGGCTATGTGCAGGTATGGGTGAGGCAACAGTGGAGAGTATAGAAAGGGCTTCCCTACTTTTTTGGCCAACCATTTTCATGATAGATTTGTGCAGGATACCGTTGAGTGAGCAGTACTGCCCACTGGAATGTGCACCCAAGGGAAGGCAGTCGAGGTCAGTGGAGCCATGTACCTGTTCAATAGCTAGGTGAGGCATAACAGGTGGCGGTGGAGCCAATGTATGGCGTGATGCTCCTGAGCACACAAAAAATAGAGCTCAATGTCAGGCGCCTCAAAACCCTCGCGTGTAAATGGGAGTGAGTGTCAATGTCTGCCACCTTATTCGGGGCTGCTTGCCCCCCCCATGCCAACCTGATGAGCTGGGATTTAAATGCGCTGAAGAAGGGGCAGCCTGGATGATATGGTATAGTAATAAATAGATAAAGTAATTTTGGCAGAATTATAATTTTCGTCAATGAAGATCCTACCTGCCAGGGACAGAGGCAAAGATATCCAGCGTGTAATCGGAATTTGGTACCATAGTTTGCCCTCAGGGTCTACCCCCGTATCGGGCAATTCTAACACCCAGAGATTTTATTTCCGAGGAACACCATGATAGTGGAAAATCTAGAGGGACCTCTGGAGTGGATGGAGTCAGTGGAAATATCTGTGACTTGCTCCAATTGATATGTATTCCCGATATGTCTCCAAATCGGATGAATTCCTGAAGAACAGGATTCAGACTTATGCTCGGCTCGCGAACGTAGAGGGTGATAACGTCTGCATAGGGCGAGACTAGGATATGCCTCAAGGGGTATGGTATGGCATATTCCCTGTGGTGTTGACGAAGTTTAGCAGCTAATGGTTCGACAGCAAGGACAAATGGTAAGGGGGATAAGGGACAGCCCTGCCGAGTGCCCCTGGAGATCAGTAAGTGGGAAGAAAGTAGACAATTTACTTGTGTAACGGCCGTGAGTGGATTGTAAAGCAGAGCTATCCAGCTGAGCCCAAAATTGCTAGCAAATAATCTCATTCTAATGAGCCAGATGCCTTAGTAGCATCTAAAAATACAGCCACTGCATTAGATTCAGGGTCAATGTCTTGCAGCAGCGCCAAGATGGTGAGCAGATTATGCCTGGTTTGAGGAGAGATATGATTAGGGCTTGCAGCATGGACTGCGGGAGAGCTCCAGTCTCTTGGGCCTCCTCGTACACCTTTCTGAGAATAGGGACTAACTCGTCTATGTAGCATTTGTAAAAACCAACTAGTAGGCCATCAGGGCCTGGGGCTTTACCAGAGCGTAGTTGCATAATGGCATCCCGCACCTCGTCCTCCTCAATATCCACCGCCAGAAATTCCCTGCAACTGTCGTTTTTCCAGCCAAGTGCAGGGTCTTCAAAGTATGCTGCCACATCAATCTGACCAGTTCTGTGCATGCTGTAAAGGTGTTGATAATGGGAAGTGAAGATATTAAGGATTGTTGTTGTTGTAGGGTCTGTGTGCAATATGCCTGCCTCATTTTCTACACTGAATTTTATTTGAAAATTGAGGGCTCTTAGTACCTCAGCCAGAGATTTGCCGGGTCTTTCACATTCACAGTATGTTCGGGTGCAAGTGTATTTAGAACGAAATAAGGCTTCTCGTTCTGCAGTGTCCGTATATTCTATAAGCAGCTCTTTCAGCTGTGTGCACAGTTGTGGCGTGGGGGCATCTGCTATGGAAGTCTGTTACTTTAATATTGTGTTCCAGGTTCCTTAACGTACCCTTGATGTCTTGCAGTATTCCCCTGCTTTTGGAAATGCATAATCCCCTGACAGTTACTTTAAAACGTTCCCATATACTGGCAAATGACTGCACTCTGCTTATGTTTCGTGAGAAGAAATCTTGGATCTCCTGCTGCAACCCCTCCCGGAAACTAGCATCTAAAAGCGCTGTGGGTTGAAGTCTCCATGAGCTATATGGAGTACCATTAGCTGGGGCGGGGCAGAGTTTCGGCAGCATAGGGGGGTGGTCTGAGTAAGTACGTGCGAGATGATCTGCCTCTTTTAGCCACGTGCAAAGTCCTGCAGAGAGCAGCCAATAGTCAATTTGTGACCAGCTAGCATGTATAGTGGAATAGAAAGTGCCCTCCCTGAGCGTAGGGTGTAGGGTGCTCCAAGTGTCCAACATATGGTGTTCTGCAATGGTAGTATTTAGTTGCTTCCCAGCCTTAGAAGGGGGCTCGATAGAACCGCAGGAGCGGTCCATATCCGGGTTTAGAACAAGGGTAAGATCCCCCCTCCAAACTACAAGAGTAGAGCCCACCTCCAGTATGAGGCTCCAAACTTTGCTAAAGAACTGCGCATCATCAATATTTAGCGCATAGCAATTAACCAGTATCACAGATTGCCCTGCGAGTCTTCCCCACAACATGCAATACCTTCCTTGGGCATCTTGGAGCGCGCCTGCGGGACAATAACTCACTCCGGCCATGATTAAGATAGCAGTGCCCGTGGAATAGGTTGAGTATGAAGCAAAGCACCTATGCACGGCCCACCTCCCGGCAAATTCAGGCAGGGATCCTGTATCTAGGTGCGTCTCCTGTATCACTGCTATTTGGACATATCATCTAACAAAATAATTGAGCACATGCCTTCTCTTGCGAGGATCTTGCACCCCTCTCACATTCCAGGTCAATAAAGTATGGGTGCAGTTTATGGGGCTTTAGGGGCGGTCATTTATTGGCTTGCATGTTTTCAACTGCTCAAAGGTCTCTTTATTGCCAGGGCGAGCCCTGTCCTCTATGTGTGTGTCTGTGCTGCTGGTCCCCTTGTTGTAGTCTACATGTAAACCACTGCTGTATACAACAACCACCCCCCCCCCCTATACACCCACGGCCCAATCCCACAGGAGAATAAAGTTCCCATCTAAGTCCCAAAAACTTTGCCCATCCAATGTAATATGGAAGACCGGTATCTGGCTGAAGAGCTGCGGTGCTTTACAAAGTAGAATTTGCAGTATATTGCTAAACTTCTGGCTCCAAATTGAAAAGAGCAAACTTGAATACTTAAGCTCGGGCAATAAAGACAAAAATTAATATAAAACAAACAAAAACAAAGCAATCTACCAGCATCTAGCCTTTTGGGAATACCCATAGGGGGTTGTGCACAAGAGAGCCTTGGCGTTCCACCCCGATTGCACGGGGGTGCCCGGGGTTTAACGGAATATTGGTGCAATCTAAAACATTGTCATTTAGACGGTGAAGAATATTTCTTAAACATATAACTAGGGCGTGACGAATACATTTTGCCTGCCACGATGTGTTACGCGCAATCTCGCTGGATATAGCATCGCGTACAGGATGTTGTCCTGTTGCAATTTACGCTTCACGGGGATGAACTTTTTACGAGCTTCTTGGACCAACAACGTGAAGTCTGTAATATGGAAATGGAATGTCCATCATGATGGAGGTCTCTCTTTTCGCGTGACATGAAGAGCGCAGTGTCTGTCTTTGTAATGCATGAGAAGCGCAATGATGAGCCTGGGGGGAGATCCCAACGGTGGTCGTGGGCGCGCTCCACTATCAGTACCTTGGAAAAGGAGGATGCGCCGAACAGCTCTACCAGCATGCGTTCTACGTAGTCTTCCATCCACCCTGTATCTGTGGACTCCGGTACTCCCAGGATGCTAATGTTGTTGAGGCGCGAGCACGCTTCTAATTCCTCGTTCTTTGCCACAATAACCTTCAGCAGGCGCTCCATGTTCTGCATTTGTTCTCCTCCAGCCGTCGTGGTATCCTCCAACTGCGAGATTCTGTGTTCCGTTTCACTAACGCGCCCATCATGTTTTTCCAGCCGCTGATGAATAAAGTCCATAAGCATATTCAATGCATCCATTTTTGTCTCAATTGAGCTGAGGCTCTGTCTCATTGTCATCAGCAGGGAACGGAAATCTGTGTCCTCGGATTGAGAGCCTTCCGCTGCATTGGAGGCCGCGTCTCCTTCAGGGCCACTAGCAAACTTGCGCGGCTTGTCCTCCGTTCTCCCCATGTTAAGATCCCAGATATGGCAGTATCTAACAGCCCCCAAATGATTGATGAGCTACACTGCACCATTATGTTCTGTGTCAGTACAGCGCGTTCCTCGTTCTATATGGAGGCCCTCTCTAGTGAATCACACTAGTTCACCTTCACCCCAGCAAGTTGGGCATGAGAGTCCAACCCCACTTCTCCTGTGTGCTGCTGGTATGGTGCACCCCCAAGCGCCACCTTTTCACTTACCATACCCAAGTGGGGGCTTTTAGAGTAGCGACACACCATGAAGGGGGATCTCTGACCATTCGCCAGTGGGAATTTTGCTAAAAGGGATGATGTTGGACGCCTTCTCAGTCCCCAGATTAAACCCTTGGTTTCTCAGAGACATTAAAGAAAAGCTCAACACAGCCACTAAACTACACTTTCAGGAGAACCAGGGACAGTAACACCCACCAGTGTTTTATGTGAAGCGTTCAGAGCAGTTATCCGGGGACAGGCCAAGGCTCTCATGGGAGGCAAGAAGAAAGACACCTAAAAAGACTGAGGTTATAGAGAGGGACATAATAGCCGTTGAGGCTAGAGTGGTGACGGGGGGGGGGGGGGGTGAAGCTGACCTGTACCACCAGTTACGTCTTCGTCAACAGGACCTGCGGATCCTGGCAGACAATGCAGCACACCCCCATCATGCACTGGCAATGCAACGCCGTTTGTATGATGTAGGTGACAAGACCAACAAACTCCTTGCTTGACTTGAAAAGAGAGACAGAGAACGCTTGTGGGAGTTGGGAGTCCTTGAAGGGGAAGGAGTTCTACAGACTACAGTTGAGGCACTAGCTGGTACTTTTGCAACTTACTACGAGGAACTCTACATCTTGAGTACTTGGACAGGAACCGATTGTGTGGAACTGCTACAAGACGTTTCCCTGCCCACACATGCAAGTGATGCAGTGGAGGCCTTGGAGGCAGACCTGAATTGGCAACTGCTATTCGAGGCCTACAGTCTGGCAAAGCTGTTGGGCCCAATAGCCTGCCCATTGAACTGTTCAAGGGGGTTGTCAGACAAAGTAGCTAAGCCTATGCTGGCTATGTTTCAGATGCCATTGACCCATGGCCAACTGCCAGATGACCAACATATGGCCCAGATTGTGGTCATACACAAAAAAGGAAAACCCCTGACTGTGGTTCCTACAGACCCATATACATACTAAATATGGAGGCCCAAGTATAGGCTAAGATTCTGGCAATGCGCTTCTTATAACTACCATCGACCATCAGGATCAATCTGGCTTAATGCTGCACTGGAGTACTCGCCTTAATTTGAGGAGACTCTATGGGTGGTTCACATGAAGAGTGGTTCTGCCACCTTAAAGCATTTCATTTCGTGTCCCCCTAGGGGTTGAACTATCAACAAATTATTTAATAGCTCAACACCGAAAAAGACAATCAATTTGAGAAAATATAAATGTATTGAAAAAATCATGTATTTAAAGATAGACATAACTAGACACAAACATACACAACAACCTTAGGTGATAATCTACAATAGTGACATACAAAAGTGATAGATTGTGACTGTACACATCTCAACACTACAAAATTTACATAGCGACTACAATACATGGAACTTCAATTTATCTTATTGATAACATTGTATTCATAGCAACAAAAACCCTAGCAAGGCCTCCTTTATTGTGCGGGTTTTGTTGGGCAACAACGCTAGATCATGAACGTCGACATTTCGACCCCTAATAACGTGGGTGTATCAATGACATCACTGTAGGGTCTTCTTCAGGACAAAGAAACAGGTGTGTATGTCCTTCCGACGTGACTACTGAAGCTCAACTGAATGGACAGCTTAAATAATCAAGGAGCCAACCGGGCTAATCAGGACTTCAAAATGTGCTGGAGGTGAAGAGATCTTCCCCTTGTAAGCCACGTGTCTCAATAATTCAATAAAGTGTTCAGTTATCAAGAAGTATCAGGGGCACACCTGCTCACCGCAAATCTCCAGCGTGACACGCTCGGAGATTGGTAATGGCTATTTGAGCCTGCAATGTTGTATTCATCATGTCACCCAGACACGTTTTTTTCAATACATTTATATTTTCTCAAATTGATTGTCTTCCTGTTTCAGTGTTCAGCTATTAAATCATTTGTTGATAGTGTCACCCCTAGGGGGACACAAAATGAAATGCTTTAAGGTGGCAGAACCACTGTTCATATGAAATGAAATGAAATGAAATGAAATGAAAAAGAATTTCTAAAGCGCATGGCTGCCCTTGAGCGTCCCAGCGCTACGTGTACACACAGACAGACCTCCTCTGAGCCGCATCCAGAGATGTTAGTCATTCTGGGGGAAAAGGAACGTTTTAAGGGATTTTCGGAATCTGGTCAAGCTAGGTTCTTTCCTCATTGATGTTGGGAGGGAGTTCCATAGCTGACCCGCGTTTATTGAAAAGCGGCGTCCTCCGGTCCTTGTTCTTTTTGCTCTCGGGATAGCTACCAGGTTTTCCTCGCCAGAGCGGAGCGTTCGTACTGATTTGTAAGGGCGGATCAGATCTCTGAGGATCGGAGGGCCTGTGCCTTGGAGGACTCTGAACACTGTACAGAGCGCTTTGAATTTCACTCTCGCTCTTATGGGCAGCCAATGGAGCGCTTTCAAGGCCGGTTTTGCTGACGTTCTTCTAGGTGTGTTCGTCAGCAGTCTTGCAGCTGCATTCTGTGCCCTCTGGAGCACGTTCAAGGTGTATTCCGGTGCAGCCAGGAAAAGGGCGTTGTTATAATCCAGTCTTGACAGAATAAGGCCCTGTACCAGCAATTTCCTAGAGTCTAATGGGAGTAAGGGCATAACTTTCCGTATTGAGCGGAGCAGCCCATAGCAACACCCTGCAGTTATTTTCGCCTGAGTGTGCATCGACAGCTCCGGTTCAAGCCAGACGCCGAGACTTTTTATGGATCCCTTCGGGGTCGGAGGATCTCCTAAACAAGTCGGCCACATACATTTGGGGAGGGAGGTGCAGAGATTTCCCAGCAACATCACCTCGGTTTTGGAGGCATTAAGCTTGAGTCTTGAGTCGGCCATCCATGCCATGATGTTGGTAAGGCAGGCGGCAAACTTCTCACCATGGCTTTCTGCGAGCGAGAGCGAAACAATCAATTGGGTGTCATCCGCGTACGTTGCGAGTTTCACTCCAAAGGGTGCGACCTCCCCCTCCAGTGGGGCCATGTAGACGTTAAAAAGCGTAGGGCTCAGTGAAGAGCCCTGCGGGACACCACACTGAAGGGGGGTGGGCACTGATCTATAGTTGCCCTCGCACACTTGATATGTTCGATGTTAGAATGGGGAACCTCTGGTTGGCACAGGTAGGTACTTGTGACAAGCAGCGGTCCCTTCTTCTATTCAGGGCGAGGGAATTACCCCTTCAGAACAACCCCTGCTCACCCTATAGGTAGTGTGGCGCGAGCAGTCAGGGCTAAACTTCAGGGCGCTAGTCAGTTAAGCATTTACGATCACACACAGTAAACCGCAATGATCCCCCACAAACGGACACCAGGCGTAAGTTGTATCAAAAATACGGATGCTTTATATAAAAGATTCTTTGTTACGCAGGCATGTACAAGACCATCAATAACGGTTACGAAATGGAAGCCACAAGATGATAATTAGGTACTGTTCTTGTCTTTGGTAACTTATTCGATCACGAGCACTTCACAGGGCTCGGTTGAGTCGGTCCAGTCACGATGATGCGCAGGGCACCCAGGGTACAGTGATACGGGGAAATCAGAACGTTGCGGACCCCGAGTCCGATAGAGAGTTCACTGTACCTGGGAACGTGCGATGTGCTTGGACGAGTCTTCAGGAGAGATGCAGGTTCTGCACCTCGTGGGTCTTCCGGATCAAGAATTCAGCGGGCGGCTTTCGGTAGACAGGTGCGGCCCAGGGCCTCCGACACGGACTGTGCGGGGGGTCACTGCGGAGGGCGGCACGGTCAGACTCAGGCTGGGAGGTGAAGCGGGGCGGCCGGATACGTTACGACGTACGGGCGGCCGTCCGAGGCTGGATTTCACTTCCCCACTAGAAATCCGGCGGGAGGGCGAAAGGGCACCAAGCGCGCTCCAGTAGCAGGCAGGTGACAGGGAAGCGGGACGGCCAGACTCGTGGGTCCAGAGCGACTCAGGTAGAGCGGGGCTCTCGGCGAGTGGAGGCGGCCAGGCTTCTGGGTGTCACGGCCCTAGGAGGGATGCGAAGGTGCGCAGGGCACTCCGGCGGGAGAAAGCACACGGCTCGAATTCTCAGACGAGCGGAGACACGGTGAACCCACTGGTCCTGGGGTTCAGTTCAGGGGGCAAGCTCTTCTTCCAAGCCCTTGGAGATAGTTGAAGAACAAAGTGCAAAAGTCTCTTTCAGTCTTTTTCCTCTCCTTTCTTAGCAAGGCACCTACTGCAGGCCAGTCCCTCAGGTCAGGGAAAGTTACTCCTCCTTCAGCTTCTTCCAGGTCCTTCTAGTCAGGCAGAGTTCCTTCGTGGTTCAATCTGGATCTGATTTCTTAGGAGCCAGGCTCCGACTTTTATACAGGGATTCTTTTGTTCTTTAATGCCAGGGGGCCTGGGCCTGGCTCAGTCCAGTTTTGGAGCACTCTGTTGTGGTGACTCGGCTTGTTCCTTTCAGCAGCAGGGCAGAGACATCAGCCGCTCCACAGGGGGCGGCGCCGGCTTTGTGGTGGCAGAGCACAGGTCTATTCAAGAGTCAGGGTGCACTCCTCCCACCCATCCTGGTGTAATCTCTCTACCCACCACCTGGCAGCCAACCTGTCTCCTGGAATCCCCCAGCCCTGCTCCTGTACTGTTGCTAGGCAGAACACACACACACAGCAGAGGCAGACTGAGATGGTTAGGCACGCAAAGGCTAACTTTCTAAAAGTAGCATTTGCAAACCCAGGATATTAAAATAACCTCTACTAAAAGACGTATTTTATTATCCTGAGTTCAGGCATACTAAACATGACTTTCTACCATGCTCTCTGAGTCCACTGGGGTCACAGCGTGTAGCGATCCCAGCAGCCCATTCTGGCCTAGGGAGAGCAGGTAGCCTTCAATAGTGAAAAACGAAAATGGCTGTACTTCACTATTAAGACATGCCACACACATCAGGGCATGTCCTACCTTACACCTACAATGCACCCTGCGCTCAGGCCTACCAGAGGGGTGACTAACATGTAGTTAAGGGAAGGTTTAGGGACTGGTAAGTGGGGACACTTGCTCAGTCAGCGCGACGGTACCAGACCGCGCGCAGGGTCTGCAGTGGCAGACCCTAGACACATTTTACCCCGCTGCTTCGGTGGGTGGCACAACCAGTGCTGCAAGCCCACTAGCAGCATTTGGATATACAAGCCCTTGGCACCCCTGGTGCACTCTACTAGGGACTGATAGTAAACCAAATAAACCAAACGTGGAAGTCAATTCACATAATACATTTTACCATAGGGAGCACTTGCACTGTGGCACTGGATAGCAGTGGCACAGTGCCCCGAGCAGCTAACACCAACACAAAAACACATTGAGGCACAGACAAAAATGGAAGGGTGACCCACGCCAATAGTGCCAGGTCTAACACGTGTCCCCTCCAGCTGAAAAGTGGGGAGAACTACCCTACCCCAGGGAGTTCTGCATCACTAAGGCGGAAAAACCTGGACAGACCGTCAGCATTGGCGTGATCTGTGCCAGGGCGATGCTCCACCGTAAAGTCCATACCCTGTAGGGAGATGGACCACCTCAACAGTTTTGGGTTCTCACCCCTCATTTGCATCAACCATCTGAGGGGCCTGTGGTCGGTCTGAACCCGGAAGTGAGACCCAAACAAGTAGGGTCTTAGCTTCTTCAGCGCCCAGACCACAGCAAATGCTTCTCGTTCTATCGCACTCCACCTTTGTTCCCGGGGAAGTAGCCTCCTGCTAATAAAGGCTACGGGTTGGTCAAAGCCCTCCTCAGTGATCTGTGAGAGAACAGCCCCTACACCATGCTCTGATGCATCCGTCTGCACCAGGAACTCTTTGGAGAAGTCAGGAGCCAAGAGCACGGGCGCCGTGCACATGGCAGTTTTCAGGGTGTCGAAGGCTTTCTGACAGGTGTCAGTCCATATCACTTTTCTGGGCTGCTTCTTCGAAGTCAGCTCTGTCAAGGGGGCAACGATGCTGCCATACCCCTTGACAAACCTCCTGTAGTACCCGGTGAGTCCTAAAAAGGCCCTCACCTCCGTCTGGGTCTTTGGGGGCTCCCAAGCCAGGATGGTTTCCACTTTGGGTTGGAGGGGCGCCACCTGGCCGCTCCCCACTTGGTGTCCCAAATACACCACTGAACCCTGCCCGATCTGACACTTGCTTGCCTTGATCGTGAGGCCTGCCTTGCGCAGCGCCATCAACACTTCCCAGAGATGTTGCAGGTGTTCTTCCCATGTGCCGCTGAACACTGCGATGTCATCCAGGTAGGCGGCGCTGAACTCGGTCAGCCCAGCCAACACCTGGTTGACCAACCTCTGGAAGGTGGCAGGGGCATTCTTCATCCCAAAGGGCATCACCCGGAACTGGTAATGCCCATCTGGTGTAGAGAATGCGGACCTCTCTTTGGCCCCATCAGTCAAGGCGATCTGCCAGTACCCAGACGTTAAATCAAACGTGCTGAGGTACCGTGCAGCCCCTAACCGATCGATGAGCTCATCAGCTCTGGGGATGGGGTGCGCGTCAGTCTTCGTGACTGAGTTGAGTCCTCGGTAGTCCACACAGAACCGGAGTTCGGGCGTGGCACCCGGCGCTGCAGCCTTTGGGACCAAGACCACTGGGCTGGCCCAAGGACTGCTGGAGGACTCAACCACCCCTAGGGCAAGCATCTTCGAGACCTCCTCTTTGATGCAGGCCCTGACCCTGTCAGTTACCCGGTAGGCCTTGGGCTTCACAGGTAAGCTGTCTCCCGTATCCACGTCATGGACGCACCAATTTGTGATACCGGGAACCAGGGAGAACAGGTCAGGAAACTGCCCCAGCAGCTGGCGGCAGTCACCCTGTTGCTCAGGGGTCAGGGTGGGTGAGAGGTTTACCCCATCCACTGACCCGTCTCGCTCTGAGGCTACCAAGAGGTCAGGAAGAGGCTCGGACTCCTCTTCCGTCCCATCATCGGTGGCCAAGAGCATGCCCACTTCGGACCTCTCCAAGTGGGGCTTCAGTCGATTGACATGTAGGACCCTTAAGGGGTTCCTCGGAGACCGCAAGTCCACCAAGTAGGTGACAGAACTCTTGCGCTCCACAATCTCAAAGGGTCCTGTCCACTTGTCCTGGAGTGCACAAGGCTCCACAGGGGCCAGGACCCACACTTTTTGGCCAGGTTGAAGCTCAACCAGAGTGGCATTCTGGTCGTACCACCGCTTCATTTCCTCCTGGCTGGCTTCCAGGTTTGCCTCAGCAAGTTGCCTGAAACGCCTAGTCTGGTTCCGGAAGGCCAGCATGTAACTGTATACATTCTGGGGAGGTTTCCTGGGAGATTGCTCCCAGCCTTCCTTGACCAGACTAAGAGGTCCTCGTACTGGGTGGCCGTACAAAAGCTCAAAGGGACTGAACCCTAGAGACTTCTGTGGCACCTCGCGGTACGCAAAGAGAAGGCATGGTAAGAGGACGTCCCACTTACGCCTCATGGGTTCCTCGAGACCCATAATCATGCCCTTCAGGGTTCGGTTGAAGCGCTCAACCAACCCGTTTCCTTGGGGATGGTAAGGTGTGGTGAACTTGTAGGTTACACCACACTCTTGCCAAAGGGACTTCATATATTTCGATATGAAGTTGGTCCCCCTGTCAGACACCACCTCTAGAGGGAATCCTACTCGTGAGAAAATTCCCATCAGTGCCCGTCCCACCACGGGGGCCGTCACTGTCCTCAGAGGGATGGCTTCAGGGTACCGGGTGGCATGGTCCACCAAGACCAGGATAAACCTGTTGCCCATGGCTGTCTTGGGGTCCAGTGGCCCCACAATGTCAATCCCCACCCGCTGGAATGGGGTACTGACCACAGGGAAAGGTTGGAGTGGAGCTCTCAGCTTCCTTCCACTCTTGCCACTTGCCTGGCAAGTCTGGCATGTCCTGCAGTGAGTGTCAGAACTCCTGCGCATTTGGGGCCAATAAAAGTGGGTGACAAGCCTTTCAAAGGTCTTGTCCTGCCCCAAATGTCCTGCTAACGGTACGTCGTGAGCCAGCCCCAGTAGGAAGGCTCTGAACCTCTGGGGTACCACCAGCGCACGGGCTGACCCAGGTTCAGCAACCTTAGGCTCGGAGTATAGGAGGTCGTTCTCCCAGTAGATCAAGTGAGTTCCGGACTGATCACCATTGGCCTGGGCTGCAGCCTGCTGCCGCATACCCTCTAGAGAGGGGCACTCTTTCTGCTCCCTGCAGAATTCCTCCCTGGTGGGGCCTCCTTCTTGCTGCCAATGGGTCAGCTCAGGCAGGTCCCCCAGTTCGGCTATCTGTTCCCCGGTAGGCTCCAGGGCATCCCCCTCAAGGTCTGCTTCCTCCTGGGCCGTGGGAACGTCAGGAGCCGGATTCCCGTGCCTCCCTTGCCCTCTCTCTAAGGCCGGTTCCTGGGCCTCTCCCTCAGGCTCCAGGGTTCCTTCAACACCCCTACTGGCTGCCATCGACCGGGTGGTCACGCACGCCCAATCAGGCAAGCCCACCATCCGCAGGTGAGTTGTCTTCTCCACCTTTTCCCAAGGGGAGCTCTCCAAATCGTTACCTAGGAGACAATCAACAGGCATGGCCTCTCTCACAGCCACTTGCAGAGTACCAGAGACCCCCCCCCACTCAAAGGGAACCTGAGCCATTGGACACTGACTCTCTGTGTTGTCAGCGTTGACAACACGGCAGAATGCGTGCGGGACAACCTGCTCTTGAGACACCAGGTGTTGCTTGACAGCAGTCACACTGGCTCCTGTATCTCTAAGAGCTCCCACCCTCTTGCCATTTATGGTCACCCACTGCCCATACTTTTGAGTATTGGGGGGCAGCTGGGCCTCAGCGACCATCTCACTGTCTCCTAATGAGACTAGGGTCATCTGTACGGGATCCCCCGCCCCTTGGACATCTATCTCCCTCCCCAAGGCTACACTATTCACCTGCTTGGGGGGTGGAGCACCAGAGGGTGCTGGTTTACCATACAGGGGGCACTTGGGATCCACGGAAATGTGCCCCAGGTTGTTACACTTGTAACATCTGAGGGGCCCTCTTTGAACAGGGTTACCTGTCGGGGCCCCGGTCTGCTTCGGGGGTGGGGGTGGCTGAGAACCTTTCCCTTGGTTCCCTTGGGAATTACGTTGGGGCCCTTGGTAGAACTCCCTCTGTTTACCCTTGTCCCCCCCACTCTTCTGCTGGGGACCCTGAACACCCTTGGCGGGGCCTCCCACGGGACCCTTGTGGACCCTGGTGCTGATCCAGCGGTCCGCCTCCTCAGCAAGCTTCCTCGGGTTGGACAGCTTGCTATCGATCAGGTGTTGGCGTAGCTCAGGAAAACAATTATCCGACAAGTGCTCCCATGCAATTAAATCAAACAGCCCTTGGTAATCATTCACTTTGCTACCCTTCACCCAACCATCCAGCGCTCTGCAAAAAAAGGTCACATATTCTACATAAGTGGTACCAGGTTTCTTGGTGCAATCCCTAAATCTCTGTCTGTACAGTTCAGGAGTTAACCCATACCTTGTCATAAGAGCCTCCTTCATGTGTGGATAGGATGTGTGGACATCAGAGGGGAGGTCCAGCAGTGTGTCCCGCCCCTCACTTAGGAACCTTCCCCACAACCCCGCTCCCCAATCCTTCTCAGGGACCCGGTGGGAGGACATGGCTACTTCATAGGCCCTAAACCACTGCCCAATATCATCCTGCTTATAATATTCTTTGACTACATCTTTAGGAATGTGCACCCTTGACTCTGTCGAATTGCTGCCACCAGAGGGTGAGTTGTCTAAACTCCTGGCCTTGAGATCCAACTCCCTCATTTTTACCTCATGCTCCATGGCCAGTTTCTGCCTTTCTCTCTCCATTTGCAGTTTTGCCATCTCCACCTCGTGTGCTCGTGCGGCACTCCTGTCGGCCAACTCCTCTGGCGACAGGCTTCTGCTAGGCTCAAACACACCTTCGGGGGGTATCACCTCCCGGGCATTCTCTGGGAACTTTGATTCGTGCCAGGCTCTCAGTGCGGTCACGTACTGATCCTTGGTGCTTAGTCCACTTTGCTTTATTCTGTACTTGGAGAGATATCCCTTCAGGACATCATTTGTGCACTTCCTCAGTGCCTCGGGCTCCCAATCGATGTCATCCACTCCAGAGAATACAGAGGGCGCTCCGCCTCCGTTGACTGAGCTAGGCATGGTTTCTTAAGGTGGAGATTCTTCTTTAGCACAACTGTCAATCAATCTGTGGCTGCGTTATAGGTCTGCTCTACGTGGTGATCAATAATTCACTGTATGTAAATCATAAATGCAAATTCGAAATCCCACCGCTGCCACCAATGTTAGAATGGGGAACCTCTGGTTGGCACAGGTAGGTACTTGTGACAAGCAGCGGTCCCTTCTTCTATTCAGGGCGAGGGAATTACCCCTTCAGAACAACCCCTGCTCACCCTATAGGTAGTGTGGCGCGAGCAGTCAGGGCTAAACTTCAGGGCGCTAGTCAGTTAAGCATTTACGATCACACACAGTAAACCGCAATGATCCCCCACAAACGGACACCAGGCGTAAGTTGTATCAAAAATACGGATGCTTTATATAAAAGATTCTTTGTTACGCAGGCATGTACAAGACCATCAATAACGGTTACGAAATGGAAGCCACAAGATGATAATTAGGTACTGTTCTTGTCTTTGGTAACTTATTCGATCACGAGCACTTCACAGGGCTCGGTTGAGTCGGTCCAGTCACGATGATGCGCAGGGCACCCAGGGTACAGTGATACGGGGAAATCAGAACGTTGCGGACCCCGAGTCCGATAGAGAGTTCACTGTACCTGGGAACGTGCGATGTGCTTGGACGAGTCTTCAGGAGAGATGCAGGTTCTGCACCTCGTGGGTCTTCCGGATCAAGAATTCAGCGGGCGGCTTTCGGTAGACAGGTGCGGCCCAGGGCCTCCGACACGGACTGTGCGGGGGGTCACTGCGGAGGGCGGCACGGTCAGACTCAGGCTGGGAGGTGAAGCGGGGCGGCCGGATACGTTACGACGTACGGGCGGCCGTCCGAGGCTGGATTTCACTTCCCCACTAGAAATCCGGCGGGAGGGCGAAAGGGCACCAAGCGCGCTCCAGTAGCAGGCAGGTGACAGGGAAGCGGGACGGCCAGACTCGTGGGTCCAGAGCGACTCAGGTAGAGCGGGGCTCTCGGCGAGTGGAGGCGGCCAGGCTTCTGGGTGTCACGGCCCTAGGAGGGATGCGAAGGTGCGCAGGGCACTCCGGCGGGAGAAAGCACACGGCTCGAATTCTCAGACGAGCGGAGACACGGTGAACCCACTGGTCCTGGGGTTCAGTTCAGGGGGCAAGCTCTTCTTCCAAGCCCTTGGAGATAGTTGAAGAACAAAGTGCAAAAGTCTCTTTCAGTCTTTTTCCTCTCCTTTCTTAGCAAGGCACCTACTGCAGGCCAGTCCCTCAGGTCAGGGAAAGTTACTCCTCCTTCAGCTTCTTCCAGGTCCTTCTAGTCAGGCAGAGTTCCTTCGTGGTTCAATCTGGATCTGATTTCTTAGGAGCCAGGCTCCGACTTTTATACAGGGATTCTTTTGTTCTTTAATGCCAGGGGGCCTGGGCCTGGCTCAGTCCAGTTTTGGAGCACTCTGTTGTGGTGACTCGGCTTGTTCCTTTCAGCAGCAGGGCAGAGACATCAGCCGCTCCACAGGGGGCGGCGCCGGCTTTGTGGTGGCAGAGCACAGGTCTATTCAAGAGTCAGGGTGCACTCCTCCCACCCATCCTGGTGTAATCTCTCTACCCACCACCTGGCAGCCAACCTGTCTCCTGGAATCCCCCAGCCCTGCTCCTGTACTGTTGCTAGGCAGAACACACACACACAGCAGAGGCAGACTGAGATGGTTAGGCACGCAAAGGCTAACTTTCTAAAAGTAGCATTTGCAAACCCAGGATATTAAAATAACCTCTACTAAAAGACGTATTTTATTATCCTGAGTTCAGGCATACTAAACATGACTTTCTACCATGCTCTCTGAGTCCACTGGGGTCACAGCGTGTAGCGATCCCAGCAGCCCATTCTGGCCTAGGGAGAGCAGGTAGCCTTCAATAGTGAAAAACGAAAATGGCTGTACTTCACTATTAAGACATGCCACACACATCAGGGCATGTCCTACCTTACACCTACAATGCACCCTGCGCTCAGGCCTACCAGAGGGGTGACTAACATGTAGTTAAGGGAAGGTTTAGGGACTGGTAAGTGGGGACACTTGCTCAGTCAGCGCGACGGTACCAGACCGCGCGCAGGGTCTGCAGTGGCAGACCCTAGACACATTTTACCCCGCTGCTTCGGTGGGTGGCACAACCAGTGCTGCAAGCCCACTAGCAGCATTTGGATATACAAGCCCTTGGCACCCCTGGTGCACTCTACTAGGGACTGATAGTAAACCAAATAAACCAAACGTGGAAGTCAATTCACATAATACATTTTACCATAGGGAGCACTTGCACTGTGGCACTGGATAGCAGTGGCACAGTGCCCCGAGCAGCTAACACCAACACAAAAACACATTGAGGCACAGACAAAAATGGAAGGGTGACCCACGCCAATAGTGCCAGGTCTAACATTCGATCACTCAAGAATGACATAGAACGTACTTATCACCAGGTTCTGCGCGTTTCGGGGTTACCCCATTATTATCGAATATCAATCACATGACAGGCCTGCAGGGTGCAGATTAGGCGCTGTTGATGGCTCTGGACGCCAAAATGGAGTTCAACAGTATAAAATGGCCTCATCTATTCGCTGGGTTGACCAGGTTAGGCTTTGGAAAAATGTGAGTGTGTGAAATTCCTCTACCGGGCCCCTATGGCCAGGCTACGGGTCAACAAAATGACATCACACAGTTTTAAATTGCAGAAGGGAACCCAAGAGGGATGCCCTCTCTCGTCCATGATCTTTGTCCTGGTGCTTGAGCCACTTGCGGCCTGGATTCAACAAAACCCACTGGTACGAGGGGGCTGGTAAGAACACATCTCCCTATATGCAGATGATGTCCTACTGTACGTTACAAGACCCTATTTCTCGGTGGCCAGGATAATTCAATATCTTTGATTGGTTGTTACTCTGGTTACCTTATTAACCAGTCCAAATCAATAATTTTTACCTTGTTGGGGTGGTTGCCACAGCTCCCTCCTGAACGCACGGCCCTGGTCGTGACCGAGGGCTTCAAGTACCTCGGGGTCTACGTCACCCGTAATCCGCACGTTGTAGTCAGTGGAACTTGTTTCCCCAACTGGAGCAACTCCGCAACGACGTGGCACATTGGCGTACCTTGCCTTTGTCTCTGATGGACCATGACTATGATGACCCTCCCACGGTTTCTATACATGCTACAAAATAGACCCTATTCGATTCCAGTGGAGTTCTTCAGTAAAATAGACCTAAAACTCTGTCTGCTCTTATGGAACGGCGGTGCGCTGCGTGCGAGACAAACTACAAAGAGGAATATATGATGGAGGGTGTAGGAGAGTGGAATCTGACTAATGGTTGCCCCCAACTTCCTGCCTGGTATTTGAGTGTTTTTTTGACTAGTCTGGCTGGGATCCTGCTATCCAGGACCCCAGCCTATCTGCTTTCTCCCTAAAACTGATGTGAGTACTCTAGGTACAAACCTAATTGGATGCTGGGCATGCCCTACCAGTCCCTTGTAGATGGTACCCTAGGTACCCAGGGCATGGGTCCCCCAGTAGGCCTACCAGGGCTGCAGCACTTATTGTGCCACCCTGGGACAGCCATACAAACTGACACCACCAGACCACTACTGTAGTCTGGGTAAGGTGGTGCTAGCACCCCTTACAGGGATATAGGTACCCTATATCCCACCCTATTACAACACATGTACTCTCATAGGTCACCCCTATAGCAGGCCTTGGTAATCCTACAAGGCAGGGTGCTGAGGTATGTGTGAGGGGGGACCCCTACGTGAGGGGGGACCCCTACATGAGTAGGGCCTCTCTGCAACCTTCGTAAAATCGTTACTGGGTTGTTTGTAGTGTAGCCATACCATATACTCTCAACCGCATTATAAGTCTATTGCGATATCGCGATAACTTGAGAATGGCTACACAGAACCATATCGTGTTTGGTGTCAAACATGTAGGAATCATACCCCCAGTCCAGCCATGGGCATGAGGGTACGATTCCCCCTTGCTAGAAGGGCGATATGGGAAAAGCGGTAGAATTTAGACACCAATTTAAAAGTGCACAAGTTTCACAAAATGGCTTCTGCCCGCCACCTACACGACCCTGGCTGGCTGTTGCTGGGGAAAACCCCAGCCTCGCCAGCTCGACAATAGGGCTCCTGTGGCAGGGAGGTGCTAGCATCTCCCCAGACAGGATAATGTGGATTGGAACAGGGTGGGTGCACCAAATGTCCTTTCAAAGTTGCACGTAGGCAGCTGCAGAGACCTAATTCTGCATACACCGCTTGGAACCGGTTCAGGGGCATCCTGCCCCTCGCCCAGGCGGGGAACACACAAAGGGGACAGGGTGTAGCCACCCTTTCCCGCCTCACCAGCCATTGGTGGACACTACTCTGGACACTCCCCTAATCTTGGGGGTAAAGGTGAATAACGTGGCCCCAGAGCCTCAGATTAACTTGGAACTTTACAGAACCGACCTTCAACGAGCTGCTGCCTAGCTGACGGAAGAAATCTCCCTTGGGATAAAGGAGTTATCTCCCTGCTTGGCAGGCACCTGAAACACTGCAAGTGACCCGGTTGGAACTTCGCTGCTCTCATGAACTTCGACGACTTCCAGAATCCTTGAGGTGGGTTTCCAGCGCATCCCAGAGGCCAGTGAGTGTGCTCAACGAGTTTGGGCACCGTGGACCACGTGGGTGCCGAGATCCCCAATACCCCGAGACCCCGGCCACCTCTTGCATAGCACACGACCCTGACCAGTGGGTAAGTTGTGCTTTGGCCCGTTTACGAGCCAACCACTCTACAGCAATTGTGCCAAAGACCAGCGCCCTAGCCCCCTCCGGTGGCACCTTGACTACAACTCAAGAGAGGGTTCAGTAGGCCACACTTAGTGCAGGTAGATGCACCACTATCACTACACTAGAAATGTATTTAGGTTCAGGTGCCCATAAGGCTCTGGAAGGACCCCAAAGGGTCCCAGTCGACAAGTATGATCATCTCTCCTTTGCTGATCTCAGGGAGATGTGCACCCTTAGGAAACTTAAGACAAACAAAGGTGCCAATACCCAACGTCTCAGGGAAATCCTGCTCATAGCAGACTTTATGCAGACTTTAGGGTCTGGTGGGGTAGACAGGTTGGGTGGGCATCCATCAGAAGAGGACACTCCCAGAGTTGACTCTGATGAGGACCAGGAAGAGGATGAAGATCCTGACCTGGAAAAAACAAACCACTCACAACATGGAGGCGATGGCCCAGGTGGCACTCCCTCAATCCCTAAAGGGAGAGTGGTGGATCCAAGCAGGAACAGATCCCCCTCAGTGGGATCCAACCATTCTGGGAGATCCAAAGCGACCTCTGCCTCTTCTCAGAGAAGAGAATCCTCTCATGAGAGGAAATGCAGACCGATCAAATTTGAGCAGGCTAAGCTACAGCTTAAGAGAGAACAGTTTGCATTGGACAGGGAAGCCCTGGAGCTTCAGAAAGCTTCAAGAAAGTGGGGTCTAGAGATCCCTGGTGGCAGTAATGAAACCCCTAGAGTTAGAGAGAAAGTCCCTAATAATAGGAACCTCCACAAGATTGTGCCCACCTATAAGAAAGGGGATATCCACAAATGGATCTCTGCTCTTGAGAGGGCCTGTAAAGTACAAAGGGTCCCAGTAGAGCAGTGGGCAGCAATCCTGTGGCTCTCCTTTGCAGACAAAGGTAGAGACAAGCTCCTCTCTGTAAGAGAAGAAGATGCTGATGATTACTCTATCTTGAGAGATGCTTTAATAGATGGGTTTGGCTTAACCACTGATCAATACAGACTTAAGTTCAGAGATACCCAAAAAGCACAGGATCAAGATTGGGTAGACTTTGTTGATTGTGCTACCAAGGCATTGGAAGGTTGGTTAAATGGCAGTAAAGTTAATGATTATAAAGGAATGTATAATCTCATAATGAGGGAGCAGATTCTTAATAATTGTCATAATCAACTCTTACACCAGCACCTGGTGGACTCTGATCTGACCTCTCCCCAAGAATTGGGAAATAAGGCAGACAAATGGGTCAGAACCAGGATCAGGCCCAAGAACCAAGGTGGTGACCAGAAGAAAGATTCTACCAAGCCCAAAGAGAAAGGTGGGGATAATAAAACAGAAAAGTCCCCTGAAGAGCCACAAAAACCCAGTGCTGGGGGTGGGTCCCAAAATCCTTCCTCTTCAAAAAAGAAACCATATTGCCATGTGTGTCAGAAGCCTGGCCACTGGAAAACTGACTCCAGTTGTCCAAAGAATGGCAATAAAGAAAATGTTCCTCCAGTTGCAGCTCCAACACCTCCAGTTGCTACTAGTAGTAATCCCCCAGGTGGTGGGAGTGCACCCAAAAACTTAGTTGGATTTTCTTGGGGAACACAGGTGGACCCTGGCCTAACCAGGTCCCCTGCACAAGCAACTCTAGTCTGTGATGGTGGCATGGGGTTTGCCAACTTTACCATGAGCCCCAGTATCCTGGGCAGGTACAGGCAAGAGCCCATGATCAATGGTCAGAAGGCTGTGGCCTACAAGGACACAGGGGCCAGTGTCACCATGGTGACCAAGAGGCTAGTGCCCCTAGAACAGCTTTTACCTGGGGTTAGCTACCAGGTGACCAATATAGATGGAATTAGGACAGACCATCCCATGGCAGTGGTAAATCTCAGCTGGGGAGGGGTCACTGGCCTAAAGAGAGTGGCAGTGTCCCCAACCTTGCCTGTAGATTGTCTACTGGGGAATGATCTGGAAATCTCAGCCTGGGCTGAGGTTGACCACAAGGCCCATTTGAAAATGTTAGGAATCCCTGAGAGAGTGGATGAGACCCAGAGGGCCTCACCTCCACCCCAGGAGAAAATAAAGGGAGTGAAGCCTGAAACTATGGATCACTCCACCCAAACAGAGAGCATAGGGGGTGAGGAACAGTCCTCCCCCCACCAGACTAAAGGTAAGGGTCAAATTTCTCAGGGAACTGATCCTGCCCCTTGGGAAGTGACTGCCCCAGAAGTGGACAGGCCTGGCCTGCCCACCTCTCTGATGGCAGGGGATCCTTCCAAGGTGGTAGCCAGTCTGGAGCAGGTATCCTGCCCCTCTCTACCCTGCCTCAGTCAGCTCAGGGCTGCAGAGGTCAGGGAGGTCAGTGGACCCTTAAGGGGCCCCTGTCCAGAGGAACCCCCTCATCAACAGATTAGGGACACCCAGCAGAGTAGTTTCAGCCAGGTGAATATTCCTCTACAAACTGAGGGATCCCCCTTACCCTTAGGTATAGGCACCCCTCAAATGGATGTTGTTGAGCACAGGGAAACCTGGGGCATAGTTGCCCCAAACCTTCCAGTACCCTCCACTATTCCAACCAAAGGGATCCAACCCCCAGCTGTAGGCAGCCAGAGGTTGACCCTTAGGGCCAGATATGACACAGTCATGGGCAGAAAGGCTTCCATAGTGGTCAGTGATCTGAGGAGGTTGAGACCAACCCAAATAGGGTCTCACTTCCAGACTCAGACACCCCACCAGCCCACCTCTGACCCAAAAACCAATACAGGTAATTTCCCTAGACTTTGGAGAACCTCTAGAACCCCTTGGGGTAGAATTTCCCAAGTGGACCATGAGACAGGGAGCAACCATGCTAGTGCAGGTTCTTCCTTATATGGCCACTCAGGAAATAGAGGCTTATCTGGACAAGGTTAGCCTTATCTCCTTTCGTTTGGGGGGGGGGGGGTGGGTTATGTAGGAGAGTCGAATCTGACTAATGGTTGCCCCCAACGTTTTGCCTGGTATTTGAGTGGTTTTTGACTAGTCTGGCTGGGATCCTGCTATCCAGGACCCCAGCCTATCTGTGTTCTCTCTAAAACTGATGTGAGTACTCTAGGTACAAACCTAATTGGATGCTGGGCATGCCCTACCAGTCACTTGTAGATGGTACCCTAGGTACCCAGGGCATGGGTCCCCCAGTAGGCCTCCCAGGGCTGCAGCACTTATTGTGCCACCCTGGGACAGCCATACAAACTGACACCACCAGACCACTACTGTAGTCTGGGTAAGGTGGTGCTAGCACCCCTTACAGGGATATAGGTACCCTATATCCCACCCTATTACAACACATGTACTCTCACAGGTCACCCCTATAGCAGGCCTTGGTAATCCTACAAGGCAGGGTGCTGAGGTATGTGTGAGGGGGGACCCCTACATGAGTAGGGCCTCTCTGCAACCTTCGTAAAATCGTTACTGGGTTGTTTGTAGTGTAGCCATACCATATACTCTCAACCGCATTATAAGTCTATTGCGATATCGCGATAACTTGAGAATGGCTACACAGAACCATATCATGTTTGGTGTCAAACATGTAGGAATCATACCCCCAGTCCAGCCATGGGCATGAGGGTACGATTCCCCCTTGCTAGAAGGGCGATATGGGAAAAGCAGTAGAATTTAGACACCAATTTAAAAGTGCACAAGTTTCACAAAATGGCTTCTGCCCGCCACCTACACGACCCTGGCTGGCTGTTGCTGGGGAAAACCCCAGCCTCGCCAGCTGGACAATAGGGCTCCTGTGGCAGGGAGGTGCTAGCATCTCCCCAGACAGGATAATGTGGATTGGAACAGGGTGGGTGCACCAAATGTCCTTTCAAAGTTGCACGTAGGCAGCTGCAGAGACCTAATTCTGCATACACCGCTTGGAACCTGTTCAGGGGCATCCTGCCCCTCGCCCAGGTGGGGAACACACAAAGGGGAGAGGGTGTAGCCACCCTTTCCCGCCTCACCAGCCATTGGTGGACACTACTCTGGACACTCCCCTAATCTTGGGGGTAAAGGTGAATAACGTGGCCCTAGAGCCTCAGATTAACTTGGAACTTTACAGAACCGACCTTCGACGAGCTGCTGCCTAGCTGACGGAAGAAATCTCCCTTGGGATAAAGGAGTTATCTCCCTGCTTGGCAGGCACCTGAAACACTGCAAGTGACCCGGTTGGAACTTCGCTGCTCTCATGAACTTCGACGACTTCCAGAATCCTTGAGGTGGGTTTCCAGCGCATCCCAGAGGCCAGTGAGTGTGCTCAACGAGTTTGGGCACCGTGGACCACGTGGGTGCCGAGATCCCCAATACCCCGAGACCCCGGCCACCTCTTGCATAGCACACGACCCTGACCAGTGGGGAAGTTGTGCTTTGGCCCGTTTACGAGCCAACCACTCTACAGCAATTGTGCCAAAGACCAGCGCCCTAGCCCCCTCCGGTGGCCCGTGGGTGCCCTTTTACGCACGCCAAATTGCCGCCTCCCGCGGTCCCTTGTCTCTCGACTTGTGGGCCCTAGCGGAGGTCTATCTTTGAAAACAAGAGTTTCCCTAGTTGCTCCAGGCCTGCTCTACAGTCTCCTCGAAGGAGACCTCTCCCAGACCTCGTGGGTCTGCACTGTAGCTGATTTGTTTATTCTTCGTGGGTTGCCAAGGCTTAGTGGATCCAATCCGGACACTAACACCGCAGCGACCCTCATCCGATGTGGGACAGACGCCCTCCGGAAGCTGGCCTTCCTTGAATCCTCCCGGAGCCCGTGGCTGCAGATCCAAGCAACAGCACCTCTCACCTGAAGCACCCGACATCGAAGGGCTCTTTGCTTTGAGCCTCCTGGTCACTTTGCCGTGACCCAGACTCTGTCCCCTCTGCTTTCAGGTTCTTCTCTCCATTCTTCACATCTTTGATCTTCACGGCATCATCGACGCTTTTGGCTAGCAGAACTTTTGAATATTTTCCCATTGAAAATCAGCCCGCGACCCGACAGCAGAAACGACCTATGCACCCGGCTTCCCTGGGGCAGGTAACAGTGGTACCTCGGTACTTCCGTGGTTGTGGGCATCTCAAAAGCTTACGTCTAAAGTTTTCACTTTGTACTCCTGCTAGAAGTATTTTTAAACTTTTTATTTCAAACCGCGACATTCTCCATAGGCTAACATTGCGATCCCGATAGCAGCTCTTTGCACTGCACGCGTCTCCTGTGGGTCCCCTTCCTCATAACTGTGGGTGGATTCTGAAGGGGCAAGCGATCCTGAATACCCTAGGCATTGCCTGTAGAATTGTCGTGGTTCTTATACCCCCCGGGGCCCATTGATTTCTGTGCTATTTATTGTGTTTATAAATGCTTGTTTGAAGTGTAAGTTTGCCACTAGTCACATAAAGCGACTGTGGGATTCTGTCTAGAATAAATACATATATTTTATATATATACCTGTGTGGGCTACTCTTTCATTTGGTTATTCAAGAGGTTATTATGGTAAAACAATAAGCTTAACACTCCTTCAAGACTTAGCCTGAAGGCTGCTCTCCACAGCTACCACTAGGATAGCTTTCTTTAAAGGTTGTCTTAAACCTATCATCAATAAGAGTCGAATTGGACTGGTGCAAGGTGTCCCTATAACTAGGAACAGCATATGCCAGGCCAACTTCTCACAGAGGGCTAACAATCCCAGATGTTAGGAAGTACTATTGGGCATCACAGTTGCTAGTGGAAAATCAGTGGGTTTTCTCTGACAGATAGGAACAGGCCTATCGGTTGACAGAGAAGGGATGAGGAGTGGTAGGCATAAGGAGACCTTCTATTGTAAAAGATTGGAAAAGCGATTGCCATCACACACAGGGAAATTAGTCTGAATCTGGAGGGAGACCCTGGGCTGCCTGGGTTGGAGGGACAGGCTCACAGCCCTAACTCCTCTATGGAGAAGTGATCAGCTACATGAGGTGGGCACCCTGACGGGCTTCCCTTCGTGGGGGACTATAGTCTCTGATCAGGTTCGAGTTCCTCCCTCGGGAGTACAAGATGACAGAGACTGAGCATTAGCGATACCTTCAACTGAGACATGCCATGCGCGTGCATGTCCTCAAAAACAACGACTTGCTAGACTCTTCGCCTTTAGATGACCGTTCGCTCACAGAACCTTTAATCGAAAAAGGAATCTCCACTATTTACCGGAAGTTAGTCAACAACTCCCCTGATCTATTGGGTGCCTTACGACTTGCCGGGACTGATGATTTAGGCATCATTGATGATGATGACTGGATGGGGGTTCTTCAGAGGCCACACAAAATAGCTAATCAAGTCAGGTTTAGGTTGGTCCAACTTATAACTGCATAGGACGTATTATTCACGGACCCTCCTGCATAAAATTGGAAAGGCTGATACGCCACTATGTACTTGAGGCTGTGCTCAGGAGGGTAACTTTTTATATATTCAACGGGACTGTCTAGCAATTTAGGGGTGCTGGCGCAGAGTGGTGGGGGTGATGTCCTGTGTCATGTCTTTGCAGGTGCCTGTAGATACTAAATGGGAACTACTGATGATGGAAGAGGCGGAAAGCTGGCCTAGATACCAGACGATATGGCTGGCGATGTCGACTGGGGTCCAAAATGCAATATAGCAAGGAAATGGGGTGCATCAACTCCCCCAAGTGTCATTGATTGGGAGTTGGACCTTGACTGGTGGTAGAGGCGATATATCAGTTTTGGTTGCCCTAGAGAATGGGCCAAGATAAGGGGGGCCTGGTGAGACTTCAGCAGAGCTGGGACAGTGTCCTGCTTAGAGGGGAAAGCAGAGGCTGTTGAACTTTATTATGCTATGCATATTATCAATTTGTTCACTGTACATTTCCAGGCGATGACCGTGCCAACGATGCATTGACTCCAATGAGGACGATGTATATGTCGGTGTCACTTCATATTATATGTACAACTGTGTTTCTCAGTGTCCTGCTGTGTATGAGCGTTTTTTCAATAAACAGACGTTAAAAAAGAAGGCAATCCCTCGGTGGCTGCATGGAAGAAAGTCTTGGGCTTTTGTATGGGGCTAGTACAGCCTATTTTTGTAGCCAGGGTGTTGCAAAATATATATGAATATCCAAATAAATTCATATGTATGCACTCACACCAACATGAGGCCCAGAGCTCCAAAGGGCTTCCTATCTGACCTTGCCTGGACAAGCTTCCAGCAGCTATTCTGAATCAGCCTTAAAGGTCACTTTCCTTGTCCTGACGTCATCATAAGTTTCCTTATCTGGTTGTGCAAGTTGCTTACACAGTGCCGAGCCAGCCTTTCTGGTCTGCCCATATCTGGCTGTTTATAATTTGCATGGTACAGACATTGCACATCCATGTTAGCCATATTTGGCTTGGTGCCTTATTCTAGTTCCGCTGACATGGCATTTCTGAACTATATAGCACACAAAAACCAGCCACTCTGGGAAGAAGCAGTCTGAGAGCCCCTAAGTTGGCAGATCTGACTTCTTCCTTGCTAATTAGCAATGATGCATGCTTTTGGTACCAATAAATAAATTCCACTCTGTTTCTGAGCAAACCTGCTATGCCTGGTGAGTTTCATTTATTTGCTTCTGGGAGGGTGTCAGTATTTCCCCATCAGAATGGTGTCAGAAAGTGGGACATTGGAGGACTTTGATGTCACCAGCCTGTAAGTGAGCTGTAAGCTAAATAACTAACTTGCCTTGCTGCAAGTGACCTTTCAGTCTTTCAAATGCGTATTTACCACATAGCATTAGTAAAAGGGGCATTGACTGGCATTTAAAATAGACAGGTGACTGTAGAGAATGTCTTTAAAATATTCTCTGTATCAATACACTAATTGTTATGTGGCATACACTGCAGGAAAGCCTGGGTTAGAGAATAATGTATGTGTACCTACACATATAAGCAGTAGTGAAACAGGTGACTGATAAGTAACTATGTTACTTTATGCCAATAAATATTGACAAATGGCTAGACCCTCGGGGGTTTTATAAAAATCCATTGCAGGAGACCCTATGCTAGGATGGGGTATTGATTTTACCCACAAAAGAAACCCTCCCAGAATATAGTGAGTGGAGCTTCTGATTTGCGGGTTGCACCGGAACACAGGGAAATGATTTTGAAATATGCGTAGTTATGTCATGGATGAATGACATCATTTGAATAGGGTATTGATCTTCAGTACTGGACCTCTATGTTTCCTTGAAATGTTTCTTTGAATTATATAAAAAATGGAGCGCATTAGTGCATTAGAAAAGCAAATGGGTTTTATATGTGATGTCTCTGGATGGTCCAGAACTTGATTTTCCTCTTTTTAACACATTCTATCCACTACCTAACAACTTTTCCTTTCTAAGAGACCTTTTGTATTTGTCTTTTAGGGTAAAAGTGCACATTGTGAGTAAAAAAAAAAAAAAAACATTTCAAGAAAACATTTCTCAGAAGAAAATCATGGTAAGCCCACTGGAAAATTGTTTTAAAAAACCGGCAGGAGGAAAGAAAGATAGCCCTACAGATAAAGGTAAGAAAATGAATTATATAAAAAGAGACTGGACTTTGCATACATTGTCCTATGTTTCAGAGAAGATATTTTGTGTTTGTTTATGTAATGTATGTTATGTTATGTTACGGTAACTTCAAAAGCGCATGAATACCCAAGGGTGTCTTGGCACTAAGTTGGAGTGTTTACTGTGTCTAGAGAGCGGAGGAGGCTAGGAATTAAAAAGCCAAAGTTTTAACAAGTTTCCTAAAAAAAGTCCGTAACGTGGGAGTTGCTCTGATATTTATGGGCAAGCTATTCCAAAGCACTGCCGCTTTAGAAGAAAAACAGCTTCCCCCATTTGAGTCTCTTATATATAGGGCGCAAGATCATTAAAATATTTTTAGACCTTAGATCTCGTTTGGGTATATACCAGGAGTGAGATTGTTTAAGGAACATGGGGCCGGAATAATATACAATGTAAGGCATAGAGCCTTGAATTTGATCCGGTTAGCCACTGCAAGCCAGTGCAGCTTTTTGATACAAGCTGCTGCGTTTTGGATACTTAATATAATATTACCCAATTGATGTATTAAGGATTGCTCATGTACCACTTGTAAATGTTATCTCATAGCAAAATAAAGCACTCTGAAACCTTTGAGTACAGCTAGACATATATAAAATCAAAAATAATAATAATTGTAACATAGTAATGTTAAAACTAACTTTTCCTAGGAAACGGCACTAAATACGAAAAGAGTAGGCCTTGCAGAAAAAAGAAAAAAAAAAAACTAATTTTCAAACTAGCAGTAAAATGTGCACACAGGCCTAGAGTTTCAAAAACTCTCCTGACAAAATGTTACAGCACTCTCCTTAGATACATGATATTAAATATTAAAAGCATTCAGATTGTATGAGTAATTGGTAGCTGCTGTACGGGTAAAATTCTAAAATAAAAGCGTCCTCCCTTTTTACCACAGTGCTCCTGTGCCTTAAAGACAAATAGTCTTGAAAGTTTTGCAATATAAGTGGATTATTTTGGATACAAGAAAACGTATACAAGTCAGGACTTCCTTTCCTGCTTTTCCTAAAAATTACATTTAAAAATCTCATACTAAATAATTACTTATTTCTAAAGGGTGAAACAAACTTTCTATGTTTCAGTAAAGCTTCTGTGCTTAATTTCAAAAGAAGTTTTGTAAGTGTTATAAATAAATGCATTTAAAGACAAAATGAAAGGAATGAGGCTTGCTTTTCTTACGTAGACACAACCAAAAGGGTTAGTGATTTAATGACTACTAAATATTGCTAAAAGTCACTGCACTAAAATAGTTTTTGCATAATTAGGATCCTTATAATGTCTAATACCACTATTGTGAAAATGTAATAATATTTAGCACTGTTGAAAATTATCCTGTGCAAAGTACATATTCAGATTTCAATGAGCACATTAAGATTTCCATTTCCAACTGGTTAAAATATGTTGTCGCACCAAATTAAAAGGGTGAATATTAAGGTTCTGTAGCAATGACAATATTGCTGAATATTAGGGACCACTTTAAAATATGATTCCTAATATGGCCTACTGGCTGCAGTCTGAAATGCACTTACAAAGTTATGCAAAGAGTAGCTCTACAGACATGAGAATTACATTGCGCGCCTTAATGCACTAGTTCTGAGAAAATTATGGCATTTTGAAAACTGACATTTTGAGCCAATTTCTTTAGGTGATGGCACACACAGTTCACAAGAAATAAATAATAAAAGAATAAAAGTGCATCTTACCTTTCAATTATCAGCACAGAGGCACGGAGCAGGAAAGATTTTCAGCCATGCTTCTTGAGAGCTACTTTGAATTGTGAAAACAGCATGGGAATAGCTTTCTCAGACAGGGGTAGGAGGCTATTGACAGCTGTTAACCCAGGATGTGCGAGAGAGGGCAATAAAAAGGTCCTTGGGTCAGGCTGGAATAGATTTGTAAAGGAGGGGTGATTTTTGGAGCACAGAGCAAGCAGTTTGGTCAGAGACAGACATAGTTAGCTCAGTGGGTCTAGTGTGGGGGAGAATTTGGGATTGATTCACTTATTTGGCTGATGCACCACAATGCAGGGTGGGGTTATCTTACTGAATAACATCATCATCAAAAGACTTTATTTCGATTGTGTAAAATCATAAAAGTACATATAAAACAATTCATTCAAGTACATATTCAGTTAATAAAATAGACCATACTAGGGAAAAAAAGAAGATAGCATACAGTTTAGTCGACTAGCAAGGGCCTTTTTAAGACAATCAATCAGGCTATATTGTTGCTTAATAGTTTCCTACGAATTAGCCACATCGCAAACAAGAACTTGGAAATTGCTATCACAACAAGTGGACTTTGGTCACTTCGCAGAATCCTGAAGAAGTCCAGGTAACTTCTAATACCCAGATTTAGGCATAGTTGGATAATCCATTTTTTCCGAATACCAGCATATGCGGGGCAAAAGAGCACAACGTGTATCATGGTTTCCTTTTCAGATGAGCAGCCTGGACAGCTATGTTCAAGGGCACCCACCCATTTATCAGTAAAAGAATAGAGGGGGAGTGTCCCGTATCTGAACTGTAGAAACAGCTTCTTTGCAAAAGTGGGCTGAATAACATCGAGGTCAGGTACAAAGGCGTAGTGACATTTAACATCTAAAAAGATATCAGTCAGGCTAGATGGCTTGACTGCACTATAAACTTTTGTTAGAAAGTAATCTTTAAGATTGATGGCAAGGGTTTTTTGGGGAATGCCTAAAGTAGAATTCTCTGGATTAGTCCAGAGGTGGGCAAGACCGATGTTGGTTAATGTCTGCCTAACATACTGGAGCCAAGGAATCTTGTCGGCCCCTAGTAAACTCAAGATTACTTTCAGTTCGTCTCTGTAACATGCCAACTCTGGTGTACTCCACAATCTTTTCCAGTACATCACCGGGCGAGAGGCAATGACCTCTAGAATAGGACGGATGTTAAGATCCAACATCAATGGCATGAGCGGGGTATTGATTGGAAGTGATAGAAGTTTCCTCAAGAAATTATTTTCAGTGATAGATAGATAATTGGCATTGGTGTGACCCCATAATTCCGCCCCGTACAGTGTGGAAGATCTAGATTGGACACGGTAAATTTCTAATGGGGCACTTATAATTTTTAAACGGCATTTTTTGTGGACTTTAAGGATGCCACCCACAGCCTGGTTGAGTTTTAAATTGGCTTTGGAAATTTGGGGGCACCAGCCCATTTTGTCATTTAGAGTCAGGCCTAGGTACTCAAATACAGAGACCCGATCCAAGGCGACTCCTTCCATTTTGGGATGTGGATAATTGGAGGATTTTACATTGAAGGCCATATATTTAGTTTTGCCTATGTTGACCACCAGGTTCCTTTTTTTACAAAAGGTGGTAAACTGATCAAGCACCCGCTGCATGCCCATTGGGGACTTCGACAGCAGCAGGGTGTCGTAGGCAAACATAAGGGCAGGAATTTTTCTGGAGGCCAATTTTGGCGCATCTATGTCAGTTGCATCAAGGAGGTCAGCAATAAGGCCATTAAGGAATAAGGAAAACAGGGTTGGGGCAAGAACACAGCCCTGCCGAACTCCCTTTGCAACAGGGAATGCGCCGGTCAGGTTGCCATGTTTTCCATATCGAACTCTAGCGTAGGTCCCGTCATGTAGAAGCTTCAGTTGGTAACATAAATATGGCGGGACACCCATGCCCATCAATAGATGCCATAGCTGATTACGATCCACCATGTCAAATGCGGATTTCAAATCCACAAAGGTCATGTATAGGCTGCCCCCATCTAGTATGACATGCTTCCAGTGAAGCATCTGGAGCCTGAATAGTTGATCCATAGTGGACGTTTTGGACCTGAATCCAGCTTGTAGAGGGGTTAGTATATTGTTCTCTTCAATCCAACTCTGTAGGCGTTGGAGGAGAAGCCTAGAGTAGATTTTTTGACTCACATCTATTAGGCTTATGGGCCTATAGTTGCCTGGATCAAGAGGGGATCCCTTTTTAAAGATGGGAATGATTTCCGCACCCTTCCAGGTTGACGGTACAGGTGAGCCTTGTAAGATGGCATTGAAAAGAATTTGAAAGTAGGGTGCCCAGATCTTTGGTTCGTCTTTATACAGGTCCCCTGGAATACGATCTAACCCCGGGGCTTTATTAGCTTGAAGCTGGTGCAATGCCAAATCTACTTCTGATAGGGTCCAGGGGGGGGCAAGCCAGGAAGGATCCTTGACCGTTAGAATAACTGGGGGATCGATACACCTACCTGTATCGATCGAGTAGAGGTTTTCGAAGTGAGAAGCCCAAGCGTCTTCAGAAACGTTTGGGACGATCAGGGTGTTGCCCTCAGACTTCCCAGAGTGGACAAGATTCCAGAATGTTCTTGGATCTCTTGCTACGAGTGCTAGTCTTAAGGCAGCCCATCTTTTCTCTTCCCACTCAGACTTAGCAGTAAAAATTAGCTTCTTGTAAAATCGCCTGGCTTCCCTAATTGATAGGGGATTACCTCCTTTGATAGCATGAAGTAGATCGTATTTGGCTAGCCTGCATTTCTTGGTAAACCAAGAATTAGGATTAGCCGGCTTCTTTGAGTTTTGTGGGCCGGATATATAAAAGGAACCACATAATGTGTCAACTAGGTCTTGATGAATTTTAGCCATGTCCAAAAATGCGTCGACAGAACTATTATTAGCCTCTTCATTAAACACCTTAACAAATAAGGGAAGTATTTGAGAATACATACTGGCTATTGCCGTTTCGGACTGATTTATAGTTTGCCAGCGAATCCTCTTCCCTCCTTGGATAATTCTTAGATTACCTACTGGGGGAGTTGGTGTAACTAACCCTGTGTTCGATAGGAAAAAGTTTAAGGCAACTATCAGGGGGTCATGGTCACTTTCAGTACGTCTGATAATTTTAAAATCCAAGACATTGGGCCATAAGTCTAGGCTCACCAAAACATAGTCGATCACAGATTCGTGACCCATTCCCCTATATGTCGGCTGTCCCGGAGAATCTCCGTTGAAACGCCCATTACATGCTCTCATGGAGAAAGCATAGGTAAGGGAGGTAAGTTGAAGGACCTTCGGTGTCCAATGTTTGACTGGGTACATACTTAAGGGAGGAATAAGTCTGGCCTCATCCTCGTCCAGTGTAAGGGGGGTCACTCCAGACAAAGGCTCAAAGTGGCAATTAAAATCCCCTCCGATCATCAACACTACCTCGTCTGGGAGTGATTCCAACAATGATGTCAAGGAATCTAGGGTGGGGGAACGACCACCTCCTCGGGTATAACGCGAATAAATGTTAATAAGTGCAATCTTGGGAGTCTTTTTATGTGACAAAAGAATGCATAATATATCAGGGCTTGCCGTGTCAACCCGCTTGATATTAAAACCAAGATGTACAGCCACCCAGACACACAAACCCCCCGAAGGCCTCCCTCGATGACCTTTAACAGCGGGATGCATAAATGTAATATAACCCGATCGATGTATGGGTTCGGTTGACCAGGTTTCCTGGAAGAGGCAAATCCCGAAAGGGTCAGTAAAGGTACACCATTCTGGATTGGCAATGTTTGAGGCAAGGCCCGCAATGTTCCAATTGAGAACTTTAAGCTGACTTTCAGTATTTGGGGGAAGTTTCTACAGAATTAGGATAGTCAGGTGGTGGGACAATAATAACAGTTTGAGTCCCAGAAACACCCCTCAAAGCCGGGTATTCAATGTGAGCAACCCTCATAGAAGCAACGGGAATAGAAGGAATGGCTTCAGCTACGGGGGAGGTTGGGCCCTCGGTAGTCATCACCTGCAGTTCGCCAAGATCACTCCTAGCGTCGGAGTTGTCAATGGTGCGGGTAAGGGGAGGAATGCAGTTGGCTTGGGGCCCCAGTCATTCTACATCGTCCAATGGGCTAAACCTATTAGAAGTAGGAATGGCTGGGGTTTTGTTTATAGGATGCCTACTCCGCAAGCCATCCTTGGGAAACTCCCAGGGGGCAATTTGTGGGGGTTGGAAAAAAGGGTCTGGGACAAAAGGGGGGGGGGTTTAATGGGCGGGGAATAGAAATAGCCAAGAGGGAGTGTTTTGATGTTGGAAAAAACGTTATCGAAAGCAGGGCTACAAATGTGGTCTACCACCTCAGGGTTTTGGAAGTTGACAATAATACAATCGCCTCCCACATTTTTTCGTATGTGACCCACCCCACCAACTCTTCTAACAAATAGGATAGAGGATCGTATATTTGATGGCAGTGGTCTATAGGTGTTCAGCCAGAACATTATTTTATTTTTAAGTTCATGAAAAGATTCTGGCCTCTTGGAGGTCAATTTAGGAACATTTGTTAAAATGACCACATAAGGAACGCTTTCGGGGGGGGAGATCTATACGTGGGGGATCCAACTGTGGTAAATTTAAATTACCTAGACTTAATTTATGCGGTAAAGTTCAATAAGAATAACTCAGGGAAAATAAGAGGCAGAATCCGTGATATTTGAGGTTTTAAAAGGGGTTTTATTCCTTACAAAGGAATTGGTTCGAACCAGGCAATCGGATTCCGTCACCACGAAGGTTCGGGAAGGGATAGGCAATATTTTATTGACAGGTTACCATATATATAGTCAATGCATTACAGTAAAGACAGATGCAGAAGGCGTAACAGCTGAGAGGAGAGATAAGAATACACATACGTAATGAAAAAGGCGTTACAATAGGCGTGCATAAGGGCGTGTACTAGAAACGTCATTATGAGGATGTCACAGGTGGGTGGATCCATAAGAGAATCCTGCAATGTCAGCAGAAATATATGGCAGAGATGCGCACGCAGCAGCATGACGTGTAATTGACGTGTAACTGGAGGGTGAAGGGGACTTGACATCTAGCCCTACATGAGGAGACAGAAGTCTGGGATGTCAGAACAACTTAATCCCAAATCGTATCTAATATCTTGTGTTTTAGGGACTGTTTTATCTGGAAGGAAAGGTCTCTCGGGCAGAGGCTATTCTATACTGACTGCTAGTCCGTGTATAAGCGTCTACGTGTCTACATGAGATGCGAGGGGGCATGGGCCTACCATGGTAACAGGAGCTATGAATTACTTGCACGGAGACAGTTAGGCCGGGCCCTTTGCTCTGTAGCTGGAAGGATGTTTACCTAAACTACTAGACAGGAATGTATTTTTCGAGGAGCGGAGCAGATAACTTGAAGGCGAAATACAGTCTTGGCAGGCAACAGGCTGAGCCAGGCACCGTTAGCCGCGCAGGGAGTAAGACAAAGGTCATGGATACAGATGCAGGTCCAGGCTGGAGCATTCAGAGGCAGAAGGCAGGAAAAGGCTCTATGGCAGAATTCAGGGCCTAACTTGCCAGAGCTGAAAAACGTGAAAGGTGCACCATATAAAGACGGTGGCAAAGCATACTTAGGAACGGAATATTCGACCCATTCATGGTGAATCTGAAAGAGGACATGTTAACGTTGGACGCAAATGTATTTGCGTCTTCATAGCTGGAAGTGGAGGGAACATACATGTACTTGTAGCACGTACAGGGAGCCGTTGGGGTCTAAGATAGGGGACACAATTGATCATAAAAATTCATATTTCCTCATTCCCTCCTTGTCCCCTACGGACCCTTCATGATATATCGATCCTCATGAATCCATCAATCTGTTCATGTAACATCATTTGCTCTTCTTTCTTCTTACGGGATTTTGAATGAGAACTTGAATGTGGAATACACGATGTGGCACACAGGCCGCAAATCGCTGGCCCACATTGTAGACACAGGCAGCAACTGAATACTATGAGAAGGGCAATACCTAGGAAGGATAGGACCTTCCATCCCCAGGCTGACAACACACTCCAGAACCAACCAGACCAAGTCCAGGTGCCTGGATTCTGGTGTATCTGACTTGCAATCTTATGAAGACGAGTTATGGCTTTATATACTGACGGCGCGTTTTCTGGAATGAAAACACAGCAGCTCGATCCGATGACTCTACAGGCTCCGGCCCTATCGGCCAGGATGACGTCTAGGACAAGACGATTTTGGAGAACAACAATCCGCATCGCAGACTGCTCTTCCGTTAAGTTGCCTAGGGCAGAAGTAGTTTCATTCACTACTGCTTCAAGGGTTCTGGTTAATTTGCGTATCAGTTTACTATTTAAGACAGCACCTATGTAGGGAAAGAAACCTTTATTGAAGTCTGTGTATTGCTCCCATGCCGTTTCAGTGTAGTCGACAATCGGGAGATCTCTCTGGGGTCTATGGTGTACTAGATGAGTATTTCTATGATAATCAGGAGGGGCTAGGAAAACAGGTGGCAGAAGGAATGCAATGTAACAGGTACCATCCCAATCTAGAGGTAAACGTATATATGCGGTATGACCACAAAGGAAGTAGGAATGACGGGAAGCTTTAAATGTAGACTTGCCTTGATCACTGAATTCGATCACAGTAGTACATTTACTATGACCCAGGTGTACTGAACCATTCTTTCTTACACATAATTCACCTTTAACTGGTAATACTGACATAGCAGGCAAGACTGGTGCAGCTTCGGATTCAACATTCAGAATCATGAGGTTAAGTGTAAAGTTACCTAATCCATATACTTCATTTTCTAGATCAGTTCCTGTCCTTTTGGGAAGTCCCTCCTTGTTAGGGTAGCAGGCTTTAAGCAAAACTAAGTTCAGATTTCCCCATACCCAGTTGCCCTGGTGAACTACGGTATTTGAATCTAAAGAATTAATCAAACTAAACCATGCACCACAGGAACCATTGTGTGTGAACGGGTACGGAAAGAGGGGCAGAACTCCCTTGTATTTCTGGTAGGGAGGGAGTCGGCCACATATCCAACAATTTGTAGCATTGTTGGTCTGATGGGAGTGATGTAACATACTAATGAATGTGTTGTTGCGCAGCGCAAGTCTGTAGGACAACTCATGCGGAGGTAATTCGCTAAAAGAGTGTTCGGCAGTAACATTGAAAGCAGAATGTACACGCTTGAAAATAGGGTAGTATATGTGCAACAGTATACTTGCAGCAATAATCAGAAGACTTAGAAAAAACATAATCAATAATGTCACTATACAGTGACTACGAAGTGATTTACAATATGCACGTTTCTTGAGCTGTTTATGTCTATCTCTCTCTCTATTTCGGTCTAGGGGATACATGTCAGAGACTAATTTAACCGATTCACCTAGGAGAGGACTTAAACAATTAAATTGTCTGACTTGCTAGACCTTAGTTTCAGTTTATATTCCTGGGAAGCAGTTTTCTCGACCAGGGGGAGTTTTGAGTCAGTCTGTGGAGGAGGCTGAGAGTTCAAATCAGAAGGCAGTCCGTGAAATTTCTTGATATGGCTCGAGTGCAGCCAACCCTTGCGACCCTCAATCTTCACTGCTGTCCTCGTGGTCAGAAGTACTAATTTCGGCGTTTGCCAGCGGGGCTCCAGCGGGCTCCTCCTGTCGAAATTTCTTATAAGCACATAATCACCGGGAACCACTTCATGGGGCTTCACCTCGTGTTGTCGGGAAAGGCTGCAGCTACCTGTGAACGACAAGATTGTAGTGCAGACATCAAGGAGGCCAGGTAATCTGTCAGCATATTACAATCAACATCAGTGATTTTACGAGGTATAGGCGTCCCCCACATATTTGGTGGCCTACCAAAGACCACCTCGTACGGGGATAGCCCTGTTCGAGAATATGCTATCATTCTCATGTAAAAGAGCGCAACTGGTAAAGCTACTATCCAGTCGACGCCTTTCTCTCTGCAGATTTTAGAAAGTCGAATTTTCAGAGTCTGACTATGACGCTCCACGAGACCTGCTGCCTCGGGATGCCGGACACAGTGGAATTTCCACTGATAGCCTAACAGGAGTGTAATGTGTTTCATTAGCTCGGATGAGAACGGCTGACCGTTATCTGAGTACACGATACGGGGCAAGCCATACCGTGGGAAGAATTCACGAACCAGCTGCTTGGCAGTGGTCGGAGCAGTGTAATCTGGGACTGGATATGCTTCTGTCCATCGGGAAAGTGCGCATACAACTACGAGGACATATTTGAATCCTCGACAACGTTCCATCTGGATATAATCCATCTGGAGGACTTCAAAAGGGTGATCGGGAGGTTGAAATCCACCTTGCTCTACAGGAATACCTTTACCTGGGTTGAACTGACAACAAATCATGCAAGTACGCACTTTCTGTTTGGCTGCTGCTCGTAAGTGTTTATTGAACCAAATGTTTTGAATACTGTCTAGCATAGCTTTCTCTCCTAGATGCGCTGGACTATGTATTGTGTTAATGATAACTTGAACCATGGAGTCGGGGAGAAACCATGTGGATTTTCCCTTCGTCATCCATCCCTGATCTGTTTGGATCCCTCCTAGTTCAGTCCTTTTCTTGATTTCCTCTGGTGTAGCATGTGTCTGTATGTCAATTACATCAAGGGCGGGATCCCTAACTGTCATGCAGTGTGTCGATGTCGGAACTATTGTCTTTGTCAAGTCAGTTGCATGAGTCCGATTCTGTGCTGTTTGCTTAGCTGTTCGGTCTGCCAGGTCGTTACCCTGGGAAATGATATCGGTGACTTTTGTATGGGCCTTGCACTTCATGATAGATATCGCAGTAGGCAGATGTATTGCATCTAACAGAGCTTGAATGAGGGGACCGTGTTGAATGTTGGCACCGTGAGAAGTTAAATAACCTCTCTCTCGCCAGAGGACTCCGAAGTCGTGGACAACTCCGAATGCATAACGTGAATCTGTGTATATGTTAACTCTCTTATTTTTGGCTTGAATACAGGCTTGTGTCAGAGCGATGAGCTCTGCTGCTTGAGCTGACAAGGTGTCAATACAATTCGTTTCAATAACTTCGGTGTCTGTCGTGACTGCGTAAGCGGCCACTAACTCTCCTGTACTTGTTCTCATGCATGAACCATCCACATAAAGTGTCAGGTCTGGATCTGGTAATGGAATGTCTGTCAAGTCTTGTCTGGGTTTCGTCGTAATAGTAATGACTTCAATACAATCATGTGCCAATGGGTCTGTTCCACTTAATGGCAAAAGTGTGGCAGGATTTAATGTACTACAGCGTCTGATTTCTATGTGTGGCTGAAACAATCTCAATTCATAACCTGTCAGTCGTGCTATAGTCAAGTGCTGGGTCTGTGTTCGGTTTAAAAGAACTTCCACGGAATGTGGAACTTGCACTGTCAATTGATGTCCTAATACTATGGAATCGCTTTGTCTGATCGCTAAAGCTGTCGCTGCGACTGATTTCAGGCACGCAGGCAGAGCCTGGGCTACTGGATCTAATGTGCTAGAAAAGTAAGCACACGGTTTGTGTGAACCTGCTTGTTCCTGAGTGAGTACTGACAAGGCAGTACCTTCGCGTTCTGTGACAAAAAGTGTAAAAGGCTTACTGTAACATGGTGTCGCTAAAACAGGTGCCTGACATAAGGCTTTCTTTAAGTCTTCAAAAGCTTGTGTATGTTCCTGAGTCCAAGGGAGGACAGTCGATGTCGCTGCCTCCTGCGTTGTCAACTGAATGAGTGGCTTTGCTAGAAATGCATATTGGGGAATCCATTGTCTACAGTACGAAGTGAGGCCTATGAAGGCCCGTACCTCCTTTTGTGTCTTGGGTGGTGACATGTTTATAATTAACTGGATGCGGTCAGGTGTGAGCTGTCTCCCCCCTTTGGACAGCAAGTGCCCAAGGTACACAACTTGCTGAACACAGAATTGCAGCTTCGAAGGGGACACCTTGTCGGCCAGAAAATGTAAAACCGTCAGTGATGCTTTTTCACATTCGGGCTCGCTTCGGGCGGTGATCAGCAGATCATCGACATACTGAAGTAGGGCAGTGTTAACAGGCATGTGGATACTGTCAAGTTGTCTTTTCAATGCTTGGCTATAGATGCTGGGGCTTTCTGTGAATCCTTGAGGTGCGCGTGCAAATTTGAAGCTTCGTCCATTTAAACAGCATCCGAACAAATATTGGCTTTCCGGATCGATTGGGACGCTAAAGAAGGCGTTCTTGAGGTCAATTACAGTAAAGAACGTTGCTTCTGAATCAATAGCTGTCAATAATGAAGAGATATCTGGAACCACGGGATACTGTGGTACAATGCATTTATTCAATTCGCGCAGATCAATAACTAATCGATAAACTGGGGGTGCATTTGGATCAGTACGTTTAAGAATTGGAATGATAGGAGAATTACATACATTTGAGTCGGTTTCCACAACCACTCCTTGTGCAATGAGCTCGTCAATGATTTGCAGCAAAGCCACTACAGCATCTGGAGGTAACTTGTATTGTCGAATTCGTGGTAATACCACTCCTGCTTTGAGTGTGACTCGATATGGTGTAATGTGCATACAACCTACATCAGTGGGGCCTTGTGCCCATAAATGTGCAGGTACATTCTGTAACCGGTGATCCATGTCTCTCAATACGTAGTGACCTTTAAAGTCACGCAAAAATAGTCGTACTCCTTCCGGAGAACAACATATTACAGCTCCTAGAGCTTTCAGTGTCTTTATACCTAACAAGTTTCTTGGCATGATTTTGTAAGCAATAAATCTGTAGTCCGTGTCAATGGACCAACTGCAAGAGGAAGAGGTTGCGATACTTCGTTAACAATAGGCTTTCCTGAAAATCCAAGGGAAATATTCTGTGAGCCTGAGAGGGGTGCCCCTGGAACCTCGTCGTGACTTATAGTTGTTCTGCTTGCCCCTGTATCAATTAAAAACTTTCTGTCTTTCCCTAATACTTGACTATGTACATAAGGACCCTCTTGATCTACAGGAACCTCAATAAGGGGTAAGCCAACCTCCCTCTCTAGGCTGTTTCATGTGTATCGCTGATAATCGGGATAGTCATTTTGTGCATACTGGTACATCTGTTGTGTCGTGTTTTGTGTTGCGGCCATAGGCTGTGGTACTGCTACGGTCTGTTGTGAAGCTTGCATAGGCTGTACATTCTGAGGTACTTGTGGTTGGATCTGATCCTGTCTAGGTGGACGCGGTCTCTCCTTGGTTTTACCCGTAGAGATATTGTGTTTCAGAACTGCACAATCGTTTATATAATGACCTGGCTGTTTACAATAGTTGCATGTCCCTTTAACAGGAACCGCTGAATTACTGGACTGTGTCGTACCCTTTTTATGACCGTCAGCTGGAACTGACTGAGCAACGAGCATTTTCATTTTCGTGTCTTTCATACGTCTTTGTTCGTGTTCTTGTTCTTCTCTAATTCTATTCTGGTGGTACTGTAACATTTGTAACATTTGTGAAGGGGTATTAGCTTGCCAAGTGCTCTCGACTTTCAATACTCTGTTCTTAACCTGAGGCAGGGAATTCTCGACTAATTTTGTTACAAAAAGATGTGGATATGAATCGCTACTTGCTTTCAGGCCGCTATTAATACCAAAACATTTTTCAAATCGGGAATAAAAATCACTAGTGTCTTCATCGGGTTTCTGTTTGCAGGCTGAGATTGCACCCCAGTCTTCCTTTTTCGTAGTTAATAAACGTGGCAATACTTGTACTAACAATCCTGGTAATGCTTTAGTTTTGTCCCCAAGCCCTAGGCCTGCAGTTCGGGCATTTTCTTCGTTTTCTAATGCAGCCCAATCAATCTTTTGCTCTCCCACCTCCCATTCTTTTTCTTTGAGTTTCTCGTAAACACCGGCAGGCAATAATACTTTTAATATTTTCATAATGTCAGGATAGGTATAATCACCCATGAGTAACATGTCTTTTATTTCACGGTGAAAACCTGCTGGATCTTTGTCATGGCTGGGCACTAATTTTTTCATTTCCAATAGTTCTATTTTAGTTATGGGCGTGTACACAAACACGCGTCTAAAAGTATCATCATCATTTTTAACTGGGTGCACTTCGCGTAAGGGATTCTGTCTGTCTATGTAATACATTTTTCTTTCCATGGAGGGAGCTGGGTCAAGCTGTGGACACAGGAAGGCACTGTATCTGTGCCGATGTTCTAGAATTTCTTTAATTAGATCGGTACCTAGACCTCTCCATTTCTTCATGAGTAGTTCTATCAGTATATCAGGTAGGGGACCAGGATCGGAGTGTTGGCTTTTATACAATATAAGGAGGTGTTGTATCATGTATATACCAGCTAAACGCTGTTCGTCTGGTGAAAGATTAAAAAACGTGTGTGCTAGCGCGTCATCACTATATTTATCAGAACTGTCAGCCCATTGTACTGCTGACCTGGCTAATTCTTGTTCATCCATAGAATCGAGTACATGGTACCCCATTCGTTCTTGAAGTATTTTATCAGTAGCCTGAAATAAGTGTTCAGGGGTCTTTGGATTTGACATGGCTGCTTGAAAAATTCTCTTACTTTCTGGACGTATCGGACGCATTGAATTATTAAAAGATCTTCCCTTACCCACATAAGCTATCATTTCTCTAGCTGGTAATTGTAATTGTCCTGTTGTCGTTTCTGGTTGTTCCTCCTCCTCCTCCGAGTATTCAGTCTTATCTGCATCTATTCCTCTTTCATGTATTTGTTCTACTGTTTTTCGGATCCTTCGGTACATATTTTCTATACTCTTCTGTTTATCATGTTTTCCGTCTGCTATATTCTGACCCCATTTGTTAAGTGCTTGCATTTCTTCCGGGTCTACACCAGGCCTATCTCTGTTTCTTATCAAGCAGTTTATGAAGAAGCGTAACAACAGTTTTTGCGTGTCCACTTTCTGATATGCCATGGCCTCGCCAATACTTTCAGGACCTTGCCCTGTTTGGACAAAGTGATATATTTTGTCTAGATGATCAATCATTCCTGGTAGTATCATTAAATAGTTCGCAACTCGTCGTAGACGTACTGATGATAGCATCATTCTGTCGTCTTTACCGGGTACTGGATCATATCTACAGTCTGTAAGAGGCTCATTAAGTATGTCGTAATTCGCTGTTTGAGGTGTACGTTGGTGTGCTAAATCCCTAAAAGTCAAACGATGTGTCGGTAGTGGCGTATGAAAACCTCCTGTCGCACCTCCTGAGGTGCCAGGTCCAAAAGGATTTGTTGGGTGTAAGGTAGGGAGAATAGGTGCAGGAAGGAGTGGAGGAACAGGCGGAAGGTTTGAAACGGGAGAAGGAGTATGTTGCTGCTGAGGTGAGGGTAGATTATCTCGGGGTCGAGCGCCGTTAGCAGGTGGTGTGCGTGGCGGCGGAACATTAACATATTCGGGGGCTACATCGTCTAAATAGGAAGAAAGGAAAATGTCCTTCGCGGTCTTGTGGTGTAATTTAGTCGGAAGCGATGGAGATGGCAGATCTTTTGGTACTTCCAGAGTGGCCTTAGGTAAACCCTCGGCCAGAAGAGGATACATACCGTTCATAAGAGTGTTTCGTTGTCTGTCTACTTGTTCTGCTTTTACTCGGATACCTTCCTCAACTAATACGTTTTCTCGGGCTTTGTCTGAATCCTCCCTACTTTTCTCTTCTTTTCTGAACGCTTTCTCTGTGCGTCTATGCGATTCTTTACGCCATAATTCAATGGCATCTTTCTGTGACTGTCTGGCTTTCTTTTTCCATAATGCTTCTTCTACTCTCATGATGCAATCTGCATCCCATGTCCCAGCAGCGGGCCATCTCGGATTCTCTGCTAAATCCTTGGTGTAGTCCACCCACAAATCGAGATATAATACGGCATCTAGGCCATGTTTATGGTACATAAAGTACCCTGGAGTGTCCCTAGGTGGAATGGGAATGGCTTCCTCGAGTATCCCTTTTCTAGTTTTTATCTGTCTTAATTTTGAGAATAACGGCATCTTAAACCTTGCTACTTGATTCTTACTCGGACTTGAACACAGTTAATACAATAAACACAGTAATGAAGATCGAACAATCACTCATACCACGACATTTAAAACACATTAAAACATTTTAAAACGAACAACGATAATTAGAATAAAACTAGCTAACTGCATAATACTGGATGTACTGCTAAACAGTACAGATACACCGCTAAAACAGTGCAGACCGGATCTGTGTACTGTGGAAATGTGGATTTTCCTGATCAGTTATGTCCCCTATCTTGGACCCCAACGGTTCTATATGCATGTTACAAGTACATGTATGTTCCCTCCAGTTCCAGTTTCTAAGACGCAAACATATGTGTGTCTACCGTCGACATGTTCTCTGTCAGATCCGCCATCACAGGGTTGGATATTCGATTCCTAAGTATGAAAGGCCACCGACTTTATATGGCTAAGTTACTTCATTTTTACAGTTCAGGCGAGTAGGCCCGATTCTGTCCTCAAAGCCTTTCCCTGCTCTCTGTCTCTGACAGCTTCAGCTTGAGCTCGCATCTGTATCCATGAACTTTGTCCTACTCCCTGTGCAGCTAACGGTGCCTGCCTCGGCCAGTTTTCGCCTGTCTGCCAAGAAGTTGTATTTCACCTTCGAATTATCTATTTTGCTCTCCAGCCGATGCATTCCTGTCCAGTGATTTAGGTAAACATTTCCTTTAGCTCACAAGCAAAGGACTCAGCCTTTCCGTCCTCCTGCAAGTGATTCATAGCCCTGTTGCCATGGAAAGTTTTCTATCCCTCGCATCTCATATAGACACTTAGACGCTTGTACACGTACACAGTCAGTATAGAATAGATTCTGTCCGAGAGTCTCTTCCTTGTGGATAACATAGTTCTTTAAACATAGGATGTTAGATATGATTTGGGATTAGGTTGACTTGACCCCCAGACTTCTCGTCTCCACATGTAGAGCTAAATGTCAAGTCCCCTTCACCCCCTAGTTGCACGTCAATTACACGTCATGCTGCCGCGCGCGCATCTATGCCAAGTATTATCTTATAGATCCACCTATGTCTGATAATTCTAACCAATCATGTTTCTTTTATTCCTTATTACGCCTAGTTTCGATTATGTCACTGTTTTGTCACTTTTCTTATCAAATGTTACGCCTTCTACATTCGTTTCATTGTAATGTACTTATTATAAAAATACATGTCTGTTAATAAATTATTGTACTTCACTTCCTGAACCCTCGTGGTGACGGAACCTGAAGGCCGCGACTCGAGTCGGCCATTTTGAATGGAATAAAGCCCATTAGAAAACCTCTTATACCACGGATTCTGCCTCTTGTTATTTTGAGCTATTTACTTTATTTTAAGATTCCGTATGAAATTCAGTCCGGTATTTTTATTTACCACATAATGGCGCCCGAATAGGGACACTTTCTCATCTCACGCGCCGGCGGTGCGTTGCAGGCCCGGTCTCCTGCCACAGCTGGACGGACCATAAACGCGTACCAGCAGGATTTCCTGTAAGCTCCCTCCGGTCAAGCGGGGGCGACTGAGGCTGCGATCAACCCAGACGAGGCGGTGAGAAGTGCGAAGTATCCCGACCAGAGCCTAGCTGAGAGAGCAAGATCCGAGGTATACAGAGGCCCACCAGGTTTTCCGAAATCCCGACGTCCAGAGGGTCCGATGTCCGCAGTTATCGAGTCCAGTCCATTCTCTGAGGCCTTCCGTTTCAAGGAGCTACTCGGTGAGTACCATCGCCGGGGAGGCGTGTTGACGCGCACATAGGTTGTGCCGGTCAAGACGGATTTGGGTACACAAATCCGGTCTGCACTGTTTAGCAGTGTATATGTACTGTTTAGCAGTATATCAAGTATTCCGAAGTATTCAGTTATTGTCAAGAATTCAGCGTGGTGATTAGTTAGGCAGACTGTCATCATTGTCGATCATTGTTATAATGTTTAATGTTTAATGTTTAAAGTATTCAGAAATGTCTTGCATATTGTGGTATGAATGACTGTTCATTGTTCACTGTTCATTTATGGTGTTTTTCGTATTAAGAAAATTCAAGAGTAAGTATCAGATCAGTTGTCAATATGCCGCTCTTCTCGAAGTTAAGACAGATTACTACCAGAAAAGGGGTGCTTGAAGAAGCAGTTCCTATTCCTCCTAGGGACACCCCAGGGCATTTTATGTACCATAAACATGGCTTAGATGCCATATTGTTTCTTGATCTATGGGTAGATTATACCAAAGGATTACCGGAAAGTCAAAGGTGGCCCATAGCGGGAACCTGGGATGCAGAGTGCATCATGAAAGTGGAGGAAGAGTTATGGAAAAGAAAGGTCAGACAGTCACAGAAAGACGCTGTTGAGTTATGGCGTAAAGAATCTCATAGACGAACAGAAAAAGCACGTAGACAAGAAGAGAGGAGTAAAGAAAGTTCAAATAAAGTTCAAGAAAATCTATTAATTGAGGAAGGTATCCGAGTGAAATCAGAACAAGTGAATAGACAAAGAAATGCTCTTATGAATGGTATGTATCCCCTTCTAGCCGAAGGACTACCTAAGGCTGTTACAGAGATGCCAAAAGACTTGCCACCCCCATTATTTCCAATTAAGGTACATCCAAAGGGGCATCCCAGAACCGCAGAAGATGTTTTTCTTTCCTCATATCTAGACGATGCAGCTCCCGAGTATGCTAACGCCACACCACATAGACCGTCTGGCGGAGGGGTTCAACGTCAGGATCAGGTATCTGTCCCCGTGCAACAGCAAGTTCCGATACAAGCTTCGGCAAGCACATCTGTTTCCGCATCTGTCTCCGCAGTCGATCCTATAGGGGTATCGACACCCGTAGTTGCTGTGTCACGTTCAACGAATCCATTCACACCCGACGCCCCAGATGGGGCCACGGGAGGTGCTAGCAGTACCTTTACACCACCCAGAATAAATAAACTTGTTTTTCAAGAGTCAGCGCATTCACGTACACCTAAATTCGTAAGTGAACGTACGCTTAAGGAACTCCTTGTAAATTGTAGATATGACCCAGTGGTTGGTAAAGAGGACGAAATGGTCCTGGCATCATTACGTATCAGACGAGCCGCAGAGTATTTAGCAAGGTTACCAGGAATGACTACGCATCTGGATAACATATATCATTTTGTTCAAACAGGACGAGATCCAGGATGTATTAACAGAGCTATGGAATTCCAGAAAGTAGAGATACAGGGGGAACTGTTACGTTTCCTCATAAACTGTGTAATCAGAAATCAAGATCGTCCGGGGGTAGACCCGAATGCAATGCTTATTCTTACAAGATGGAGTCAGAATATATCAGAAGGGAGACACGATAAGCAAAATTGTATAATAGCCATGTGCCGAAAAATCCGTAAAGAAATAGAGCGTATTCATGAAGAAAGATTGGGAACAGACGAGTTTGAGCAAGATGAAGTGTCCGAATCAGGGAACTCTGCAAGACAGTCAGAGACCATAGCCTATGTAGGCAGAGGAAGATCTTGTGAAAATACTAGATGTTTTTCTGATCCAATACACTCTGTATGTCCAAATAATAGCAGAACGTATCCGACGCCTGTAATGAATCTGAAGTCTCCTGAACATTTGTTTCAAGCCGCAGATAAAATACTACGAGAACGAAGGGGTTATCACCTCCTCGATTCCATAGATGAGCAAGAATTAGCCAGATCAGCCGTTCACTGGATTGTTAGTCCTGAAAAATACGGTGATGAGACCGTAGCACACACGTTTCTCAACCTCAGTACAGATGAACAACGTTTAGCTGGAATCTATATGATTCAGCAACTCCTCATATTATATAAGAGCCAACATACTGACCCTGGTCCTTTACCTGATATATTAACGGAACTACTTACGTACAGATGGAGAGGTTCTAGTAACAAGCTAATTAAAGAGATATTAGTGTCACGTAAGCAGTACGTCCTTTTTGTAAATCCAGATTCTCTCTCCTTGCCCCCCAGAGAAAGAGCACCGTACTACATGGATAGACAAAATCCTTTACGGGAAGTGCACCCAATAAAAGGCGAAGACAATGAGTTTCACCGTGTATTTGTTTACACACCCATATCAAAAATGGAATTATTAGAAATGAAGAAAGTAGTACCTAGTCATGACAAAGACCCAGCGGGTTTCCACCGAGAAATTAAAGACATGTTACTGATGGGAGAGTACACCTTTCCTGATATTATGACGATATTAAAGGTGCTTTTGCCTGCTGGCATTTATGAAAAACTGAAAGAAAAAGAGTGGGAAGTGGGAGACCAAAAGATAGACTGGACAGCATTAGCAGAGGAAGAAAGGAGCCGAACTGCAGGTTCGGGGCTCGGGGATAAAGTTAAACTATTACCAGGTTTACTAGTACAGGTACTGCCACGTTTATTAACTACAAAAAAGGAAGATTGGGGTGCAATCACAGCCTGTAAACAAAAGCAAGATGAAGACACAAGCGATTATTATGCTCGATTTGAAAAATGTTTTGGTATAAATAGTGGTATAAAAGCAAGTAGTGACTCATATCCACATCTATTTGTGACAAAATTAGTGGAAAATGCATTGCCCCCAGTGAAGAATAGAATATTGAAATTCGAGAGTACCTGGCAAAGTAACACTCCGTCGCAAATGCTACAAATGTTACAGTATCATCACAATAGAATTAGGGATGAACAAGAACACGAGCATAGACGCATGAAGGATACAAAAATGAAAATGCTAGTTTCTCAGACAGTACCAGCAGATGGTCACAAAAAGGGTGTGACACATTCTGGTGATTCTGCAGTTCCTGTAAAAGGAACCTGCAATTACTGTAAACAACTAGGCCATTATGTACATGATTGTCCAGTCCTGAAACGTAATATAGCTACAGGTATTGCAAAGGAGAGACCACGATTAGTTAGACAAGATCAGAATGAACAAGGAGCTATGCAGCATGGACAGTCCATGCCAGTTCAGCAACAGTCCATGCCAGCCTCACAGCAACCCATACAGTTTGTGCCAGCTGCACCACCGTTGCCTGCTACTGCCACACAAACCACAACACGACAAATGTATCAGACTGCACAGTATGAATACCCTGAGTATCAGCGTTACGCATGAACCAGCCTAGAGAGGGAAGTTGACTTACCGCTTATCGAGATTCCGGTAGATCAAGAAGGACCTTATGTACATAGTGAATTATTAGGTCAAGATAGAAAATTCTTACTCGATACAGGGGCAAGTCGAACAACCATAAAACGTAGTGAAGTTCCAGGGGCACCCCTCTCAGGCTCTCAAAATGTTTCCCTTGGTTTTTCAGGAAAACCTATTGTTAATGAAGTATCACAGCCTCTACCACTTACGATAGGACCTTTGACACGAACTACAGATTTATTGCTTACTAAATCATGCCCAGAAAATCTGTTAGGAATTAAAACTCTGAAAGCACTAGGAGCCATAATATGTTGTTCTCCGGAAGGAGTAAGGTTGTTTTTACGTGATTTTAAAGGTCACTATGTGTCTAGAGACATGGATCCCCGACTACAGACTTTACCAGTACATCTATGGGCACAAGGCCCTACGGATGTTGGCTGCATGAACATTACACCCTATCGAGTTACATTGAAAGCAGGAGTGGTACTACCACGAATGCGACAATACAAGTTACCGCATGATGCTGTAGTGGCTTTGTTGAAAATCATTGATGAGCTGATTGCCCAGGGAGTAGTTGTAGAAACAGACTCCAACGTATGTAATTCACCGATAATTCCGATTCTTAAACGAACTGATCCTACTGCTCCGCCAGTATACCGATTGGTTATTGATTTGCGTGAACTAAACAAGTGTATTGTACCACAATTCCCTGTGGTCCCTGATATATCATCATTGTTGACAGCAATTGATTCCGAAGCAACATTCTTTACTGTAATTGATCTCAAGAATGCCTTTTTCAGCGTCCCAATAGATCCGGAAAGCCAATACTTGTTCGGATTCAGTTTAAATGGGCGCAGTTTTAAATTCTCACGCGCTCCCCAAGGATTCACAGAAAGCCCCAGCATCTACAGCCAAGCATTGAAACGAGAACTTGACAGTATCCACATGCCAGTCAATACTGCACTGCTTCAATATGTCGATGATCTGCTGATCACCGCGAGAAGCGAGTCAGAATGTGAAAAAGCTTCTCTGACAGTTTTACATTTCCTAGCCGACAAGGGGCACAAGGTGTCCCCTTCTAAGCTGCAATTCTGTGTTCAGCGAGTTATTTATCTTGGTCACTCGCTGTCCAAGGAGGGAAGGCAGCTTACACCAGATCGCATCCAGTTAATTGCTAACATGTCAATACCCCGGACACAAAAGGAGGTGCGAGCTTTCATAGGCCTCACTTCATATTGTAGGCAGTGGATCCCTCAGTACGCATTTCTAGCAAAACCACTCATTCAGTTAACCACACAGGAGGCAGCCACATCGACTGTTCTCCCTTGGACTCAGGAACATACACAAGCTTTTGAAAGCCTAAAGAAAGCTTTATGTCAAGCACCTGTTTTAGCAACACCATGTTATAACAAACATTTTACACTCTTTGTTACAGAACGCGAAGGTACTGCCTTGTCAGTACTCACTCAGGATCAAGCAGGATCACGCAAGCCATGTGCTTATTTTTCCAGTACATTAGATCCCGTAGCTCAGGCTTTGCCTGCATGCCTGAAATCAGTGGCAGCGACAGCTTTAGCAATCAGACAAAGCGATGCCATAGTATTAGGACACCCATTGACAGTACAAGTACCACATGCAGTAGAGGTTCTTGTGAACCGAACACAAACACAACACTTGACCATAGCAAGACTTACCGGTTATGAACTGACATTGTTTCAACCACACATAGAGATCCGACGGTGTAATACATTGAATCCTGCTACACTATTACCTGTAATTGGAACAGACCCACTAGCTCATGATTGTGTTGAAATCATTGAAATAAAGACGAAACCTAGACAAGACTTGACAGACGTTCCATTGTTAGATCCAGACCTGACGTTGTATGTAGACGGATCATGCATGAGAGCAAGTACAGGAGATTTAGTGGCCGCGTATGCAGTCACAACAGACACTGAAGTTATTGAGACACATTGTATAGATACTCTGTCAGCCCAAGCAGCAGAACTTATTGCTCTAACGCAAGCCTGTATTCAAGCCACAAATAAGAAAGTTAATGTATACACTGACTCACGTTATGCATTCGGAGTTGTACACGACTTCGGCGTGCTGTGGCGAGAGAGAGGTTATTTAACGTCCCATGGTGCCCACATTCAGCACGGGCCCCTCATTCATGCTTTGTTAGATGCAATACATCTACCCACTGCTATATCGATTATGAAATGTAAAGCACACACGAAGGTTACTGATACCATTTCTCAAGGCAATGATTTAGCTGACAAAACAGCTAAACAGACTGCTCAGAATCGCACATTAGACATGACAAAGCCAATAGTTCAGACACCAACACAGTGTATGACAATTAAGGATCCCGCACTTGACGTAATTGACATACAGACACATGCCACAGCAGAAGAAATAAAGAAGTGGACTGAACTAGGAGGGATCCAGACAGATCAAGGGTGGATGACGAAGGAGAAATCTGTATGGTTTCTCCCTGATTCCATGGTTCAAGCCATTATAGCTACAGTTCACAGTCCAGCACATTTAGGAGAGAAGGCTATGCTAGACAGCATTCAGCACATTTGGTTCAACAAACATTTACGAGCAGCAGCTAAACAAAAAGTTCGTACCTGTATGATATGTTGTCAGTTTAATCCAGGAAAGAGTGTTCCCGTAGAGCAGGGTGGATTTCAGCCTCCTGACCATCCTTTTGAAGTCCTCCAGATGGATTATATTCAGATGGAACGTTGTCGAGGATTCAAATATGTCCTCGTAGTTGTCTGCGCTCTCTCCCGTTGGACAGAGGCGTATCCCGTATCAGATTACACTGCCCCGACTACTGCCAAGCAGCTAGTTCGAGAATTCTTCCCACGGTACGGTTTACCACGTGTTGTATATTCAGATAACGGTCAGCCTTTCTCATCCGAATTAATGAAACATGTCTCACTCTTGTTGGGATATCAGTGGAAATTCCACTGTGTCCGACACCCCGAGGCAGCAGGTCTCGTAGAAAGACATAACCAGACACTGAAAATCAGACTGTCCAAAATATGTAGAGAGAAAGGTGTCGACTGGATAGTAGCATTACCAGTTGCACTCTTTTACATGAGAATGGTAGCACACTCTAGAACAGGGCTATCCCCGTATGAGGTGATCTTTGGTAGACCACCGAATATGTGGGGGACGCCTATACCACGCAAAATAACTGACATTGACTGTAACATGCTGACAGATTACTTGGCTTCCTTGATGTCTGCACTACAATCTTCTCGTTCACAGGTAGCTGCAGCCTTTCCCGACAACACTGAGGCGAAACCCCATGACGTTGTTCCGGGTAATCTTGTCTTTGTGAGAAATTTCGACAGGAAAAGTCAACTGGAGCCCAGGTGGAAAGCACCCAAGTTGGTCCTGTTGACCACAAGAACAGCCGTGAAGATCGAGGGACGCAAAGGGTGGATTCATTCAAGTCACGTCAAAAAATTTCATGGACTACCTTCAGATATAGACACTGTGCCCTGCACTCCCTCACAGACTGATTCAAAACTTCCTTTTGTTGAACAGAATGACTCTCAGTACTATAAATTAAAGCTTAGGCCCAAACAGTCGAGCAATTTGATTGTTTAAGTCCTCTCCAAGGTGAAGCGGTTGAATTGTCTCCGACATGTATCCCTTGGACCTGAGTAGAGAAAATACCCGAGAAATGTTGAAACGACAGGCGTATTGTAAATCACTGCGTAGCTACTGTATGAGGACATTATTAATTTTGTTTCTATTGAGTATTTTAGTAATTATTACGAGTGTGATTTTGCACATATATCATCCTATCTCTAGACATGTTTATAATGTTGCTGCAGAACATTCTTTTAGTGACCTACCGCCACATGAATTATCTTATAGACTTGCGCTGCGCAATAACACCTTCATTAGTATGTTACATCATTCCCATCAGACTAGTAATGCGACCAATTGTTGGGTGTGTGGCCGACTTCCTCCCTATCAGAATAACAAAGGAGTTCTGCCTTTCTTTCCACATCCATTCACACACAATGGCTCCTGTGGAGCATGGTTTAGTTTATTAAATTCCATAGACCCAGACACAGCAGTTTATCAACAACATTGGATATGGGGAAATCTGAATCTTGTTTTATTCAAAGTCTGTCACCCTAATAAGGAGGGTCACCCCAGTAGAACAGGAACTGATTTAGAAAATGAAGTGTATAAATTAGGTAATTTTACGCCTAATCTTATGATTCTGAATGTCAAATCCGAAGTTGAACTAATTCTGCCCACTATGTCAGTATTTCCAGTTAAGGGTGAATTATGTGTAAGAAAAGTTGGTTCCATACATATGGGCCATAGCCAATGCGTTACTACAGTAGAATATAGTGATCAAGGTAAATCTTCATTTAGAGCTTCTCGCCATTCTTACTTCATATGTGGTCAGACGGCATATATGCGTCTGCCTCTAGATTGGGATGGTACCTGTTACATAGCATTCCTTTTGCCACCTGTTTTCCTAGCTCCCCCTGATTATTATCGAAATATTCATTTAGTACACAATAGAGAGCAAAGAGATCTCCCAGTTGTCGATTATACTGAGACAGCATGGGACAAGTATGTAGATTTCAATAAAGGTATCTTTCCCTATATAGGTACAATATCAAATAGTAAGCTGATACGCAGACTCACCAAGACTCTTGAAGCTGTAGTAAACGAGACTATAGCCGCCCTAGGCAATCTGACAGAGGAACAATCAGTGATGAGAATTGTTGTTCTCCAGAATCGTCTTGTCCTTGACGTCATCCTGGCCGATAGGGGCGGAGCTTGCAGGGTCATCGGATCCAGCTGCTGCATATTTATACCAGAAAATTCGCCATCTGTATATAAAGCTATAACACGCCTTCATAAGATTGTAAGCCAGATACACGAGAATCCAGGCACTTGGACGTGGTCCGGGTGGTTTTGGAGTGTGATATCAGCCTGGGGATGGAGAGTTTTATCCTTCCTAGGTATTGGCCTTCTTATGCTCTTCAGTTGTTGTTTATGCCTGCAAGGTGGACCAGCGATTTGTGGTCTGTGTGCCACATCATGCATTCCACATCACAGGTCCCGTTCAGAATGCCGGAAGGAAGAAGAAATGATGCTCCATGAGCAAATCAATGGAATGATGAAGATTGATGTCTCGTGAAGGGCAAGAAGGGGACAAGGAGGGAATGTGGAAATGTGGATTTTCCTGATCAGTTATGTCCCCTATCTTGGACCCCAACGGTTCTATATGCATGTTACAAGTACATGTATGTTCCCTCCAGTTCCAGTTTCTAAGACGCAAACATATGTGTGTCTACCGTCGACATGTTCTCTGTCAGATCCGCCATCACAGGGTTGGATATTCGATTCCTAAGTATGAAAGGCCACCGACTTTATATGGCTAAGTTACTTCATTTTTACAGTTCAGGCGAGTAGGCCCGATTCTGTCCTCAAAGCCTTTCCCTGCTCTCTGTCTCTGACAGCTTCAGCTTGAGCTCGCATCTGTATCCATGAACTTTGTCCTACTCCCTGTGCAGCTAACGGTGCCTGCCTCGGCCAGTTTTCGCCTGTCTGCCAAGAAGTTGTATTTCACCTTCGAATTATCTATTTTGCTCTCCAGCCGATGCATTCCTGTCCAGTGATTTAGGTAAACATTTCCTTTAGCTCACAAGCAAAGGACTCAGCCTTTCCGTCCTCCTGCAAGTGATTCATAGCCCTGTTGCCATGGAAAGTTTTCTATCCCTCGCATCTCATATAGACACTTAGACGCTTGTACACGTACACAGTCAGTATAGAATAGATTCTGTCCGAGAGTCTCTTCCTTGTGGATAACATAGTTCTTTAAACATAGGATGTTAGATATGATTTGGGATTAGGTTGACTTGACCCCCAGACTTCTCGTCTCCACATGTAGAGCTAAATGTCAAGTCCCCTTCACCCCCTAGTTGCACGTCAATTACACGTCATGCTGCCGCGCGCGCATCTATGCCAAGTATTATCTTATAGATCCACCTATGTCTGATAATTCTAACCAATCATGTTTCTTTTATTCCTTATTACGCCTAGTTTCGATTATGTCACTGTTTTGTCACTTTTCTTATCAAATGTTACGCCTTCTACATTCGTTTCATTGTAATGTACTTATTATAAAAATACATGTCTGTTAATAAATTATTGTACTTCACTTCCTGAACCCTCGTGGTGACGGAACCTGAAGGCCGCGACTCGAGTCGGCCATTTTGAATGGAATAAAGCCCATTAGAAAACCTCTTATACCACGGATTCTGCCTCTTGTTATTTTGAGCTATTTACTTTATTTTAAGATTCCGTATGAAATTCAGTCCGGTATTTTTATTTACCACAGTACCCAAACCAGTCTTGACCGGCACAAACTAATGCGCACGTCTAGATGCGTCCCCAGCAACGGTACTCACCGGGAAGCACGGAACGGAAGGCCTCGGAAACTCTGAACTGGACTGGACCGGACTGGACTCGACTCGTGACGTAAGTACTTCGGAACCTGGTGGGCCTCTGTATACCTCGGATCTTGCTCTCTCAGCTAGGCTCTGGTCGGGATCCTCCGCACTCCTCACCGCCTCGTCTGGGTGTTGATCGCAGCCTCAGTCACCTCCGTTGGCCTGAGGGAGGTACAGGAAATCCTGCGGGTAGCGTAGTTATCCGTCCGGCTGTGGCAGGGGACCGGGCCTGCAACGCACCTCCGGCGCGTGGGGTGGGGGAGGAGTCCCTGTTCGGGCGCCAATTATGTGGTAAATTTAAATTACCTAGACTTAATTTATGCGGTAAAGTTCAATAAGAATATCTCAGGGAAAATAAGAGGCAGAATCCGTGATATTTGAGGTTTTAAAAGGGGTTTTATTCCTTACAAAGGAATTGGTTCGAACCAGGCAATCGGATTCCGTCACCACGAAGGTTCGGGAAGGGATAGGCAATATTTTATTGACAGGTTACCATATATATAGTCAATGCATTACAGTAAAGACAGATGCAGAAGGCGTAACAGCTGAGAGGAGAGATAAGAATACACATACGTAATGAAAAAGGCGTTACAATAGGCGTGCATAAGGGCGTGTACTAGAAACGTCATTATGAGGATGTCACAGGTGGGTGGATCCATAAGAGAATCCTGCAATGTCAGCAGAAATATATGGCAGAGATGCGCACGCAGCAGCATGACGTGTAATTGACGTGTAACTGGAGGGTGAAGGGGACTTGACATCTAGCCCTACATGAGGAGACAGAAGTCTGGGATGTCAAAACAACCCAATCCCAAATCGCATCTAATATCTTGTGTTTTAGGGACTGTTTTATCCGCGCAGGGAGTAAGACAAAGGTCATGGATACAGATGCAGGTCCAGGCTGGAGCATTCAGAGGCAGAAGGCAGGAAAAGGCTCGATGGCAGAATTCAGGGCCTAACTTACCAGAGCTGAAAAACGTGAACCATATAAAGACGGTGGCAAAGCATACTTAGGAACGGAATATTCGACCCATTCATGGTGAATCTGAAAGAGGACATGTTAACGTTGGACGCAAATGTATTTGCGTCTTCATAGCTGGAAGTGGAGGGAACATACATGTACTTGTAGCACGTACAGGGAGCCGTTGGGGTCTAAGATAGGGGACACAATTGATCATAAAAATTCATATTTCCTCACAACAAGTGCGATACCTTGGGAGGAGTTTCAGGGCAATGATTATTTATTGAAGGGATGCTATCAGGGAGGATATTAGCGGGGGGGGTTAGTTGAGAGAGACCCCCGTCTAAGACTCGGACGAAGATTAGATGGGGCACCCTGTTGTTGGGTCAACAAGGTGTTAGTTGGAACTTGTACAGCTGAAGGGGTTTCAGATATTTCAAAGCTGTTTTGGGATGGGGTGGAAGTGATCGGGAAGATTGTGTGTTTTCATCAATTTTAGCCAAAACAGACTCCAAGGTAGTGAGCCTATTTTCTATAACAGTTAGTCTATGATCAAGAGGTCGAATGGCTAGCTCTAATAGAGAGGACATTTTCCCTAATAGCATGTCCAAATCACATGGTGGTGTTACTACAACAGGGGGGGAACGCTCTAAACGAGTTGGACTAATGGTAAGTGTGGATGCAGTCACGGAAGTGTCCAAGATATCAGGATTACGTTTCTGCAGTTTGTTCCTCCTACATTTAGGTGATAGCCCCGTTCGTTTCCTTTTGGGGATGGTGCCAACTTCCCGAATTGGGGTTACAGGCTTGTTAGAGGGACCCAAGACAAGGGCAGGAACGTTGGAGGCCGTGTCCATTAATGAAACAGTAGAAGCAATATTAGGAGTTGGTGGACATGGATGGTGTTTATCATTGGGCATGGTCGCCGTAGTGTCAGTGGAGGCAACAGGAGAACGACAGGAAGCAATAGTACCCAAGGAGGAGCGTTTTGAGGATAGGGGTTCCATAGACAGCCTGCGCTCAGTTATAGCAATTTCATGCTCTAATATAGAGGATGCTCTTACGATAAATTTGTCCAACGAGCCAGCAACATGGTCAATGGGGCTAGGTTTTAAGACCCGTTTGTTTACCATATTTACCCGGGGTATCAGTCAGCCTCAAATGTGTTCACTGAATCCGAACAACCAGGGGGTGTGGCCGGCCCGGACTCTCTCGGACACGAACGGGCCCGCCCTTGGCCCGGGCTTCGCCCACGCTGCGATCCGCGCTGCGGAAATACGTGGACGGAAATAAATAGGGAAAGGGGGCGGGGCGATAGGAAGAGGAACAGGTGAGCACAGTTAGCAGAGCGCAATGCTCCGTGGTCCTCGCAGTCCCGTGGGTTGGAAGATCTGAGGCCCCCAAAAGCAGCGTAGCGTCCTGAAACACAGGGAGCGTTGAAGAAACCCAGCCTGAAGTGCACCAACCAAGATTTTGAATGCTGAAGCCTACGAGCGGCACCCGCACAGCGGGGGCCGCGAGGCGTGGCGTTGGAGGAGAGACCAGCGGGAAGAGGAACAGGTGAGCACAGTTAGCGGAGCGCAATGCTCCGTGGTCCTCGCAGTCCCATGGGTTGGAAGATCTGAGGCCCCCAAAAGCAGCGTAGCGTCCTGAAACACAGGGAGCGTTGAAGAAACCCAGCCTGAAGTGCACCAACCAAGATTTTAAATGCTGAAGCCTACGAGCGGCTCCCTCGCAGCGGGGGCCGCGAGGCGTGGCGTTGGAGGAGAGACCAGCGGGAAGAGGAACAGGTGAGCACAGTTAGCGGAGCGCAATGCTCCGTGGTCCTCGCAGTCCCGTGGGTTGGAAGATCTGAGGCCCCCAAAAGCAGCGTAGCGTCCTTCTTAATCTTCTGTCACAGCTGTTTGCAGGGCGCAGCAGGTCGTTGCAGTGGCGCCAGGACCTGCCTTATCCTATACGTTACACCATTATGAAGGGGCACTACGTAGATACCAGAGTACATAAGAATAGGGTATCAGTGTTATTGTTGCACAGTATTTCAAGATGAAGGTATCGGACATGCCCAAGGAGAATGTCATGTTTCCACTAAGGTAGGAGATGTTTCCACTAAGGTGGGAAATAAATAGGGATACACTTCACAAGTTTTATATAAATAAATATAATTTTTGCAGCAGTATATATATATATGTTATTAATAAATGGAATTTACTCATAAATACTTAAGGATAGGTTAGAACAGGACACTTACTGCTTGCAGCTTCAGTAAGGATTCTCTGTTGTACGCACCTACTGTAGAGCACTTGTGGATGTGTTGAGAGATGATGAATGATGCTGTTAGACTGCAGTTTGGTACATATGAAAAGGAAATGGATGGATGTACACATAACTAACAATAAGGTATAGATCCAGGGAACGGAGAGGTTTGGAAAAATGGCATCACCATAAAGTGATATTTAAAATAAACAAAATGAAAAAAGAGGGTGGTGAAAACATGTTGTCCCCATAAAGTAATTACCTTATGAACCTGTGGTTCCCTTAGAGTCTGTTGTGCCTGACACCAGTATTATATGATTATTTACACCTGCAGAGGCAGAGTATTTTTCTCTCCTCAGTGGGTTTTAGCAGTGGAGTCCATTCACAGGGTGAAAGCCTCTTTGCCATCATGCTGGGATACCCAGTACACTTCGTTCACTGTGAGTCCCAATGTCATTGCGCAGGCAGTAAAGAGACTTGGACCACCTATGCCTGGAAGGTGGTAGCATCCGCCAGTAGGCTGATGACATCCTTGTGACATCTCCATCACTTGAGGCCTTTGAAAGCCTGTGAAAAAGACACTGTAGCTCTGCTGAACTACCTCCAGGAGAGAAGACACAAAGCCTCATTGTCAAAATTCCAGTGCTGCCATAAAGAGGTGACTTACCTGGGTTTTGTGATATTCCAAGGTACAACATTTTCCGCTGGCAGGCACACAGGTTATAATGGCACCATGTTGTCTAATTGTAATGTCATAATAAGATGCCCATCTGTTAATTTGGCAAAAGTATTACCTGCAATAGGTTATCCCGATGAGATCCGTTCTCTTAGAAACAAATGAGACCCCTAAGTAAGTTGGTGTTGAGATTGTAGAAATCAGCACCACGCCAAGATTAGACACCATTAGAAAAGGCAGACTATAGGAGTGGTACACTGATGGTTCCTCCAGCAGATTGATAGACACTGATTACAGAGCAGGGTATGCTATAGCAATAGCTGAAGTGCAGCTTTGCCACTTGAAACATCTACCCAGTAAGATAAGCTGTATGCTGTAACAAAAGCATGAATACTAGTCAAGGGTAAAACTTAACATTTACACTCACATTATGCTTTACAGTTCTTATTTGTGGCCAGCTGTGGAAGTATCACGGATTCATAAGAGAAACAGGGCGCCTTATTAAAAATGGTCCTTTAGTAAGGATCTTGTTAAAAGCAATACTATTATACACCATGATAGCAGTAATAAAATGTGAAGACTACACAGGAGCTAAAGGTGATGCCATCGCTGACCTTTAAATGAAAGCATGTTACAGCCAGTGCAGATGGGATATAATGAATAAAGCATTCCCAAAAATACAGCTCATTCAGAGACAATTGTTGCAAGCTAATGTAAAGGAAGCACAATGGTCTGAAACATCACATGAACATAGAGGGTGGATTGAGTTGGATGTGAGCCGAATAATGAAGAGAGTGTGGGCCTACCATGATGAGATGCCTGTGTCCCCACGCAGTATGTACCTTTCTCTTACAAGACTGGAGCAGGGACCATCTGATATTGCGCAAGGGAGGATGAATGCTCATATGCATGTTGCTTCCCAGTGAATGGATTTAAATATTTGGTGGTGTGGGTTGATATGTTTTCAAAATGAATGGAGGTGTATCCAACAGGGAAGAATAATGCAGCAACTGGGGCGCAGTACTTCAGGAAAGCCATCTCTCCAAGGCTAGGGACCCACCAGGGCATACATAGCGATAGAAGGAGATAACTTAGTGACTACATTTATGCTAAAGAGGTTGTTTTAGAGAATAAAATATAACATGCATACCCCATACCACCCTCCAACTTGAGGCCAGGAGGAGTAAATGAACTCCAAAATATATATATATTTTTTTAACTGATTATTAGTAAAGGCAACAGATGGAACAGGCCTGAAATGGCCTGATGCTCGGACTTTAGTACTGCCTGCAACGCGGCAAAGACTTCTAAAGCGATTATGGAGACATGGTCATGGTGAGAAAAATAAAAGCGGTTCATATTTGGCTTGGTGCCTTATTCTAGTTCCGCTGACATGGCATTTCTGAACTATATAGCACCCAGAAACAAGCCACTCTGGGAAGCAGTCTGAGAGCCCCTAAGGTGGCAGATCTGACTTCTTCCTTGCTAATTAGCAATGATGCATGCTTTTGGTACCAATGCATTAATTTCACTCTGTTTCTGAGCAAACCTGCTATGTCTGGTGAGTTTCATTCATTTTCTCCTGGGAGGGTGCCAGTATTTCCCCATCACAGGTGATGCCCACCTAAGCACTACAAAATATGGAAAAGATGGGCGGATTACCGGGGTCTGTGGCTGGAGCCCCCAGCCGTTGTAGAGTCTCATATATTGGGATAATTCCTGGTGCACATGGGGTCTGTGGAGGTGTTGGGGTGTGGGGGTGTGCTATCATGCTTGAACTACTTTGCTCTGTATAAAGGCAGTGGACAGGACTATGCAGACTCTGTGCGACTTCGGGGGGAGGAGGGAGGGAGTTGGGGGGGGGGGGTTCTGTATTATTTGGTATGCTTTTGTTCTGCATTTTGAGGTCATGCACAAAAGTCGATTGCTCCCGTGGTAATGTCTGGCTTGATTCTGCAGATGTCTCTGGTGTGCAGAGCCCTGCGATGTATGCGCAATTTGACAAATAAAATATGTTTAAAAAAAAAAAAAGAAGGCAATAATAAATGCCAAACTTGACAAGTTACAGAAATCTGCAGAAACTCTAGAGCACAGTCACGCTCTGGAGTCAGCTGTGCAAGTGGGACAATAAGGGGTCATACAACTACAGATGAGGTAAAAAAGGGTTTAGAAGGTTGTGAAAATGATTCTCACACAGGAATAATAATAAGCTGGTGGAAATATTGGAAACAAAACTAGGACTTAAAAATATGAAGGTTAGTGGAGTACCAGATGGTGAAGGAGAAGTAGACCTTAGAATCCTTCCTATCTTATGGGAATGCTCATGGAGGGAACCACTGATGTTAACAGCTGAAGACACTGAGTATCCATTGATTAACATGAGGACGGGCGCTACAATTATCTTGGTCTTCAAGGACAAGGTCATAAAGGGACAGCTGATTCCTGGTAATGGCTCAACACAAGAGCAAACGATCAATGAATGGAAACCCGATGCCTCTCTCCCCAGACACCAGACAAGGTTGTATTTTTTCAATTTATTCTTTTCACCCTTATTGCGTTATGCACTGCACACATATATATTTTTTGTATTCAAAAAATCTTTTCTTTAAAAAATAAGGTCTAATATCAGATAAGCAAGTGTCTCGTTTTCCTCTCTATATGTTTGAGGTGACCTTGTCGATACCCGAACCACAAAATATTGCCTCGGTATAATAGAAGTTCAGTGGTGGGAGAGAAGGATATTCAAATGATGACACTGACCAATTTCTGGTATTTGATGGAAATCCTTTTAAATCGCATAGGACTTGTATCTATATGCGTTTGAGTTGTCTGTGTATTTTTCTTGAAGCTTCTCTCTCGTAGACAGACCACCAGACTCAACTGTATTTATAAAGTGCTGGACAGGGAATAGAGTCTGGTCTTGGTCTTTAAACATATTCCCTAGGACCCTCCAACAGATTAGTATTGTTAGTTGCTTATATTCTAGCTTTGTGGCCATACTGTTTGGCACAGCAGTCTCACCTTTATAGTACTCCCACACACGAGCTAGCCCTCCTTGGCTTTACCCGATTTTCTAAGACCCACAAAAGTGATCCACACCTCTGCTTACTTCTCACCCCCGCACAACTGCTGTCCAGCAGGCTTTCAGGTGTGGTCTGTCACGCAACCCTTTGCTTCTAGTTCAAGTTAACCCAATGTGGAGTTGAGTGTGAGTTTTAGATCCACAGACATCGCACTGCCTAACCAGACAAACAAGGAGGACAACCAAAAGATGGCAATCAGTAGGAGCAATCTCCAGAAGGCAAATAAAAGGGTTTAGCTTCTAAATACTCTGTTCAGCGCAAGTCTCCACTTTGTTTTCTTTCTGTATTCTGTACTAAGATGCTAAAAAATCCCCCAAAAAGAGTTACCAAAAAAAACACAACCTCAAAGCAGTCTCCCATTTTCTTTAACAAAGATATTTAGAGCTTTCAGAAAAAACAAAATAAAATAGAACTTAAATCAAGTTATTGACATAACGCGAACTTCTGATCACATGCTTCCATTTGCCCAATTTATAATACGTTTTTTAAGGTAGGGACTGACATAAGCAGTTTTGAAGTGGTTTTCTTACTAATCATTTTAACTGGTGCTAACCAAGTAACTAGGTTGTAAAAAAGAAATTGCCGTGAGGATGACAAAGATTGAAAACGGTTATCCATATTGGAAAAAGGAGGACTTTGGTTCAAAGGTAAATTTGAGGCTGGATAGTCTGGTAGAAATCAATTAGCTACAGCTACATTTCAACAGTACAAAATTGTTTATTAACACTATGAGGTCTGTGGTAAACTCAAACGTTAGTTTTAGCATCAAATCTAACCAGAAATTTCCAGCAATATAAAATAGGGACAGGAGACATACAAAACATTATTTTGAAATAAAGATCCACATTTTGAGAAAAGGCATTCAGAACATTAAACTGTTTGCCCTTGAACACAACCAGGGAACAGAATTAGAGACCGTGCAGAAATCTGAATAACAGGATTATTTTTTAATGCATACTATAATGTTTGACTCAGACTTCTCATAAAAGAAATCAGAAAGAACATACAAAATGTAGGGTAAGAAAGTTAACAAGCAATGCTTCGGAATTGGAACCAAGACACAACCACAATATTTATTCTGAAACACCAAGGAATTTACCCAATGAACATACATAATGCTACGCCTGAAAAGACTTTTCAGCCAGTACAACTACCTCCTATATTCTTTCATAACATATTGTACTAAAATACATAATCAGTGTTTCAGTGACATATATGTACATAAATATAAAAGCTGAAAGCTCAGGAGAATACTTGCAGAATTGCCATCCATCTTACCTACCCAAATATAGTTCAACAAAATATGCAGATCTGTGCTTTCTTATGTGTAAGCTAATAAGCGTAAAACAACCATATATGTTACAATGCGATCTAGCTAAACAAATAAAAGATTGAGCAAACAAACATTGTTTTGCACTCCAAGAAAATTGGGCACCAACATATTCAAGACATGTTATCTTCAAGTGCAGTTATCTCTGCCTTGGTGGAAAAAACATCTGCCAACATATGTTTTGGGATTTCTGAACCCCTTACTTTCAGCGTGTAACATGCATTTTCTACCTTTGCCAGGCTCTGTTTCAATGTGTACAGCTTCCTGGAGATTTCATAGGGACCTGCATTTCCAATGTATGAAAATCCATCATGAATGTCCCTTAGAAACTGACTTAGTTCAAAAGTTGTGTCAATATCACCGTTCCCCACACTGCCAATGCACAGTCGCATCAGTTCTCCAGTGAGGTCAGCTACACCCAATAGGTAATCCACTGTTGTTACTTTCAGGCTCCAAACAGAGGGTGGTTGTTGAGTATCAGAAAGTTCAGATGGGAGCTTATCAAGTGAACTGGGCAGACAGTTTTGGAGAGACTTGCACACAGGCCTCTCAAGAGATTCTGATGTAGACTTCTCAGGAGGTTCGGAAGGAACCTGTCAAGGAACAAAAATAGGCAAATAAAGTAAGCAAAAATCTTGCCAATCAGAAATCACTCAAGATGAAGCTAAACTGCAGCGGACTACGCCTTTATTTAATTTTTATTTTAAAAGTTTTATATAACGCTAGCTAGACCCGTAGGTATCAGAGCGCTTTACATACATACTGTAAAGAAAAACAAACGAAAATTGCATTACATAAAAAAAATACAGCATGGAAGATAAGGTGGTTAACACAGTCCGGTCACCAACTATCCTTGAATGTCAAGAGAGAGGAGTAAACTCGGATATTGAAGTCTAGGTTAGTTGACGTTGGTTTAAAAAAATTATTTTGCATGTATTTACACCCAAAGTGAGGAAAGCTAAAACCCCCCACTTATGCAATAACAACAACTCTTAACCCTCAGTGGTAGCTTGTATAATGCAGAGAACGCCGCAGTCTTACACTCGCATACATATGTCTGTGTCCAGCAGAGTAAAGCTCAGGATTTCACTTTGGAGGTCTGGGAATAGTTAAGACGTAGCGTGACAAATTCTGTTTTATGTGAGTTGTTGGACCTGGCCATCTTTGCAGGGTCAACCACAGACATTTTGCCTATACCCTCCATTTTTTAGCTGAATTTGTTTTATTTTTGCCCCTAGGTTTCTTCGCACTTTACCACTGCTAATCAGTGTTAAAGTGCTGGTGCTCTCTCCCTGACTGGCAGATCTAATTTACTTGTAAATCACTTGTAGTGTGGCATACCATATGTCCAGGGCCTGTAAATTAAACGCTACCAGTGGACTTGTGGATTTAATCTATATCTTTTGATTGGGGGTGAATGTTTTGATTTGTTCAGTATTCCGTCCATCATTTGTGTCTTTTGCTTTCTCTCCCTAAATGTGCTGGGTATGCCCAGACGTGGATTCTGGGCTCACTGTGCCACTGCATTCAAGCTAGCCTGGCTGATGAGGGGTATAACCCTGAAACTGGTCCTAGGATGCTTGATTCCGGTCCAGGGAGACCGGACTTGGCAATGCGGCTGGTCTGTTCCCATGAGGAACAGTGTCAAGATTGATTTGCATATGGTTGGGTCTAAACTGGGGTGGCATGGTGAGACCTGACTTGGCAGTGCGGCTGGACTGTTCCCATGAGGAACAGTGTCAAGATTGATTTGCATATGGCTGGGTCTAAACTGGGGTTGCATGGTGAGCAAAAGAACAATGGATTTAACCAAGATCTCGACTCGGGCTGAATGTTTTGATTTGTACTGCATTCTGTCCATCATTTGTGTGTCTTTTGCTTTCTCGCCCTAAATGCGCTGGGTATGCCCAGATGTGGGTCCCAGGCTCACTGTGCCACTGGATTCAAGCTAGCCTGGCTGATTAGGCCTGTCATTGCAGCCTGAATGAAGTTTTAAAACTGCCAATTCGCCTAGGCAACATACCTCCTTTGCCAAGCCCTAAATAATAAGTTACTTACCGTTGGAAATGCATTATCTGGTAGAGACTATATCGAGGCACAGACGCATTACCTTTTAATTTCCCCAGGCATCGGAACGGATCTGGAAACATTTTTGTGAGTAGTACTCCTGTGTGCTGGGAAGTGGCATTGATCGGCTCCGCGTGCATAGTCGTCCCCGCCAGAAGTGACATTCGAGGCACCTATAAAGGCACCACTTCAGCGTGCTGATGTCAGTTACTTATCACGACTTTCCACGCCAGAAGCGCCGAGCCATGAAGAACACCGACACTGGTGTTTATACAATAGGGACCTGAAAGGGATCAGCCCTGAACCTAGAAATGGTCGGTAAGGAATCTGTGGCTAGATGTAGTCTCGTCCAGATAAGGCATTACCGAAGATAAGTAACTAGTTAATCTGATTGAGACCTCTAGATGCAGATTCCTTACCTTTGAGCAGATGCCCAAGAAATACCATCCCCTGAGGTGGGTCGGTGGACAAATTTCACACAAAGAAGCCCTGCAGGACCGAACGTGCGAAGTGCCCATCCCTACAGACCTGATCGTCCAGGAAGTAGTGTTTGGTAAATGTGTGCAGAGATGCCCTAAGTTACTGCCTGACAGATGTCCAGGACCGGAACTCCACATGCTAACGCAGTGGTTGCAGCTTTAACTCTGGGGGAATGAGCTCTGAAGCCTTCAGGAGGTTGCTTCTTGGCCAGTGTGTGGCAGATTTTGATGCAGACCACAACCCAGCGAGAGATGGTTTGCTTCTGCACCGCCCGACCCTTATACGCACCAACACACCCCACGAAGAGTTGGTCGTCCACCTGGAACTCACGTGTGCAGTCATAGTAGCTCTTTTTGGGTCCAGACAGTGGAGTCGCTAGTCTTTAGAGGCATGTGGAGGAGCGGAAAGGGTAGGCAAAGTGATTTATTGGCCTACATGAAACGGGGGGACCACTCTTAACAGAATGGACGCCCTTGTGCAAAGCACCAGTTTGTCATGATAGAGAGGTAGGCAGCTTAGATGATAAGCCTGCAACTCATTAAATATGCAGGCAGATGTGATTGCCACAAGGAAGGCTGTTTTTAGCGTAAGAAGCCTGAGGGGACAGTTGTGGAGAGGCTCGAAAGGAGCACACATCAAAAAAGTGAGAAATAAATTAAGGTCCCACTGAGGCTTAATGAATGGCAAAGAGGGAAGAGGTGGCGGAGACCTTTCAAAAACCTATGTACAAAAGGGGATTTAAACAAAGTTGGTTGGTCAGGTAGCCGCAAGAATGTAGACAGAGCGAAGATATATCCCCTTAGGGGTTCCTAGAGCACAGCCCTGCTGAGTAAGGTAAAGAATAAAGGGCAAAACTTCAGAAAGGGGAACAGAAACAGGGATCAATGGATTTTTCTGCACACCATGCCACTAATATTTTCCGACGGCGGGTGTACACCGTCTTGGTGTAGGGCAGCCTTGCCGCCAAAATTACATTACAGACTTCAGGAGGGTGCTCAATCTCCACACAAGAAGGCAGAGAATGGACATGTTCAGGTGGAGGATCCTCCCCTGCTACTGCAATAGAAGATCCTCCCGAAGGAGCAGCCTGATTGGAGGATTGATTGCCATGCTTAGTAGCTTTGGATATCAAACTCTCAATGCCCAGACTGGTGCTACAAGGATGACTTGGGCCCGGTCATTCCCAATCTTCTTGAGAACTCTGGGCCGGAGTGCTATGGGCAGAAAAACGTACAGGAGGCCTGGGCTCCATTCAAGACAATAAAAGTCTGAGCAAGAAGTGCCTAGGAAACTCCAGCGTGCAAAACTGCTGACATTGCACACTCAAAGGAGGTGAACAGATCTAACCAAAATCCCGCCACTGCTGAAAAATACTTTGCGCCACCGCTGAGTGGAGATGTCATTTGTGATCCGCTAGGCATCGACGACTGAGTTTGTCCACTCTGCCATTCAGGGAACCTGTGAGGTGTTGAACCACCAGAGATATGCACGGATGTTCCAGCCATGTCCAGAGGCGCAGGGTCCACTACCGCACCCTGTTTGTTGAAGTACCACATGGTGGTGGGGTTGTCTGAACACCTGCACTAGCCTTCCCTTGATGGAGAATAGAAAGGCTTTCAATGACAGTCGAATTGCACAGAGCTCTAAAGCAGGTTGGTGTGGAGTCCGTATTTCCCCAGAGACCCGAGTCCTCAAATCTACCATTTCTCCCAGATGGCCAACCCATCTCAGGAGTGTTGTATTTGTCATCACTGTCAGATCTGGTTGAGGAAGGAAAAGGGGTCTGCCGCTGACCCAATCGCGGTTCGTAAGCCACCACTGTAGGCCCTTTGCAGTTCCCTCTGTGATCTGGACCATGTGGGAGAGATTCCCCTGATGCTGTGTCCATTGAAACTTCAAATTTCAGTGCAGAGCCCACATATGCCATCAGGCATGTGTACCAAGCAGGAGGCAATGAGTCCCAAATGCTTCAGGTTCTGCCTCACCGAAATCCAGGATAGACGCTGAAACATCAGGATCATAACCTGAATATCATGACTCGCCATGCAGAAGGATAAGCACGAAACTGCACTATGTCCACAACAGCTCTGATGAAAGGCTTTTTGGGGACCTGAAAATACCTGGAATTGGAACCACAGCCTACTTCTGGCACCAGAAACCTCTCTACGGCTCCCCTGGCCAAGAGAGTCATGACTTCCTCATGGAGCAAGGATAGATGATCCTCTGTCAGCCGGTTGTAAGATGGGGGCATGGAGGGAGGGGCAGTCTTGAATGGGAGGGAGTAGCTCCTTCGGACAATCTGCAAGACCCACCTGTCATATGTAATGGACTGCCAGTGAAGCAGGTGATGATGAATCTTGCTGCTAACTGGATGCCCCTGTTCGTACAGGGCTTGAAGGCTGCAGCTGCACGTGGGTGGGGACCAGACCACTGGCTACCTGACCCACGAGGTCGGTGGGCACTGCGCCCTCGTCCACACAGAGGCTAGGGAGCAGCTCGGTGGCTGGAGGAAATTGGCACGGCTGGAAGCCCCTTCTGTAGCCACGAAAGGAGTGAAAATCAGATTGAGGTGAACATAGGACTGCAGAGAGGACCAAGGACTTGGAAGTAACTGCCAGTCCTGTAAGTGCGCCAGCGTTGAATCTGCCTCGTCTCCGAAGAGACGGGTGCCATCGAAGGGCATGTCTATAAAGGAAGCTTGGACATGAAAAACCAGTCGTCCTCAACCAGGCGTGGCTCCCCAGGCCCATTGTTGATGAAACCGCTCTGCCCAGTGAGCCGGTTGCGTACTGTGAACTTTGCTGCGTCTCTCCTGTCTGCAACAGCATGGGAGAGGCTGGCTCGTGCCTCCTCCAGGACCTGTGGCAGCACTTGAGCAACCATGTCCCACAGGTATGCAGTGTTCAAGGACCGCAATACGAGGTGGTGGAAAAAAAAATCTTCTCCAAAGAGTTCAGCCTCATGGATTCCCTGGTGCGGTAGAGAATGCGCCCTGGAAATTTGAGGCTTGTACCACCAAGCTCTCTGGGGTAGGGCGCTGGGTGAGGAGGTTTGTGTCCCCCGGGGCGGGCGGTGGCCGATCATCCTATGCACAGGAGCCCCTGTGTTGGGTTTGGACCAGGTCCCCAACAGGACGTCAGTGAGGGCATCAGTGATGGGAGAAAGTGTTCAGATGAGGAGACTCCCGTTTGCAGCATCTCAGTCATGATGCTGGTCTTGACTGCCACCAAGGACAACTGAAGGTAAAGGACCTGAGCCACCCTCTCCACCACCACAGCATATGAGGTTCTGTCCTCTGTAGCTTCATTAAGAAAGCATATCGGTATCTGGAGAAGTATCCAGTCCACTGGCTTCACCCAGTTCCTCACACCAGTCCACATTGGGGTCCTCTACGCACGGCTGGTATTCTTCATGGTCTTCAGTGACCCCTCGAATTCCTACCTGAGACCAAGCCCATGGGAATAGGGCTCAGGCTCTGATCTAGGAAGCAAAGGTTCTGTCAGAGTTGGACAATGCCCATCTGGCTCTGTGTCAGTGATCAAAATGGGGACTGCGCCTGGAGAGTTGGCATTGGGACCGGCACCAGGGAAGGTCGAGATGGTACAACCCACGTTGGTCTGGATCCAGGAAAGGATGCATAGGGGCCCATCGGAGTTGCCAGCGCGCGTTGCCAGAATAGGGCCGCCCGAATAATATGAGGTGCATGACCTCATGAAACTCTTATTGGACTAGGGTCGCACCAGCTCCCGGAATATCGGGGTGATGCGGAGTCAGCCAGGCACAGGCTTCGAAGAACCAGGCCAGGAATGCTGATGCTCCTTCGTCAGCTTAGAGACGTTGAGAAGTTGAAGAGCGCTTCAACTTCTTCTTCTTCTTGTGTCTCTTACCTGAATATCCTAAGGACTTGGAGTGGGATGATGATGACTTCGAGCTCTGAGAACTATTCTGGGACCTTCTCCTTGACTGGAATATCGGTTTTCACAGAGTCGTATGTTGGGATGCCATGAGCTTCAAGAACCCGCCCTATCAAAGCCTTCGAGTTCATGGCCTGGCAATCGGAGCACAACTACGTGTCCTGGTCGTTTTGGAGACACCATAGACAGACGAGGTGCGGGTCTGTCACTGACATCAGCCAGTGACGGGCTCCGCAGGGATTAAAACCTGTCATCCTGGATGACATATCCTACCACACCAGGAGGTAAACCTCAAAAACTGTCAACAAAACATCGAAAAATTCCAGTTACAAAATGACTTAGGAGTAGCTCTTCTCGTGGATCAGCGCTGGCTGGCGCGGAAAGAAAACTCCTCATGTTAGTGCGCTGAGGTGCTGCAAATGTCACTTCCAGCACAGACGATGCCTAATGAGCAAATCAACGCCCCCCACCGACACGCGGGGGTACTGCTCACAATCTGGGGCGAGATGTCTCTCTCAGATCCCCGCTTTTACTGCATATAAGTCAACTCTAAGGTAGACCCTGGGTCTCTTTTAGGGTGGGGTGCAACGAATTAAAAGGATAGACATGTACCTTTATATTTTACATGTCTTATTAGTAGAAAGGCTCCTGAATTAATTTTTCACTGTAAGGACTACCTGCCCCTAGGATAACATCGGGTTGCATTGTTACAGTTAAGTTCTAACTTTTGATTGGGACTAAGTAGCCAGTACATGTTCGGTGTCGTTGCAACTACTAAAAAATCCTTTCTTATAGTAAAGTCATAGTTTTAATTACAATTTTGAAAATGTTACTTTTAGAAATCTGGCATTTTCCTGCCCTTAGCCCTTTGTACCTGCAGCCTAACTTATGTCACATAACTGTGTGTAACTGACAGCCTTTGTGAATTCCTTCCAGATAGTCGCAGAATAGAAGAATTAGGTGTGGCTGAATGGGATATATGCTGGCAGGATCGGGGGCAGAGCTGAGCACAGCCCCACTTGGAACTGAATAGGCTGTGCTCTGCCTTCACACAAATGGCTTAAAACCTCCACATTTTTCACTGCAGTCAGCTTGGAGCCAGGAAATTCCTTGCACTTAAAAGAGACTTTCTAGAAGCATCTCCAACCTTCCAAAGGGAAGGGCACCAGGTAAAACATAGGACCCATAGACATACTCTTCAGTTAATTCCTTGACCTGCCAAAGGCCTCTCAGAGGACTGCCTGCTGCGGCAACCTGCTGTGCACCCTGCAAGACAGCTTTGCTGTACTTGGAAGGACTACTTTGCTGCCTGGAGCCTGCCTTGAACCCTCAGAAGTCAGCTATGCTGTTGAGCCCTACATTTTCACCTGAACCTAGGACCACCACAGGGACTCCAAGGGCTAGTTTGCCTCCTGTTCAGAGCCACAGGGACACAAAAGGCTCTTACCACATCGGACCCAGCATTAGGGAGTCCTGGATCTCCAAGTGGTGTCATACCAGTATTGGACCCTTGGATGTGATGCTAAAGGTGCCCAGATGGCCAAAACCCAAATCTGGATTTAGAAATGTTTTGACCAAAAACTGCTCTGAGAACCAGGAGCAGACTGAAGCCAACCTGCTCACCTATCCACATGAGGTGCATCGCCGGTCAGATGGATGTTGTGACTTCTCCCACAACGTTCTCCACTGCAGCAAATTCTATTCAGCAGTCCTTCGCTAAAGGGGTTTCCGACATCCAAAAACAGAGAATAAGTCTGAAAATAGAAAGCTTCACTTCTGCTTCAACGCAAGGCTCCCCAACAACCACTTGTAGCCATGTCTTGCAGAACTTTACCTTCTCAGAACGTTTTTCTCAAAATCTGTTCTAAGTCCTAAGGTAAGCGCTGGCTGGGCCCAATCCATTTTTTGTATCTGAACCGCACTCCCATCACGGTCAACCATATTTTACGACATTAACTCGTCTTGCGCAACTAAATGTCTGCAGTTGGCGCTTTTATCTTTTAGGAGCTAGTTTCTACTAAAAACTTTAATAATTCATAACTCTGGTTCAACCGATTGGATTGTTGTCATGTTGTCTCAAATCATTTATTAAAATGTAATCCATGACTGGAATGTGGTGTGTTTTCACTTTATTATTGTTTTGGTGCTGCATAAATACTTTTCACGTTGCCTCCAAGTTAAGCCTGATTGCTTTTTGTGCCAAGGTCCCCAGGGTTAAGCACATGTTAATTTAGTGATGTTATGTGGTTCACCCTGCAAGGGATAGTGGCAGTTGCTTGACCAGGGCTCACACCCCAGTCAACCAAACAAGCACATTTCTCACATAAGAACTTCCAGGACATTCGATCCTTCCTTCTAGTCTAGGCTCTATAATATGTTATCCCTAAAAATATCTCCTTAATCATCAGAAGCCTTTTTACCCAGTTATGCCTGGTCTGTTGATTTATCAAAGAAGTGGTGAAAATATGCCACGTTCGGCTTCTATTTCCTCATTATTCTCTTCAATTCTCATCTTACAAAGCCAAGTTGAATTTTTTTGTCAAAGGATACTGATAAAACCACTGCTTAAAAAATGTAGTGGCAATCTACATAAATTATTATGCTGCATTGCACAGCCATTTATACATGTCTTCTATTAAGACGAAAATATTTAAAGTATAGAATGTTGAATGAAAAATGATGACAAACATTTGAAACAACTTTCACACATATGATGGGCCCTAAAAATTGTTACTCACCATTGCAATGAAAAAAAACGAATATTTATCTATATTATTCACTTCATATAGATGAAGAATTGAACAGATGCAACACCAAAATTCTAAAAATGCTAATCCTAATCGACTTAGAAATACAAAACCTCCAAATGTTATCCCCATTCATCCTCTTAGGAAATGTACTGCTTTTACAAACTTCAAAATTAACTATACCACTCTAGGGATTGTTGTAGTAGAAAGATCTTCCAGACAGAGCTCCATGGCCTCAGTGCAAGCACCCATGTAATACTCTTCAAAGATTCTTCTCAAATAACGCTCCTGTGAATGGACTAGGCAGCAACAGATTGTGCAACAGGGACTAATTGACATAACCTGCATAATCGGCAACCAGTCTTACTAGTTCAGATCTCCTCACAGATCCACAAATGAAGCAGCTGAATTCAAATCTTCATAGATGAATGTGTTTGTGTATTGCGTGTTGTGTGTGTGTATGGGGGTGTGTGACAGAGAGAGAGAATATGTTATAAGTCCAAACAGAAATATGCTTGTAGAGTAAACGACAGTTGTCTCACAACCTCAAATTTTGTACTTTGCAAGAACGACCACATCATCCTTATTAGTTTGTTCTAGATGAATTTGTTAAAATATTATTTTAAACTTTAGGGTTCCCCCACAGTCACATCCCCTATGTGGCTATCAGACACAATCAAACAGCCAATAAGTCTGAGCATCTATTCAACTTTTAAGATTTCTAACTCCCTCCAAATGATAACAGGAAAAGTCCTGATGCGACTGAGTTTATTAATATAGAAGATTAACACCACTGCTGCGGAAGATGACCTGTTTACTTCCTCTGTACTACCTTTACTATGCAGAGCACGTCAACTAGTCATCCTTGTAGGGATATGCAGGGGAAGCTCTGGTGCCGATTTTGATCACCAGCCACTTCCTCAGTGTTTATGGGAGGTATCTCAGACAAATATTTGCAATGCAATAGGCCTCGCATTCACACAATTTCGAGCTAATGGAGTTATAAATGACAATACCTTCTATTTATGTTTTGGGTTTTAAAACATAAATGCAAGGCATTGTTATTTCCAATAGATTCCAAAAAGATTTTATCGTGTGAATGCGAGACCTATTGCATTGCAAATGCTTGACAATATGCTGTGGGATTTGACAAGTGAAGAGTTCGAGGCACTCGGGAAAAGGGAAGTTCAACCCAGTCCATCGAGGGATATCGCAGAGAGAAAGGAAGTGTGTGCTCCATTGGACAGACCGCAGGATTGCAGGGACCCTGGCACACACCGCAGCAAAAAATATATATATATATCCACCAAAGGAAGTGTGAATGGCCCCATTTAGATTAAGCTTGGTAAGCGCGAGATATGGGTTTATGGCGCCATGAGGTAAACAACTAATTACCGATAGCGTGTGAGGCACAGCAGCTCTGACACCCCGGAAGAAGCTGAGAAATGATTACTGGTATTGTCATGTCACTGATTACCCATTGTGAGCCGAGCAGCGTCTCAGTGTGAGGTCCTGCCCAATGCATTTTTGCAGAGCGCCGGGATGACCCAGTATTGGGGGCAGATATGAGATAATTGATGCCCCGTGGTGGCGGAATGTAGGAGGGTGTGATCCCCATGGGGAAAGGTATGCAAACTATAGTGACCCCCGTGGAGAGATCTACACGTATTCCTCATACTGACCCACACAAGGAGAGAAATACCACACTGCATACACTACAGCAGTGCGAATTCGGGTACAGCAGTATCACACACACACCTGTCAGTCACTTATAACACCCCTAAGCACACCCACTCTTTCTAACCCTTTTAACCCTGCCGCATTCACTGCCCCCTCAGAGACGCTGGGGAAGAGGAATCCCCCATGCAGAAAGATCTCGAGCCCAGATGGGCTCACAGAGGAGTAAGGCATGCATCACAGGGAAAGCCGGAATTCCAGCTCAGTTTTAGACCCTCCCCCAACATCTGGGCCTAGAATTAATATGCATACAGCACACCTGGCTCTATAATCACCACATGCTCTGTCCGTGCAAGGTCCGAATTAGCCGCGGCTCTGGGCGAAGGGGGTCGGATGAAGCACAAACGGAGGGATTCACCAAAAACAGAGACGATGTGAAATACATTTTTTTAAAAACAAATAAATGACGCAAGCTCCCTGGCACCGGTCACAAACGCGGGGCAATGGACAGACGGAGATTAGAGTGGGAATTCTGTCATGCCGCCCCCCTCGCTTCTTTCTCTACACTGTATAAATCAAAATGGAGGAAGTGCCTACGAGGCTCCTGGCAGACCGAGGCCTGGCTCCTGCGCCGGAGCTCTACCCTCCCTCGGTTGCAAATCGCACAGTGCCTCTGTACGGATACAGACGTCTAACAGTCAAGTCCCATATTGTGCTGCAGTTTCCTTTAATCTCCCTACACGTTATTCTCTACCTCCTTCGCTCCCCTTTGCACCCTTAAGCACATCAGCAGATCACACTTGAATGTTTTTTTTTTTTTAGAGCTTGCATCTCGTTTTCATTTTGCATGAATCGCACAGCAAAGCTGCAAAAGAAGCCCTACCTGGCCTTGGCCGTTATCTCGTAGCTCCATCCTGCACCAGCGCCCAAGGGATCCCCAAAGCCGGCGGACAGATAGTTTCTATCCATTAATTTGCTCGTTCAATGGTGGTTGCTGGGCTCTCCTCCGTCCTGCGCTTTCCTGCTCTCGATAATTGTCTTTCTTCTCTCCTCCCTCCGAGTGCGGCGGCTGGGGCGCTTTGGGGCCCCCAGGCAGGTGGAAGGCGCACCCGATGCTCTCCCGATCCGCCCGACCAAGGGCCGCTCTTATTCATCAGGATTACACCTGTATTTTTTTCATGGTGCAGCCATATTTGCTGCCTCTTGTGTGCGTCTGTCTCAGCTTCCCAGAAAACATTTCAGTCAACTGAGGGAGGGGAGCCTCAGCCAGCCAAGGAGGGAGGGCGGGGGTGGGAGGAGAGCCAGCCAGGGAGAGAGACAGTCAGGGGAGGATAAATGCTGGGGGAGCAGAGGGGGTTAGGGCGGGCAGAGCCAGAGAGGCAGACAGACGGGCAGGCAGAGGGAGACACACTGAACCAGAGAGAGACAACTAAGAGAGGAGAAAGCTTGGGGAAGACTACGTGGATGCAGACGAGCGGAGCTAGTGAGACACAGAACTAATCAGGGGGAAAGAAGGAGAGCTAGAGGTGGGGGAAGAATACAGAGGCACGGAGAGACACAGCTAGAGGAAGAAACAAGCGCTGCTATTGCGGGAAGGCAGCCGCTTGTTTATATTTGCATTGCGCTTTCACTTTAAGTGAAAGAGCGATGCAAAAATAAACATGCGGCTGAGTGAAACAGAAGTGTACACGTCCCCTTGAGATAAGAAATTGCTTCACAACAGCCGTGAAGTAGACGAGCCAGTCCAGATGGGCCGGACGAAAAGCAGAAAGGGCGGTAACCAAGTAGCCTCCTTTTCAATGGGAAGCCAGCGTTTACCATAAACGCTGAAGCGACCCAATGAAAATGACGGGCAGGGCTTCAAGTCCCCTTGTAAAATCTCCTCTACTCCAATATGTCTCGCAGAGCGAGAAGCGCAAGCGTGCTGCAACGCTAGGCGAGACCTAAAAAAGGGAGTCACCCCTTACCCGCAATGTCATTCTCAAACCGATCCCTGCTTATGGATCGTGGGAGAATCAGCCCCTGCGAAGGGAAGCGATCCCCCCCAACTCCATCCCACAGAATGGAGTTGGCAGTCTTTTTGGGGTTTTTTTGCTGTAAGTAGCTTTTCAGGGGTACCCAGGCAGTAAAAAGCTTGAAAAGACATTATTGGAAAAGGTGAATAAATGATTAATTGCTGAATAGGTATTACCCCATATTCAGTGCTGTGTGGAAGTAAAATGTGAATTTCGCAATAACTGAACAGCAGCTGAAGGGGGCTTACACACTGCATTATGCTGTGGTGGGTAGAAGCAAGGGGGCACATGGTGCACATAGCTAACTTCATTGAGAGTCACCCGCATTCTGCTCTTGAACAAGGAACACATCTCACGAAAGACGTTTCCCTTGGCATTGGGGACACATTTGGCATGATCTGCTTTTGTGTTATTGAGTGTGTTTCAACTTGAACTAGTTCTTTTCTCTTAGCTTTTTTTTGGAGAAGTTATTTGCAGCGTTAAGCCAGATTAAGTGAGTGTTTTGAGAATGTTGTGATTACACTTTACTACACTCACAACATTAAATTGCAGCTCATTGCACACACATGCACACAGCATTAATTTCTACAAATACCTCTGCATTCTACATAAACAAGACATTTTTAGATCGAAAACAGTGGATGGCTGCTTCCGGGGCTCTAACTCAAATAATGGAGGAGAGCTCAAAGGAACAATCTGATACTGAGACAGCATTGGAGGGAGAGGGTAAGGGAGCAACATCTGGCCTTGACTATACAGTTGGACTTCCTTTTGATGAGGACTCATCTTCTAGTGATTAGGAGGAACCTGGCCATGGGAGTTGTGACTTCCCTTCGCAAGCATGAATTGCCACGAGCACAGGTAGAGTGCTTACTTGGCAGACTCCTACTTTAGTTCAGCCACAAATTCTGACTTTCTCTGCAAATACTGGATGAAAGGTCAATACTGCTATTGTTTGCATATACCTCCACGTTGTTTCTGGATGCAGACTTCCTTTAGGAAATTGTTTATCAAACAACTTTGTGTGCCTTACAGTTTTTCAGGGAACATTGAGGCACTATGGCACACCTGTGGACTCCCACTTCACTCGGGCAGTTGAAAACATTTCTGGGCCTCACACTGAACATAGGAATTGTGCACAAACCAGCTGTACAGAACTACTGGTAAACTGGTATGGTTTTAGCAACACCCAGTTTCGCACTGGTTAGGATGAGCAGAACTTTTTTTTGATTTTGGAGCGAATACTGCATTTCAAGGATAATGCTGCTGAACTGAACCCTGGACCATCCAGTTCATGACAGTCTGTTCACAATTCAGCCTGTCATGGTACATGTCTGCCAAGTTTGTAGATATTTATTCTCCTGGAAAGAATAAAGCAGCCAAGTCCTTGAGCTTGTACAAAGGACAAATGCAGTTCAGGCACTACATAACCATTAAAGGTTTGTTACAGCATCAAGATGTACATGTTGTGGGACAGCTCTACTGGTTATGTGTACAACCTAAGGAAAATATAAATATATATCTATCACAATAACTCCTGCAGGAAGCCCTTCCACGTTAGGAGTTTTTGAGAAGAGCATTGAGAGCTTGCCCAATCTCTACTTTATGTAGATAACTTCTATACAGGAATCCAGCTGTTTAGTCAATTGTACTAAGCTGGCACTCTGGTTTGTGGTACAATTAGAAAGTACCACATAAGATGCCCTCAGGAGCTTGTTAATGTAAGAAGGCCAAACAAGTCCAGAGCACTGAGTAGCATTGCAACAAACTGCTCAATGTAAAATTCTCCGACTAGCAGGAAGTACATGTGCTCACAACACTTCACAATGAGACCACTTCTTCTGTCATGGTTTGGAGTCCCTTGGCAGAAGTTCTCAAGCCCACCTGTATACGTAATTACAAGTACATGGGTGGAGTAGATAAAAACACGCATTTGCAATGCAATAGGTCTTGCATTTACGCAAGATTGAGCTATTGGCATTGTAAATGACAATGCCTTTTATTTATGTTTTATTAATGCCAATAGCTTAAACTCGCGTACGTGAGACCCAGTGCATATTTTTTCAGCCACATCTGCCTAGATAAGTCAGTTTTCCCTGAAAATAATTCAGCCTTTATGGATTTAGGCACAACTACTATTGAGACAGCCTGTCCGCCAAATAAACAATGCTGCAGATGTCCCTTTAGATATGAAAGCATCAAACAAGAAAAACATCATGCCACCCAACCCAGTACCAAAATTCAACAGATCTTTGTTGTCTGTATACAAAAGACAGAAGATTTAGTCATTTACATAACACGTGCCTAAAGCACCCAAACTCGCCGCCAAATTTTCAAAGGAACAGAAAATGCCTAAGAGAAGCAAACAAAGGAAAGTGTTTTGAACCACACCATGCCACTATACTCCAATGTATCCTACAACACTGCTCCACTCTACACCACCCCACCCCACTCTATGCCTCTCCACTCTGACACACTATGCTACTCTACTCTTTGCCGCTTGACTCTACAACACTCTACGCCATTCCACTCTCCTACACTACTTAACTCTATGCCACGCTACTCTACAACAACCTGCTTCACTCATTGTCACTATACAACACTCTACTCCTCTCTATGCCCTTCCACTGTGACACTCTACTCACTCGACACTCAACGACACTCCACAACACTCTACACCACTCCATACTATTCCACGCCACTCAACTCTACTCTGCACCACTCTACGACTTACTACGCCACGCTATAACACTCCACTCCGCTCAATCTTTATGACTTTCCACTCCTCTCTCCTTTACCTCACTAACGTTTAGCCGTGCTGAACAGCAGCCAGCCATTTATTTTTACAAGCATGGGGGGGATAAAGTAATTTGTTTAGTAATTGTTATCTCCCACTACATATAAGTGCACCTGCATGCCGGCTCCTCTCCAACCGGTGCTCTTCTCACATCATCACTTTCAAACACTCATCTGTCAAGAACTGGCACTAATTGAGGGCGCCTTAATACACGGCACCTCTCCTCTTGAAAAGAGAAGCAGGCGCTCTGATATTTTGACACTTGTCATCTTGTGGCCATGCTGGTATCCTACGAAAGAGTGCAGGTTTGGTTTCTCTTGGCATCAGCTTGCTGAGTTCAATAAAAGCCACCAACAAAGTAGTAATTTGCCCGTGTGCATGGGGCTCTCAGTGGGAAGGGATGGGTCTGAGTGTTTGTGCAAGTGTAGGGCTGGAGCATCCAAAGGAGACGCCAAATTACAAGCAACGAGCCAAATAACAGCATTTAAAAAACAGGGAGTGCTCCAGCGGCAAAATAATTTCTCTGAAGCGCAGGAACTGCTTGCACTTTTCCCGTAAGAGATATTCTGCAAAGGAGTTATAAGCCTTTTTCTTCTTCTGAATCCTCTAGCCACCTTCTGTAGCACATATCCCTTTCCTCCTACCCTCTCCAGTTTCCTTAATCCATAGGTGTATTGCTTCACTATCCAACCTCCAGTCGTGCAATATTTTACCCAAAACTTTTACAATGTCCTTTGAAAATAGATTTTTCGTTCTTCAAACATTTTTTATTGAGGAAGTGCTTTAAGGATGAAGACAGTGTCAAAATGGGAAGAGAAACGGGAAATGCGAATTGTCACTTTTTGCTCAAATCTAGCTATCAGTCAGTGTTTCCGATGCTCGGTAGAGGCTGACAAGAGAATGGTTATCATTTACTGCCATATATCATCCACGGCCCTTGCCTGATGCAGCTGGTTCTTTGATGGGGAACATTATCATGCGACAGATGTTGGTTGGCATTGGCTGTCTGGCAACAGAATAATGTATTTGTGACTGAGCCGCAGGACTGCACACTGCATGCACACTAGCACTTGTAGGCTGCTTACACAGTTTGTTCCTCTTCCAAATGTTTTGGTTCGTTCTCTCCGTTTGTTCCCGCTTATATTCTCCGTTTCTTTTTCTGTCACTTCCTAAAATCTGCTCCTAGTTCAGGCACTGGCTCCGGCACATGGCTCCCGAGGCAAAATGGTATTTTGACGCTCCCTTTCTATTCGTTTAAAGGCCTTTTGTTGCAATCCCGCATCAGTTGTGGCCACTTAACTTGTCGCCGTGATACCCCCTCCCGCCTTGTGACAGCTTGCTTTTGTGCCACTTACACCTTACACCCTTCCTCCGTTGCTTAATTATGGCCCTGCAAATATTCCTGCCCTCCACACTTCACCAGATCTCCCCTGGCTGCATGCAATTACTGTATTTTGGACTTCTCCCTCTCGCAGGTTGTTGTTTTCCGCTGCTAAACTACCATTGCACACATCCTCCCCACCCCCCAAATCGCTAACGTATGAAAACATGTTTTTCAGTTTTATTCAAGTGTCAAATCCCCTCTGCGTTTCACAACATTTTCAACATTGCTGCGGTTTTATATACCGACAACACCACCGGAAGTTTTTAAAATGTTTCCCTTTACCACAAGAGTGCCGAATCACCAATTCTACACATGGCTGCCTCTATTTATTATATGTTGCACTTCTAACTCCTGTATATCACAATATTACACAATGGGTATATACAGCAATGGCAAGGACATTTTTAAGCACAGATTTGCTTTTTATTTTTTTGAGTTAATTGCACAAGCTGGTGTCTACAGATCATGCCTGCGTAAGGTTTTATACTCGTCACTGCTGCAGCGAAGGCCATGGAGTTCAACGAAAACACTGTTAAACTACATTTCTTTAAACACCCAAATCTCAGTCCCTGTGAATTGATCCAGAATTCAAACTACTTCGAGATTGTCTTTGGATTTCAGACTCCCAGTTATCTAACTCGACACAGAATCCAGGAATATTGCAGGTTATACCAAAACGGCACGCTTGCAATCCAGTGGACCATGTACGATTCTTTTAAACCAGCACAGCAGCAGTAACTTGAGCGGGTGCAGCCTGTTATGGACAACTTATGTGTGAGGTAATTACGGTTATGAAAGCTGCCTTTTGGTAACGCACTTTCCCTAACCGTACAAACAAGACGCATCGACTCCCCGTAAAACTAAGTGTTTTCAGGTGATTGACTAGAATGCCACCACAACATGATTTGGAGCTGTTTCGGCATATCTGAAAGAAAATCAACGCATAAGCAGTAATACTAAATCAGCTGTTCAGATCCGTTTTAGAATCGTCACATTGAGAACGTCTGCTTGGCATCACGGACATCGGGAGAGAATGGGGGGGTGGAAGACACGGATAACAGGAGGGCGCCCGGGCGGAGAGGAGAAGGCACGGACAAAGCTGTGTGAGGCTTATGTGTGCAGGAAGTAAAGGGGCCAGTAGCCATGGGAGGAATCAAGTGAAGACATGGCCGTACTAAGGAGGGACTAACAAGCCTGCTAAGGAATCAGAACACCACACTGACAAAGGACAAACACACCAATGAAAAATATGGGCGGGGGAGTGGGTGTAGCTTCTCTCTGTACAAGTCACACAAGTGATGGACGGAATGCAGAACAAATCAGAACATTCACCCCCAGTCAAGTGATCTGGGTTAAATCCATCATTCTTTTGCTCACCATGCCACCCCAGTTTAAACCTGGCCATATGCAAATCAGTCATTTCCAACTTTTCTCAGTATGGGAAAAGATTAGAGAAGAGCTGGAAAAAGAAACCAAAACATGCAAGTTAGAAAGTTAGTACGTTTGCACAGGCTTAAAAGGGCATTCTAATCCTGTAACTATTGCTTACTGCTATCTCCAACCCCAGAATGTAGATCTGCAGAAAGGAGGCAAAATAAGGGAATTGCTAGTATTCAAATCCTTCTCTACTATGAGCCTGACATACCCAGAGAGGCTATTATGAGAGCTCTCCAATAATGAGATTGCTGCCATTATTTGACAGTGCACTACTTGGCACCAAAGGAACAAGTAGATTTATGACGCTACCTGTCCCACAGACACGTAGATATTTTATTAAATTCCACACCCCTGTGTATACCCTGAAAACTTTGAGTTTACTACTCTATGACTCAAATTATGATGGAATCTGATATAATACATCTTCAACCGGTAGTAATGGTAGTAATGGTAATCTGGAAACTTTGGCTCAACCTTCCAAAAGGGTCTATTAACACTACTCATAGACTGGAATAAGCCTAAGAGCATAAATATTGGCAGAGTATTTATAATTATGGTGTGAAACTATGGTCATCCCAAATGGGTTTATTTAGATATTTCTTAGAATGCCAGTTGCAACTGAGGGATGCAAACCGTTGGATTTCAAATTTATGTAATGTTTTGCAGTACTCACTGTGTGCAAAAGATATAATCTGGCAGGGGAACATTACGTCACATATTCTCTCCAGAATCCTAAATCAGGACCAAAGTCCTGGAGAGGTAATATGGATTGCAAATTAAAGAACTAAATAAAGTAATACAGCTGGAGAGCCAATAACCCGCAAAGCTATTTTTGGTTTGTATCCTTATAGAAACAAAGATTTAAGAGCAAGAAGCATGCTCTGTTAGAATAGTGAAGGGACAGCCAAGTAGATAATATCCGAGAGACTCAACCACCCTCTTTATCACCATGTACTCCTTTCTGTAGCAGTATAAGCAAGTTTTTGTGAGAGGAGTTTGTGGCTAAAGAAAATTATTAGATCGGTCTATTCTAATATTGTTGGGACAAAATTGACCCAAGATCTGTGCCAGAGTCTTAAAAACTGAAGAACAGGTTGCATGGCTTGCCAAGAATAAAGGTAACAGCTTGATCTGGCGCACCTGGCAATGCACACCGATATCCCTGATTGCAAGATAATCTTTCAATACAAACAAAATGAAGTTGGTGGCCACACCAAGAAGAAGCTTTTTGGAAGGTGATATACTGGATGCCTGAGAGTGGCGGGGAAACCAATGAGACTGAGTGAAGTGCCTCTTACCCTCACCAGATGAAGTGTGTGAAATGTGCCTGTTTTCTAGGTATATGGGTGGGTAGAGGTAAAGGGAGGTAAGGGATTTTTAGGGTTTTGGGGAGGATAGAATTAAAAGATAAGGGGTTTTAGGGAATTTAGGGGTGGGTAAAGGTAAAGGGAGGTAAGGGTTTTGTACGGTTTAGGGTGGTAATAGGTAAAGGAAGGTAAGCGTTTTTAGGTTTAGGGAAAGGTAGAGGTAATGGTTTTTTAGGGTTCCAGAGAAGGTAGGGGGTAAGGGTTTTGGGGGTAGGTAGTGGTTTAAAAAATTAGCCAACTATTAAATAAATATGCTAATATAGGATATTGATCTATATATAGAAAAGTCAGCATTGGACTGCGCACACCATAAGTGTGATATGTTGTAAATTTATGGCGTGCTTCTAGGGTATCCCCCTCTGGTCAAGGGGTGTAGAATAAATAAATGGACAAGCGTCACCTGTGTAGGGGACGTCTCCCTGAGCACAGCAAAGACCAACAAAAATGTGGGTTAAAAATTATAAACACCAATCTGAATCCAAATGATATGACCCAAAAAATGGTGTAAGCTTGAAATTTTAATATGCGTAAATCATTGATATTAAATTGTTCATTTCAATCCATAATGTATCGATGTAAAATAATTCGCAAGGAAATCAAAACATGCATTTCAGAGTCCCAGTGCATTTCGGGCTGTCCGAGCCCTTTGTCAGGGACCACTTATATCACCAGTAGTGTCAGTTTTGGTGAATTACGATTTACTGGTGGTAACCCGTTGGTTACGAGTAAGAAACCTCACCACCTGGCAACAGCTCAGGACGGGAGGCACCGCTCTATCCGTCGGTACGCCAGGCTTGCAAGAGCTATGACCGGAGCGCTCGGACAGCCATAAATGCACTGGGACTCTGAAATGCGTGTTTTGGACAATGTAACATCAATGATCTACGCATATTAAAATTTTAAGCTTACACATTTTTTTTGTCACATCATTTGGATTCAGATTGGTGTTTATCATTTTTAACCCACGTTTTTGTGGGTCTTTGCTGTGCTCGGAGGGACTTCCCCTACACAGGTGACGCTTGTCCATTAATTGATCTATATATAACATATATGTTTATCACTGAAAACACCAAATGTTGAAGCTTACTATAGTTATGTATGGCAATAGGATCATCGCTAGTGTGAAAGGGAAAAAAACAAGCATTTGCAATGCAATAGGTCTTGCATTTACGAGAGTTTGAGCTATTGGCATTGTAGATGACAATGTCAATAGCTTAAACTTGCGGAAATCTGAGACCTATTGCAAATGCAATTTTTGGAAAAGCGCCCCATGGCCCGCATTCACGTTAATGTTCACCACGCCCCTTTCTTTAGATGAGCTGCATCTAAAGGAAAAGCGTGCCCGCCAATAAAGTGAAAGCATGGTATGGGGCATTTTTACCCCAAAAAATCATCGGTTTGTCAAGTTGACAAATGCTTTTGTTTGTAAAATTGCCCCATGCTGTGGTTTCACTTTAACTGTGGCTGCCCACCTTTCTTTAGACCTGGCTCGTCTAAAGAAAGGGGCTTGGCCGACATTAAAGTGAAAGTGCCGTATGGGGTGCTTGTAAACAAAAAAAAAAAGAAAAAACATGTGGCTGGAGAAAAAACATTTAACCAAAGAGTGCTCAGAGGCTGCAATTAAAGCCTACTGTGTAATGGGGGTGTCCTAATGGGAGGTTACAAAATGAGACCAGGCAGTACTAAGGAGGGACTACTAAACCTATTGACCAATGAAAAGCCACAGTTTACAAAGGACAATGACACAAGCCAATGAAAAATATGGACGGAGAGTGGGCTTAGCTTCAAGTCCATACTTGAATACAGCATGCCTTGCAGAGCAGCGCATTCGCTGCCCCGCTTCGACCTAAAAATTGAGTAAATAAGAAATTGGAAACCGTACTCAAAATCTTTTATTTTATAGCTGATAAGCACTGAATTGATCAAATCTTACGCAATATGTCACCAAGTCCACAGTACATATAGTCTATTTTTCACAGTCCAAAATACTGTTCCTCTCCCTCAAACATTTGTCCACAATTTTCAACATTGGTTTACATATTTGGTCTGGTACTTGTTTCACAAACAGTGCAGGGATGGCTATTCTTCCAGTCTGGCACTTTCCTGGTGGGCTGCAGGCTGGTTTTGCAGTAGTTATAAGTCATTACATAGCAAGAAAATGCATCGGGATTGAGTCATTATTACATTGCCGCCACTACATTGGAAGTCACTACTTTGGGAGTCTGTTAAATCACAACTTTGGTTTTATAGCTTAACGCATGACTTTACTACGCAATGCCTTTACCACGCATGCCTTTTCAGTGCAAGTTAAGTCTATATAAGGTAGGTGATATATAATCGTTACTATTCCATTCCCCTACCCACTCCTAAAACCTAAAAATCACCCTTACCACCCAATAACCCCTAAGTCCTAAGAACACCCTTACCGGCCAATAACCTTACCCACCCCTATTAATTTTTATTTACTTATACACACACACATTTACCTTACATATACTTACCTTGTGATGTAAAGGTGTGCATTGTAAAGTCATATTCATAGTAAAGGCTATGCGTGGTAAACCCTAAAATCACCTTTACAACCCAATAACCATACCCACCCCTATTAAAAAATATACACACACACACTCCCCCCCTCTCTCTACCACTCTCCTTCCATACAATTACCTTGCGATGTAAAGTCATATTCGTAGTAAAGGCAATGCGTGGTAAAGGCATTATGTTGTAATACATGCATTGTAAAGGCTGTTTCCCCACAAGTGTGCGTGGGTGTGTGTGTGTGTGTATTCACTGAAAAAACCATAGGTTTCAGGGGTGTTATAGTTAGCTGGACATTTCACTCGCACAAAACCATTGAAATTCCTCCGTTATAGTTAGTTGTACTAACTATAACTCGTGCGCCCGGATTCCACTGCTGATGATGTCACATATTGCATCATTCATGACATGGTCAGTGACATCACTGATGACATCACTGATGACATCTCAAATGACGTCACTGATGACATCATCCACGTGACAATCCGATACACCTCATCATACACTAGTATAACCTTTCATCACTCACTATAAAATATAGAGTACCATGTTTAAACCATTGACACACCAATACAAGTTTCTAAAGACCCACTCAGTGATTTGGAGATCTACACACACATCTAAACACTTACCTATAGATTTACTCATACATGCTGAGAAAGATCAATAGAACACTATTAAATATACTTGTACACCTATATCGACATTACACACCAGCACACATCCTATTCACTTATGCAGTCATCCTACTTAATTTATTCATATAGATAGTAACTCATACTTAGTGTGTTATAAAATCACTATTATAAGTATACAATTTTCCATACAATCCCTCAGACAATCACTGAGTCTTATGTATACTTATTTATATACAATTGTCACATATACTGCCTTTTATATTTCTACTTTGTTGGACATGTATCATTGAGAAATATACTTACTCATCAACACACCCAGTTAAATCACTATCCCATATATTTAGTGAGCCACTTTAAATTAGTCACTTAGACAGTCAATCACAGTACTACTAAATCCTCCATCCAGACACTTATACATCCACTCAGTCTTCAATGCAGATTCCTATATATATAATACTTATTTAAATATGGAAGCAAACCACATTCACTGGATGATGTCATCAGTGATGTCATTTGAGATGTCATCAGTGATGTCACTGACCATGTCATGAGTGATGTAATATGTGACATCATCAGCAGTGGATTCCGGGCGTGCGAGTTATAGTTAGTACAACTAACTATAACGGAGGAATTTCAATGGTTTTGTACGAGTGAAATGTCCAGCTAACTATAACACCCCTGAAACCTAAGGGTTTTTCAGTGACTTTCTAAGGTTTTTTAAATGCTAAACAGGGGACGCCTGTTTTGTATTTTCTATCTGTTGGTCAGACACACTCTCTGCTCCCGCAGACTGCCCGGGACCATAGAACCCAGGGGGCATAGCGACTGGAGCCGCATCACTTCCGCGCCATCCAGCGCATAAAACGTCATCGGGGCTCCCGTGGCGCGTGACGCCTGTTTTGTTTTTTCTCTCCGTTGGCCAGACACACACTCTCCTCCCGCGGACCGCCCAGGACCACACAACCCAGGGGGCAAAGCGACTGGAGCCGCAACACTTCCGCACCATCCGGTGCATAAAGCGTCATCGGGGCTCCCGCGGTGCGGGACGCACGCAGGCTCGCACAGGCCAAGGGCAGACCCGTCCTTGCCCGTCAGAGCCCAGATGAGGCTGGGCTAGGCCCAATCTCCAATTTCCTGTGTCAACTGGACTACGACGAATAGATCAAGTAACTTTAATATATAAATAACTGGTGTTGATTGCTACTTAGACTTTTGTGCACTAGGGGTGCTATTGTTCATAAATTTTTTATCATCATACAAGTTACAGACATCTACGTTTCTAAGAGTAGTAGCAACTGTTGTCCACGTCCAAGTTTCGGCTAGTCGGTGATTGAAAAAGAGTCTGGCAGATACCGGAGAAACCCACTTATTGCATTAATTGTATATATTGAAATAGAATAATATAATGGGGAAAAGAAAGTTGCCCAGCGTACAGAATACTGTAGGGGACGCACAACAAACTATTGAGCTACGTTACAGGAGCAATGGGGGCAATAGATAAACAAATATCATCAGTAGAAGAGTTAATAGTGGCAGGCACGACTTGTTCAAACATTCAACTAGACAGAGACAAAGACTTAGAGTCATTAGAGCATCTTGAGCAGAGTCTAAGGGTTATTTTACCGCAGAATGGTTGCATCCAAAATATATCTGATGAAATAATACTTAGTAATTCTGACTGTTTTACACAACCCCCCTCAGAAAAAGAAACAAAATCCGATTATTAATGATAAAAGAAATGATGTGCACGAAGGAGGGACAGATCATATATAAGAAACTAGTCCGGCCCCTAATACTTTAAAACAAACTAAGCAGGGGGAAAAAAAAAGAACGGTGACACGAAAATGCTCTTGGAAATCTAAAGAAGAAACCCAAAAAAAGATTGACTTACAGGCCAACGATTTAAAAAAACTAACAGTCCTGGTTGAGAGATTAGACCTCTACTTACGAGTCTCACTGGATAAAATGGGGGAAAGAATATCTGTAATAGAAGCCTCCTTGAACAACTACTCACATAGTGGAAGTAGAAAAAAACAAACATCTATTGACTCTAGCAATGAAAGAAAAGATAATCCGGAAATAAGTAGTACCGCTGATTTTTTAAAAACTCATTCTAATATCATTCGCAGAAAAGAACCAGTAACTCCCCGTGAGAGTAACTCTCCTAAACGAACTTCCATTCTTAACTTAGATACTTATAAATCCAATATGACTGGTCATTACTCTAATAGTATAGAGAATAGGGGTAGAAGTGGTAGAAGTACGGATGAAAATCTAAGAGTGTAGGCCAAATTACTCTACCTCCAATAAATCAGAAGCACACAACGATAATCTTAGTAGAGGTCAACACCTAGATCTACCCCCAGCGGCAACACCGTATACGGTTATCTTAGCAAACGTACCTAAATTAGGTAATTCAGAAAACGAAACATGGGAAACACTCAGAAATAAAGCACTACATTGGCTTAGTATGAAGGTTGGTTTTACTGAACAACTCTTTACTGAGTTTAAGATGGTGCGCAGGATCCAGTGGATAGGTAAAAGTAAAAAAACACTACCAGGGGACTGTGTGGTTTTAACATTTAGAACACCCCTTTTGGTGAAAAATATCATACGGTCTGCAGGAAATAACTTTGTATCATCAAGTGGGATTAATATTTTGCCACTGGATTTCTTCTACCAACCACCCATTAGGGTAGATAGAGTTGATGCTACCAGAAGCACCGCGTCAAGGTATAGTTATACTTATAACCTTCCGACTAAGAATCGGTTTACCCTGCTCTCGGGTCTGGAAGAGATAGACTGACTGGCCCAGCCACAGGAAACACAGTTAAAGGAAGTATCGGGATGTATTTCACATGGTTCACACTGCATAGACCCTATCCTAAAACCTAGTCTGCATGGACCATATCCAGGAACTGTTTTAGAACCACGGACCAGGAGTCTAGTTAATAACCTGCCTAGTAACATGTTAACAATAAATTCGATCTTGGAGACTGAGCAGGGAACAACTACGGCTATGAGCTCACCTGTAAATTTACCTAGGTTAATGAAAGCTAACCTTAAACAGGTACCCATTATAAATTAACCTAGCCTTATAATTTTATTCTGGAATACATCTGGTATACGATCGAAACTGACTAACCACATCTGGTATGATTTCGTGGGGAAATGTAATATTCTCTGCTTCCAAGAGACATGGGCCATTGCTGAAACTCATATTGAGGGCTATAAAACTTACCATACCCCAGCTATTCCGTCAGCCTTCTGGAGGGCTAAGGGGGGTTGAAAGTATATATTTCTAATTTGATTACGATTAAGGAAATATCTTTTGCAAAGTCAGAACCTAACTATCAAATAATAGCCCTCAACATGACCAAACAAGACATGTATGTATTGGTTAACTTCTATAACAATGTACAGAAGGAATACCTGGGGGATGTTTTAAAGCAACTTAGAAATGCCTTGTTACAAATTCAGAATAATTGCAATCAAAATGTTCTGATCATATGGGGGGGGGGGGGGATTTCAATATCCCTCTTTGTACAAAAAATAACAATTTAACATGTGGCTTGACTGATGAGAATAATAGCAGCCTACCCCACTTCCCCCATACAACCAATGGTGACTGTCGAAATGAGATTTTATTTGTGCTGGAAGTAGGTTTCGCGAATGAGCTGTCCTCTCCACCAATTCCATTCACACAGACCTTTAATGGCAGAGGAGCAAGCACAATCATAGATTTCATTCTAATGTCAAACAGGTATGCTTTCTGCTTGTTTAAATTTGGTATTCATCAAAATGCTAGCAGTGATCATTTTCCATTGAGTGTCTCATTATCTTATCCGTATAAAACCGATAGAAGTGAGAGTAAGAGGATTTATGGGTCAAGAAATCTGGAAATTAGAAAAGTAAACGGATATTCTTTAAAATGGAATAAAATTGAACCACAGGAGCTCATAGAAGTAGTGGTCAAAAAATTGTTACATTCCATTATGAAGTGTGTAGATTCCTCCACTCCACATCACAACATTTTAAAAAGCTATACGGAAATAACAAATGTAATCAAGGATTCACTGAAAGTCCAATTGAAACAGAGAAATGACAGGCGGAAGGGCTGGTTCAATAAAAAGCATACACTGACTTAAAATCTGCGTTACATAAAAAGGACAGGGACAGTCTGGTGATCAGACAGCTCAGAAAAGCATATAACCGGGCAGAGAAACTAAGAAAAAGTTAAATAAAAAAAGTAACATGGGAAGAGCTGCATAAAGCCTGTATTAATAAGGATAGCATCGCCTTTTGGCGAGTGGTTAAATCCCCCCCTTTTCAACAGCAGATATACCGCATATAGACATCGCAATAGACGAAGAACATTGGGTGGAACATTTTCCCAGATTTTTGGCTTGTCCAACGAGGACAGGTATGAAGGAGCAGCGTTAGGTTATATTAGTACCGGTCTCCAACCGATAGAGTTTCCTATAGCCCTTGATGTCACCTTAGCAGAGGTTGAGTCTGCACTAAGGGCTAGTAAGGGGGGAAAGGCCCCAGGTCCAAACGGGGTCCCAGCAGACCTTTTCAAGTATAATATGGAGCTATGGTCTCCAATTTTAACAAGGGTATTGGAAGCTTCCTGTATTGCTGGACTTATTGAATCATGGTCGGAATCTATCTTAGTTCCGATTTTTAAGAAGGGAGATAGACAGAACCCGGCATGTTACCGCCCTATGTCATTGTTAGACACACTGGGCAAAGTGGCAGGCTGTAATGTCCTTAATCGCCTACAACAATGGGCAGAGGACAATAATGTATTGTCGGATCTCTAATTTGGATTCAGGGAAGGATTGGGCACCATAGAGCAAGGTCTCAATTTGACCCTTCTTATGGGAAAATATGCAAATGCGAAAGGGGGAAAATTGTACATGGCCTTCGTAGACCTGACAGTCGTGTTCGATTGTGTAAATCATGTTAAATTGTGGAGAAACCTGGAAGCAATGGGCGTGGATATCCCCATAATTAACTTCCTAAGAGAACTCTATGGAAACGCGACTGCTAGGGTGCGATTTGGCATCAATGGAGAGTGTACGGGGTCGTTCAAAGTGGAGAGAGGGGTAAGGTAGGGTTGTGTCCTGCCACCCTTCCTTTTTACACTCTATACAAGTGGTCTGGAACAAGCGATGTTGGAAGGGTGTTGGGACCTACCACAGTTGCAAATATCGCTGATGTGCACATTGCGATATTTACAAGGCTGCCCCAGCATTTTAGCAGACGTTAGTTTTTGGAGAAATTCCAGGGGTTCTCTAGGAACACCTGGAATTTTGCAAGAAGCTATCCTGCTGATCCAACAATCTTGGGCCCCTGGAACGTCCAGCTTGGTTGGCCTGGAATAGCTGGTGTTTGAACAGGAATTCAGATCCCATTTCAGCGGATGTAACTCTTGTGGTCAATCTTTTTGCCTCTCTTGCTCCCCAAGGTAAAGCCTACCACACTATCAATACGTATAGGTCGGCCATTTCTGCTGAACACATGTGTGTTGATGGAAGACCCATCGGAGAGCACCCTTTGGTTTGTGGTCTGTTAAAGGAAGTTCATTATGTAAAACTTCCTCTACCTAAGTACAGAACATTATCGGATGTCAATTTGGTTTTGAATTTGTTTATTACATGGCAAGACAATGTGTTTCTCTCTCTAAAACAGTTATCTGCAAAATGAACAATGTTATTGTGTTTGATGTCTCTGAAACATGTTTCGGATGTTAGAGCTTTGGATGTGTCCTCTTTGCAATATTCTCCTCATGGTGTTACTTTTCAGGTTCACAGACGTACCAAGACTAATGTATCTACTTTTCATTATCCCTTTTTCCCTTCTCAGCCTAAATTATGTGTTGAAAATTGCCTAAAAACATATGTTTCACGAACTGCAGATTTGAGGCTCTTCTCTTCTTCTCAGTTATTGATTTCTTATTAAAAAAAAAAAACAGAAAATGGATCATGTCCTCGGGTGAGAATGATATTTCTTCTTTTGATGACCATTCTGCGCCTCTGCAGGATTGCACGACATCTAACCAACATCATCCTCAAATCTGCAGATTGGTCAAACGTTAATACATTAAAAACTTTTTATTGTAAACCTATTGCTCATGTATCTGATTCTATGGTCGCCTTGCTTTGAACAAGCATAATAAGAGCCTCTGGTCTTGTAATAAAATTGAGATTTTCCTAGCCTTAGTGTAAGAAAAACTAGACTTTATTAAAGACACAGGGGTATATTCACAAGAACGTGTGATAACTACTGCAAGAGTAGCGTAACACAACTTTCAGCATCGCAGCCCATTGTGGGAAATTAACTCAGTGACAACGTGGAATTCACAACAAGGCGGTAGCATGTGATAGTCTGCCGAAACCGCGGACAATGTCAGCGATACAACCACCTCGATGGAGATAAAAACACAAACCACAACACCAAAAAACACGTGATGGGCCAAAGCGCGATGAGGAAATCAGCGATAAGCAGCGCCAGGCCTCAACACACCTGGCAGGTGGCAAAAATCACCATAAAAGTAGAAAAAACACCTTAACACAAACTGACCAACACCCGAGCACCGTGGAGGCAGCCAGAGCAGGCGCAGAGGACGAGTGCAACCCCACAATCACCCCCGACGACCAGCTCGGGACCTCGGGGACATGGAAGGGCAAGGACAAGACGAGGAAGACAAAGTTCAGTCCGCAGGCGAACGTGATCATAGTCACAGAGGTGATGGAACACCATCAACAACTGTTCATCACCTCCAATGTGTCATTGGGCACCAAAAATGGAATATGGCAGGACATCGTGGACACGCCACTCACCTCCAGGATTAGGGCAGCCCAGCTACATCGATGGGACCCCACCACCCAGCAGGAGGCACCCACAGCCCGGCACTCTCCCAAGACCCCCAGGAACAACAAATGGCCTTCCAACGCCGTGTGCTGGAGGGCCAGAGGGAGACGGCTGAGCAGGTGTAGGTAAACTCATGGCTACCAAACTGGACAACATCCATGGGTGTCTATGTCCACCCCATGGTCTCCAACGAGCCCTGACTGACATCGCTGGAGTCATGACGCGGAGAGAAGAGCACCTGTCCACTCAGCCGTGAGCTGGCACACATGCGGAGGCTCATGGAGGACATGGTGCGGATGGATGGGGAAAGGACGGCAGCCACCGCTGCATACAATCTAAATGTAGCAGGGATCTACCATGCCCTGCAGTACTTCATCATGGCATTGCTGCCACAAGGCGTGGCGCTGATGAATGCTGCTGCCCCCACACCATCCACATCTCAGCCCCCTGGTGTGTCAGTGCCTCCCAGTGCGGAAGGCGTATCCACTCAGACACCTGATGTGTCAGTGGCACAGAGTGCTGCCGACAATCCCCCTCTGGCCCCTGAGGTGTCAGTGGCACACCGTGCCGCAGCCGGTACTGCAACACCCACAGGTGGGGCAGGGCACACATCCGGGGACGAGGACGTGGAAGGGTTTGTGATCAGAAGGAGGCAATATGATTCATATCCGCTACCTGGCCTGCTTCTGCTTGGTCCTGCACATGGCCTCATGACCTTCCACTGACCCCGATACACTCCGATGCACTCACCTTGGACAGCGACAGCGACATGACTGCCACATCCTGTTTGATGACCAATGACACGGCAGACAGACTGTGGACTGTACCCTTCCTCTTCCGCAGTACGTGTCATCCCCGGATGTACTCTGGCTGGCCCTCTACAGGTCCATATTGTGTAGTGTGCTCGGCATTGCCCTGTACCGCTCCAGCTGCTTAACTGCACTGGATGTGCAATTAAACATCCAGTGATGCACTGCTGTGTCATGTCTTACAACATTCATGTATGGATGTGTGGATGAATGTGGTGACAGTGCCTTCCCTTGTGGCAATGATGTACATCCTGTGGGATACCAGTCAGAGGGTGCAGCATTGAATTTTGTGTACCGGGTCCCGTGAACACTACAACAGGGACACACGCATCAGTCACTTCCTTGTCCGGACATGGACTGGACCACGCCCAGAGCCCACAAGTCATTGTTGCAAGCCCTGCGCTGGTCGAGCATACGGCAGGCCAGACCACTCCGCTAACGCTCCGAGGGGGGCCCTCATTGCTACCCATCGCCGCCGTACTCGCTGGTGGTGTGCAGGTCACTGGTCTAGTTGTCAGCATGTCACAGCCACACCCTGAGAGCAGGATTCACACACACCACCCCCATGCGGCACAGGCGTCGCAGGCCATGTGACTCTGCCAACATAAGGGGCCGACGACGTCACATTCCCCTTTTCCGGTTGTGACTGGATGACGGCTGCTCCACGGTTCTCATCATAAAGGGCCCATGAGTTGTTGCGCACAGGGTAGTGGCATCTGAGGCCTGGCGGACGGCACGGGCCTGCCACCACGTGGCGCAGACTGGGGTTGCACAGGGTCAGTGGCATCCGAGGCCTGATGGTCGGCACGGGCCTACCACCATGCGGCGCAGACTGGGGTCACACAGGGTTAGTGGCATCCGAGGCCTTGCGGATGGCACAGGCTCCCCACCACGGTACAGTTTGTTTGAGTGCATTGAGTCAGTGGCACCTTAAACTGCTGAGCGGATGTGCAGCCTGCGATTATGCCCCGTCCCGGCGGTCCGGACAGCTCAGGTTTATGTGCCCTGCTGGACCGCAGTGTAGGCCAGACACAGCGGGCCAGCGCAGGCCTACCGCCATGTGGCGTCACTTCCGGGATCCCAGAGTTAGTGGCACCCATTGGGCTGAGCGGGTGTGCAGCCTGCTATGGTGCCGGGTGCACTGGTATGTCCCATGCCATGGAGTAATGAGAACCCAGCACCAAACGTGAGACCTGGTGGCCTGCGGAGCGTGGCTGCATGGTGTGGAGGGTGCCATGTCCGTGGGCCCCGGGCTTGTGGCTTGCAGTGGCACGTGGTGGGACCTCCTGTCTACACGCCGGTGGCGGAAGGTGAGCAGTGAGACCTGGGTGTGCATGGGCGGGCATGCTCTGATGGGCAGCAGGAGGGGTTGGGGTGCCTCTAGCTGGGTGAGCATGGGTGGGCAGGCAATGTTGTCTTGTGCAAGTGTGTGTACTGTGCCAGTCATGTATCTGGACCTGGTGTACTGCTATACATACCGGCAAGTGGTTGGAGACACACCGGTGGCAGCAAGTGAGCAGTGTGGCATGGGTGCGCAGGGGCGGCACTCTCTCTCTCTCTCTTGTTCTCTCGCTCTCTCTCCCTCTCTTCTCTCTCTCCCTCTTCTTCTCTCTCCCGCTCCCTCTTCTCTCTCACTCTCTCTCCCTCTCTTCCTCTCTCTCTCTCTCTCCTTCGCTCTCTCTCTGTCCTTTGATGTACGCAGAACACACACCTTCTCATCATGTTTTTTGTCTTGCAGGCTGTGACCTACGGATTGTCCGAAGGGGAGCGGCCATGTGTCTTCATTTTCATAAAGTTTCATTTGTTGCTTCGAAAGTTAATGTGTGATGCTCATTTCTGTGAAGACACATGCATGTCACCAGTTGTGATTGTGCAACATCAAGCGGATTATTTTGTACATGTTTAGGTGTAGCTGATGTGGCATATCTTTGGTCGGGAGGGGTGCCAGAGAGGGGTGGTCCTGGGGGTGGTGGGTGTTGTGGCCCTCTTGGGTGTCCGGACCGCATGATGGGTGGCTCCGTGGCATCTGTTGCCCTGGGCTGTGCTCCCTTTTGTGGTGCAGACTGCCATCCGACTTTACACCAGGTCAGAGCTGGTGTAAATTTCCTGGTGCTAATACGCCTTATCGCCTGTTCTGTGTTCTTATCGCCGATCTGGCTGTTCGTTGAGAATGTTGAGGTGTGATGTTGTCGCGTCTTTTGGCACGGGAACGCCTACTCTGCATCTCATTAGCGATAGTTGCGGGGGTCCTCTGTGGCGATGTTTTTTTGCGGCTGCTATCGCGGGTAAACTGGCGCTGTGGACTGTTCACACCAGCTTGTGAATATGGAGGTAAATTTATCACTACTTTGGCTGCGATAAAGTGCAGTTAATCCGGCGATAGCTCCTTGTGAATATACCCCACAAAGTATTATCCCACCACTATTTTTAACCCACCCTGTTTGTTTTTTCTGAAGTTCCAGCTCCCTCTACTGGTGCCTCCACCTCCACATGATCCTTCTGGATTTTCATCTTCGATGGTTTGGGGATCATTTTCACATGAATCTTTTGACTGCTCCCATGGAACTTTGTCTCGCTTGATGTTCTTATGCCTAGCAGATATGTTGACTGTTTTAATTACTTTTACTCCAATTTTGTCTCTTTTTTGCCTTATCTAACTTGGACTAACTCGCTTCAAGAAAAGAGGATTTGCTGTTTTCAGTCAGAATAATTATTTGGTTAACTCAACGTCCTATTGATGTTTCTATTGTGAGGTCAACCTGTAGTTTTTCTCTCACATGTTTGTGGTTAATGTAGTTTCTTTTTGATTGGCTGCTATTATTAAACCACAAGAAAAAACTGAATAATATTGCCTTTGTGTCTTTAACAAAATCTAGACTTTCTTACACCAAGGCTAGGAAAATCTCAATTCTCTTCTGTTCTACTGCAGTCTCCCATTTTTCTAAAGAACAACTAGAGTGCTAAAAGTCTTACTATGGAAAAAAGTATGGCACACCTGAAAGTTAAAACATTTAATTTAGAAAGGAACAAAATGAGGGGGTTCATTTTGACATAGAAATTATGGTTAGTGCTGTCGAAAGAAAAAGTAGGACAGGTTTTAAATTAGGTCAAATATCTTCCTCTTCTATTTCATTAAAATGTTCTGACAAGCAGATTGAAACATGCACTTTCAACACCAGCAGCAGACTTCCAGTGAACTACCTGGTGATCAGCAGCTTTACTACAGTGTTCCATTGAGCAACTAGAGTTCTAACATTCTGAATTTATGCCAAAAGTGTGGCACAACCGTTCTAGCCTTGTGCTGTAACCCCACTGTACACCCTGTTAATAAAAGGGACCGGGCGCATGTCCCGTGGGCCAGTTACCAGTGTCCTACTACTGTGTCAGTGTGCTTTATTTTGCAATTATGTGGGCCTAGCGCCCAACACTCTACAACCATCTTGATGGAATCAAAGTGGAAAACTGAAAGCATTTTCTACTGTGGATACTGCAGTAAATGAGGAAATTGGGGAGCTTCATAACAAATATGTCTCCCAAGATGGCCACAGGAGAAAAAGAGCCCCAATATTGCACAAAAATCACCCAAATGTAGCCCACGTATAGCCCAATGACAGAAGTGTGCAAAACACTTAAGGGTATCTTCACAAGAACGTGTGATAACTACTGCAAGAGTAGGGTGACGCAACTTTCAATATCGCCATCTATCGCGGGAAAATAACCCCGTGCCAACGTGGAATTCACAACAAGAGGGTGGCATGCGATAGTCACCAGATAACCCACCAAATCTCTGCGTGAAAATCAACGCCACGCAGCATAAATGCGATACGCGAACAGAAACAAAATGCGATGAGGCCAACCGCGGTACAAAAAGTAGCAAAAACCTGCCACAGGCCTGCAAATCCCACGCATCTGGTGGATCAATGCACCAAAAAAATCACAGAAAAAACACACCCAAAACAATCCAAAGCGCATGGCATCATGGATGCACCCTGACACAGCGCAGGGGCCAGCTCGAACGCCACAACCCCCACAGACTACCAGCAAGAACAACGGGGTCGGGGAAGGCCAAGGAGAAGAGGGAGAGGAAGATGGGGTGCAGACCGCAGGAAAACAAGACCAGTGTCACGGAGGTGACAGGACACTACCAGCAACTGACCCACTAGCAGACCACCTGGATTGCAGTTGGAGTGCCCAGGAGGCCAATAGGCGCCGACATGACATGACTACCTAAACCAGGCACAAACCTGCTGCCAACAGGAAGGGAGCAACGGCGACAGGTGGTGGCAGTCCAGAGTGACCTGAGGAGCTGAAGGAAACCCAGGCCACAGTCATCAGTGAGGAGACAGTGCAAGGAGTAGGGAGTACAGACACAGCTTGAGAGGACCTGACACAACATCAACAGGGAGTGCAAGGAACAGGGACTGGGGGGACGAGGGCAGTAGGCACAATGGCATACATGCACAACGAGGTGTAGCACACTGCACACCCACAATCACCCAGGTCCATGGGTCCGATCCCCTTGGCACACTGCAGCACACACACAGCACGAACAGCACACCCACATTGACGACAATGAGGAACAACGCGCATAGCTGACACTGCAGAACAGAGGACACAACTGGCTCCGCACATGCACAGAAACATGCCTACTACATCGGACGGTGCCGGAAACTGTGAAATGGAAATGTACCCATACTACATCACAGCCGTCATGTAGACCAAATGTACACTGTTCCGCAGAAGAATCCAGCACCCCCCCTAAACAGTCACAATGTACATTGCCATACAGTCTGCATGCAAACCTGCACAATGCGCCGACATACATGCCAACGCAAAGTCAATACGCACCTCTCCCACAACACCTTCAGCAGAGCACAGAATACAACACATCAGTGATGCCGGAGAGGACCACCACACCGTCGACACTGACGCCCTACAACAGCACACGGATATCTTACACAACCCCCCACTAGGACCCGGACAGCCAAGCTACTCAGAGGAGAACACAGAGCCTGCAACAGATCACACAGCAGGAAGCACCCGCAAGCACAGCTGGCCCATGACACATCACCCACCCACCCATCGCACCCCAATGCCATGTTCCTGCATGCCAGAAAGGAGGTGGCCCAACAGGTGTGGGTGGGGGCTGAACCCATGGAATGCACACCAGGACACATACGTAGGTGTCTATCACCCTTCAGGGGCCACAAACACCCCACTAAGAAGACCCACACTGCCATAGAGACACATGCAGTTGCACATTCACAGTACAGAACCACGGCAGGGGCGCTCAAATTGCAGAAACACACCCCTGTTGGCTCGGCGTACGACGGCCCTGGCCACTCCCCTTATGAATTGAGTGGGTGACGACAAAGCTACATGTCCAAGCTCCAACCCGCTGCATGCGGTGACATGTCCGCATCCGATGTACACAGCACAGCGTAATGCCCTAGGGCCCAGGACCCTCATGCATACAAGACCACAGGACACTCGTAGATGATATGTCGAACTGGCTACGAGCACGAGCGCCCGGCCCCTTTATTGGCAGGGCCACATGTACAGGGACGCCTGTGCTGGATGTGTGTGGGGTGAGTGTAAGCCAGTCCGCATGGAATGCTTGGTGCTGGCAACAACTTGAACATTGGACACCAGTGCAACGGAAACAGAAAACACATGCATAACCGAGTCAACTGCACAGCAACATGGTGGGAGCCAGAGTAAGGACAGAGGTCCCCAATATTTAGTCAGGAGGTTCCGTGAGTTGCAGTGCACTGAGGTAGTGGCACTACAGATGAGCGCGCTCATGTGAAGGAATTGCTAGGATTGTGTCCCTTCGAGTTAATCCTGATGCAGATGCAGTGGGGTGTGTTACACCTGCATCAACTTCCTCATCAATGTCTTAGGTCTCCCACACTGTCTGAGGTGACTGTTGTATCCGCAGTCCACAGCGCAATACCCAGTAATGGTTCCAGGTGTGTGGCTCGACTACCACCTCCAGTCTGCATTCCTGCCTTGGGGATGTTGCCTCCTGCCCTCCCATTGTCTGTGCCATCTCCTGTACGCACACTTGACACATCTTCCCCATCATATTCCCAGGTCTCCACACTGCATGAGGTGACATAGCTGTGCAACATCTCCACAGCACAAAACGCAATCACTAATGGACAATGGCTTGCGGTGCACTGAGTCACTGGCACCTGGAGTGCTGAGCAGGGTATCAGGCCGATGATGGCATCCACGACAGGTCTGAGCAACTCCGTAGGTCTGTCAAGACCAGCGTATCAACTCTGGTAGATGGCGTATGTGTAGGTGGGCCTTGCGGTGGTGGCATGTGCCTCCTGCGGTGATGCGCCCTCGGGGCCGGTCAGGACCCGAATCTATGTGTGGGCCCTGGTGGCCCGCAGTTGAGGCCAGAGCCTGTGGACAGTGCAGGGCCACAGACACATGGCGTTGATGACCCCAAGGCCAAAGCTTCCGGGGCCATCCAATATCTCAGAAGAAGGGGTCCCGGACCAGACCAGCACAGAGTTAGTGGCCCCGGATGCACAGCGGCCGGCACAGGCACCCAGCCACGGGACGGTGACTTGCGGTGCAGTCAGATGGGCCATGCGACCTGAGCGGGTCACCATCAATGTCTGAGGTGTATGTTGCGGAGGGTATCAGGGGACAGTTAAAGGTGTCCTCCAGGGCATGACGCCGAAAGGTTTGATTTTATCCGGAAGCAGCAAATGGAGGAGTGGAATGTGACAGCCTCGTTGCCACCACCGATTCGGTATCAGCTACATGAGGATGAAAACTGCCCCCTAGTCCATAGACTCAGACGCCACCAAAGTTCGACCAGAGAGTGTCCATGATTGTCATGGAACCGATTTAGTGGCACCGGGGCTGAGAGGGGATGCTGTCTGCGATGATGCCAGTACGCTGATATGAACTCAGCCACTGCAAAATGAAGAGTCTGTGTCCTACTGGACCGCAGTGTAGGCCGGAGGCAGCGGTCAACAGTGGCCCACAGCCCCGTATCGTTGGCTGGCGAAGCACAGAGTTAATAACACAAGGGCAGTTGTCAGTAGTGTTTGATCACCTCCGTAACGATGATCTTGTTCCCTCCGGACTGCAACGCGTCATCCTCTTACGCCTCTCCGTGCGTGCGATGACATGTATTCTGCCTTTTGAATAACCGATGTTCAGTTCCAAATCTGTGACCCACTCGTGCGCAGCGTAGGCCGAGGGCAGTAGTCCGCGTAGGCCCACAGACAAGTGTGGTTGTGATGCCATGCACAGACTTGTTGGCACCACATCGAACGGGGTAGTGACTTGTCCTATGCCTTAAATAGTGTTCACTGCCATGGTGTAATCAAGACTCAGTTCCAAATGTGTGACCTACCGGACCGTGGTGTAGGCCTGAGGCAGCAGTCAGCATGGCCCATTCACCGAGTGTCGCCGGCACAGGTTCAGTGGCACCACGTGTTGGGACACCTGCGTGTATGTGACCCGGGTTTCGTCCGGACTTGGCTTCATCTTTCTCTTACTCCTCTCCATGCGACCACTGGTGTGGACTCTACCATTCATGATTTGCGCCTAGGTGCTGGGTTTGTGACCTACTGGTCCGCAGGGTAGTCCTGGTCCCTCATCCACGTATCGTTGGCTGGAGTTGAACAGGGTTAGTGGCACCACGTGTCGCCGGCTGGAGTTGAACAGGGTTAGTGGCACCAGGTGTCGCTGGCTGGCATTGAGCAGGGTTAGTGGCACCACGTGTCTCAGGCTGGAGTTGAACAGGGTTAGTGGCACCAGGTGTCGCTGGCTGGCATTGAGCAGGGTTAGTGGCACCACGTGTCTCAGGCTGGCGTTGAACAGGTTTATTGGCACCAGGTGTTGCCGGCTGGCATTGAACAGGGTTAGTGGCACCATGTGTCGCAAGAAGCCCATATGGAACTATGCCTCACTGATCGAAGGGAGTCTGGTCTGTTGCCAGTGGCCCAGATTTGGGGTCACTGCCTGTCAAGAATTCCTGTCATGCGAGGGGAAGAAAACGGTACCCAGCGAACACGGACTACATTTCCCAGGATGCTTAGCGGTTGAGAGTTTATGTAAACAGGAGAGCTGTTACATAACTCAAGGAAAACACGCCCTTATGTAAACAGGAGAGCTGTTACATAACTCAAGGAAAACACGCCCTATAAAGGGAGAAACCGGGAGGTACAACGCTGTCGGATATTGTGTTTACACCGACGTACCTGCTTCGTGAAGAGCAGTGTTCCGGAGTGGTGCTCCAGTAAGGCAAGAACGGAGGTAGGTCGAGTCGTTACTCCCTGGGCCGTGTCTTGCCCCATCGTCACCTGTGAAGGACCCGGAAGCTCTACCGGTCAACCATTGAGCTTCGCTTTTTGACTCGGCTGAGTCAAAGCGCAGTGGCGCTTTTGCTGGTTGGAGTCGTAACTCCCAGCCCGACCAGAGATACAGGGACTGCCAGCTGTAACGCACACCAGGAGGTGTTTGCCGCGTTACAGACTCGGAAGTCCACAGGATCGATCGAGCGGCTGCTCTCGGTTCAGTCTTCTTGCTTTGGATTGGGGGTATCGGTGACGCATCACCAGGAGGTGACTCCGCGTCCCGGTGCAGTCTGAGGAAGAGGTTGAGCGGCTGCTCCCTTCAGGTAGAGACCCCGGCTGGGTGTTTCCCTGACTCCTCGATTTCCCCCAACACTCTTCGTGCCCCTCACAGCCTACCGATTGGCATTGTCGGCCATTTCATTTCTGCCCTCTGTTGGCATACGCCGGGATCGGCGTATATGCAGAGGACGGTTAGGACCATCCGTGCGGTGGGCTGGTAACGTACTTAGCCTGGAGGATTCCAGTGACTATAACTTTTGTTTATTCTTTGTATTATTTTTGCCTTCATTAAAATAACTAACCCTTCACAAGTGGTTGCGTCCTCATTATCGTGTCTGTTAAACGATCCTGAGACGTTCAGGGCGTTACAAAGCCATTCCTGACTCAGGACACAGTTTCACACATGGGACCTACTGGGCCGAGGAGTAGGCCTGAGGCGGCAGTAGAGTACGTAAACGAAAAAGGACTAAAGCGGGCCCGAGTCGTGGAGGCCGTGATGGTCTGAGGAGGCTGCCAAGGCCGCGGGACTCGGGCCTGCAGCTTGCGCCGGAACGTGGTGGGGCCCTCCTTGACACACGCCGGTGTCGGCAGGTGATCAGTGAGGCCTGGCTGCGCAGGGGCGGGCCTGATGGGTTCGTGGTCCGGCAGGCGCACAGCGTCGCAGGTAACTCTGCTCTAGAGGACGGCATTGGCCTCGTGGCGGGGTGAGAGGCCCCGCCCTGGCAGAGACATTGGACTTTCCGGAAGAGGACCACGCCCAGGGCTACGTGCTTCTTATTCACACCCCTACGCTGGTGTGGCGTACGCCGGGCCATTCCACTCCGATCACGCTTAGGGGTGGCGTAACAGGCAAGATTTCCGCAAGGTCTCCCACTGGCTGTGGTGAAATGGTTGCGTCCACTGTCCACTACATACACCAGAGGTGTACGTCGCCATGGATATGGGTGTGTGCTGCATATTGCGGTCTGTCCAGCACATCTCCGCCACTCTTGGCATTGTGTACTTTCCCAATCATGGTACAACTGCATCCTTCACACATGCCTGTTTGCCACCTTTCCCCACATTCAGCTGTTGTGTGGCTGAGGTGCCATGCCGTTGACGGCTCATGTTCACGGCTTGGCCAAGTAACCATTGTGAGTTGTTCTGCCGTGTCTGGTGGGTGACCATGTTGTTGTGCATGTTGGTTGTGATTTTGTGACGTGTGCATTGCCAGAGTTGTGATTTGCATGGTTGTGGAGTTGAGGTGAGTGGGGTGTTCATTTGGAACTTGCCAAGGGGCTGTGCATTTCCCTTGTTGCCATCCTGGGTACGCTGGTTGGTGAGAGACGGTCGGAGGATGAAGGTATCATGCACACTGGCTGTGTATATGAAGGCGACATTGTTGGAGGTTCCACGGTGTTCTGTTGTTGCCTGCACATTGGGATGGGACGTGTGCTTTCTGTTGCGGTGATTGTGTGCTGTGTCACCAGGGGGCACAGGTGGGACATGTGTGCTGTGGATTGCCCCCAACATGTGCGTGCATCCTGCTATGACGTATGATCCTTGCTTGGTCTCCAGTGTGACCTGCGCATTGTGTTGGACGTATGGGGACTGGGGTACCAGGGTGATGGTGATGTCCAGGACAGATGTGAGGGACTTGGATGTGGCTGGTAGTGAGACTCCTCCGACTCTGGCGGGTGTTGATTGGGGGGTGCCAGGGGCCAACAGGTGCAGCCAAGCCAGCAGCCTGGTGTGGAGTGGGATGTTGGCTGTCCTCTGTGTTGGTGCCATAGGCCTGTTTGGCGTTGATGGTTGTGATGCGTCGGATGGTTGTCCCTTTCAGCCTGTGGTGGAAGGTGACATTGTCAGGGGTTGGGTCTGTAGGTATGCTTCCTGGGGTACCGCTGCGTCTGGGGTGGTCCGGGGTGCGTTGTGGTCCTGGGGTGGTGTGGATGGGTGTTGGGGCCCTCTTGGGTGTACCGGCCACATGATGGGTGGCTCCATGGCATCTGTTGCCCTTCCGATGTGGCCCTGGGTTGGTCTTCCTTTTGTGGTGCAGGCTGCTGTCCGACTTCCTGGTGCTAACGCGCCTTATCACCTGTTTTTTGTTTTTATCGCAGTTCTGTCTGGTCGTTGAGAATGTTGAGGTGTAATGTCGCGGCTTTTGGCACGGGAACACCCACTCTGCATCTCATTAGCGATAGTTGCGGTGGGCCTCTGTGGCGATGTTTTTTGTGGCTGCTATCACGGGTAAACTGGTGCTGTGGGCTGTTTACACAGGCTTGTGAATGGGGAGGTATTTTTATCACGACTTTGGCTGCGATAAAGTGATGTTAGTTCGGCGATAGTTTCTTGTGAATATGCCCCTTAGGGGCTTATTTACAAGCCCCTTGCACTGCCGCTGCGTCACTTTTAATATGGGAAAAAGTGACGTACCGGAGGCGCAAGGGGCTTGTAAATAAGCCCGTAATAATCTTTGTTTTCTTGCAGTTTAATATAGCGCAGACTTGACCCGAATGTATTAGAGTGCTTTACATGGGCATCAGATACATTACACAAGGTCACACTCATTTTGGTTTTAGACATGGGCAAATTAAGTGAATTGCCCAGAATAACAGAATTTAAAAGTGCTTTGTAACTATTTGAGAACTCAGAAAATATATCCTCATTTTAGTTTTTTAGTGCACTAACCATAATTTCTATTGGAATAAGACCCTCCGATTTTTATAATTTGTTAAGGAAATCCTTTAGGTATTACAGTTTCGATTACATCAAGATGACGTCAGGCGTGCCACGCTTTTGTAATAAATATACAATGTTAGCAATCTAGTTGTTCATTAGAATACTGTTGGGATGCAGAGGTCAGGGGCATAGACTCAGATAATAGAGGGCAGGGCGGAGGGTCAGGGACAACAAGTTGACCACTTTGGGCAAGCATGAGCGGCAGTGGCACCACAACGAACCATGGAGGGCAAGGGAAAGAGGGGCAGGGGCAACAAACCAACCATTCAGGACAGGCAACAGAGGCTGTGGCAATATAACAGACCATTGAGGGCAGAAGGAAGAGGCTGTGGCAGTGCAACCATACATGCCAACAGATCCAAATCAGGCGGGAGACTCCTGATGTTTGTATGCCCAAAAGAGCTTTATTCTACCTGTCTTTTGCTTAAAATCTTTTTCAGTGTGAGTCAACGCGGAAAATCCATTCCACAGGTTTTTTTTTAAAGTCATCCTGTTACTGAGTTCAAAATGTTGGCAAGTATGGTACATTGGATCATGAAGGTCAGGAGAAAAGGGGTAGGGACATGCGGGCATATCAGCAAGGGCCGGCGATAATTATCGCTCAGCGCTCTTAGCGGGAGGATAATTATCGCCGGCTAACGCTGGATTGTATCACTGAGATAGCGTGCTATCAGCAACGCTTATCTCAAAAGCAATACAATTCCAAGCGCAAGCTGCCAAAGGTGCGATTATCGCTGGGAATCCAGCGATAATCGCACAACATTTGGCGAAAGCTTGATGCTAGGGCAGGGCATACTTAGCCATTATATCACCTTCCATTGGATATAATGGCTAAGTCAGACTAAAAGCGGGCATAAGAAAAGTAGCAATAACAGAGGTTAGCGCTACTTTTCTTATCGCTATGCTGTTTAGCGCGCAGCATGTTAATTGGAGAAATGTCGGTTAGCGATATTTCTCACGATATTTAGGTGTGGAACGCCCACTTTGCATATCATTAGAGATGCAAAGGGAGGCGTAGGGAAAAAGGGTGCTAACATGCGATGATGCATGTTAGCACCCTCTTGTTAATAGAGCGATAGCTTTATCTCCGCTTTTTTGGCTTTTATAGCCAAAAGAGCGGAGATAAAGCCCTTGTTAATATGCCCCATAGATTCTGATAACAGAAGGCCAGAGGGATATGGGCAGGGGCACCAAACTGACCTTACAGGGCAGGTGTCAGGGGTTGCAGGAGCACAATACACCGCACAGGGCAAGTGGGACGTCAATGCAGCACAACAAATCATGGAAAGCAATAGGGAGGGGACAGGGCAAAGCACATGGACAACAGGCAGCAGAGGGGATAGAGGCAGGGTCAGCAAGCTGGTGCATCGTAACGGACCATGAAGGGCAGGAGGGAGGGGGTACGATAACAGACCAGACAAGGCAGGAGGGAGGGGATAGGGGTATGCACATGGGAAACAGAGGGCAGGGGGCAAGGCAGGAGCAGCAAGCTGACCATGCAGGGCAGGTGGGATGGGCACTGGAAGCAAAACACACCATGGAGGGCAACAGTGACTCTATAATGGCATATACACAGACAACTGAGGGAAGGTGGGAGGGGTCAGGGGCAGCAAGCTGACCACACAGGGCAGGTGAGGAGGGCCGTGGCAGCACAGAAGACCATGAATGGCAAGCAGGAGGGTTAGTGGCAGCACAACAGCTATTGTAGGCAAGAATTAGGGGTCTGGGGCATGCACAGAGGACCATTGACAACAGAAGGGAGGGGTAGGGGCTAGACACAGACAAGAGAGGGCAGGGAAAGGGACTTCACAAACAGGCCATGCAGGGCAACCAATAGGAGCAGTTGCAGGACTACAGAGCATTGCAGAAGGGAGTGGCAGCAAAATGGATCATGGAGGACGGTAAGAAAGAAATAGGACCTTGGAACTTGGACAGGCAGGGTGGAGGTGGCAGGAAAAAGAGGCAGCCATCTGACCATGCTAGGCAGGTGGGAGGAGCAGTGGCATCTCAACAGAACATTCCACTCAGAGTAAATAGAAAGAGCAGTGGCAGGTCCACGGTGGACAAAAAGGAAAAAGCAGGAGCATGCACACCTGATTTTTCCGAGAGCATAGGGGAAAAGATTAACCCTAGGAAATGAATTACGCTACTCATCACAATAGAATTACATACTGTACCACCAAACCTTTAGTATGTCAACTTTACCTTTACATGCTTAAAAAAAAAAAAGCACATAACTAATTCAGACAAGTGAACTTTAAAAAAAACTATCAGGCAATGAGAGAGGTGATGATTTTGGGGTCACCCCTTACCTAGGGGGAGGGCAAGTAGATGGCTTGAATACAAAGAGCATATCATGCTGAATGATTCAGTGGTGGTCCCATCCTCCTAGGACCACCCCAAGCAAAGTTATGGGCAAAAATACTATGCTAGCCAAAGGCCCAGCAAAGCATTATGGGGTGAGATTCTAGAGTTTAGTGAATATTATAGTATTAGCTCTCAGCTCAGCCCCAGAGCCTGCCCCTTGAGGAATGTTTTGATATTGCATACTATATTATTCACTGCATTCTAGAATATTGTCCCATAATGCTTTGCAGGGCCTTTGGTTGGGATTGTTTTTGGGCCCATACCTGTACTTGGGGTGGTTCTAGGAGGATGGGACCACCACCGAATCATTTCAGCATGATGTGCTCTTTGTGTTCACCACATCTGCTTGGTCCTCTCCCTAGGTTAGGAAGGACCAAAAAATCATCACGTCTCTCACTACTTACTTTTTATTATTTTTACTTTTGTGAAACGACTGTGGGAAGTCCACTAGTTATTGTGGGTACCTTGCACCAGCCCAAACATCTCCTTATTGATGATGGGTTAAAGATGACCTTATATGAAAGCTGTCCTAGTGGGAGCTATGGAGAGCAACCTTCAGACTAAGTCTTGAAAGAGTGTAAAGTAGCTTGGTTTACTAGTTCATAATCTCTTGAATGTATAAATGAAAAAGAGCCACACCAGGTATATATATAAAAATATATGTATTTATTAATAAACACACCCCACTAGTCTCTTTATGAGGCTAGGGGTCAAAGCACATATGTTACACTTTAAATAGCACAGTAAATTAGCACAATATGCGATAGATCCTAGGGGCTAACCAAACCAGATCTTAAGAAAGTGGTATAAGAACCACGACTTGATTAGACACAAGGCCTAGAGCCTGTATAATTGCTGGGACCCCAAGGAACCACCCAAGGTAGTGACAAAGGGGACCCACGGGGGGGGGAAGTGTGCAGTGTGAGAACACATCCGCGAGCTCCGTTAGCTTCCATGGGGAAAGTCGCGTTAGAATTTTAAAGTTTAGGGACGCTTAGGAGTGGAATAGGAACAAACCCTTTTGGACTTACATGGTTCTAGGTCCAGAACCCATGGGAGCACCGGAGTAATATTCACTGCACCCTAGAATATTGTCCCATAATGCTTTGCAGGGCCTTTGGTTGGGATTGTATTTTTTGCTCATGACTGTGCTTGGGGTGATCGTAGGAGGATGGGACCACCACCAATCGTTCAGCATGATATGCTCTTTGTGTTCAAGGCATCTGCTTGGTTCTCTCCCTAGGTTAGTGAGGACATCAAAATCATCACCTCTCACTGCGTGCTATATTTTCATTTTCAAGAGATTATTATATGCATTTTAGCATATAATAATAGAGTTACTTAAGATGGAATGGAGTGGAAGTGTAGTGGTACTCTGCCAATTACGCCCACCCTTAAAAGAGAGCCGAGGCAGCAAGCTAAGCACAGAGGCTAAGCAGGAAGACAATGATGGAGCACATAATTGGACAAGAGAGGGCAGGAGGAGTGGGCAGGGACTTCAAGCTAAACATGGGCAATGGCAGCACATTGGACCATGCAAGGCACGAGGGAGGGGGACGCATGGAATCGGTGAACAAAGGGTAGGGAGGAGGTGGATGGGGCAAGACGCTAACTGTTCAAGACAGGCAGGAAGGGCAGTGGCAGAACAATGGCCACACAGGGCTGTAATGAGGGGGCAGGGGCATAGACTTGAACAATGGATGTCAAGGATTGTATTTAAGATCTTATCAGTGATGTCACTTACCATGTCCTGAGTTATGTAATATGTGTGGTCATAAGCAGTGCATTGTGTGGACGTAAGTTATAGTTAGCTCAGGTAACTATAACTGCTGAATTTCACTGGTTTGTATGAGTAAAATCTGAGCATAATTATAATGTCCCTGTAACCTTTGTTTTTTTCAGTGAATATCTAGATATATCCATATATACATGTGTATCTATATGTATACAAATAGCTACATATTATCTACTGGCGGTCGCCAGTAGATAGTTTTGGTTACAACCTAGTTTCCATAGAAAATCTCAAAATTCTATTTGGAATAACTTTGGCGCCGGTTGACAAATTCTCGCGAAATTTTCAAAACAAATGGGGCCCTCCGTTCAGCTCCTACCCTGAAAGTCTCGGGGTGATTCGTCAAGTGGGGGCCGAGAAAAAGGGGGGTCCCAAAACGCGTTTTCCCCATGCATTTTTCCATAGGACCTTTAGACACAGCTACAGCCCGAACGGCTGAAGAGAATTACGTGAAATTTGGCAGAGAGGTAGCCATAAGGTCAAGGATGTGCCTTTTGAAGGTCTCGTGTAAATCTGTTCAGTATTTCCTGAGAAAATAGCATTTAAAAGCATATAAATATCTATAGGCGCGCACCGTGCGCGCACCCTGCCGTGCGCGAGCGCAATTCTGATTGGTTGTTAGATGTCGGTAAACATTCGAATCGGTCGAAACCAGGAAGTGTCGGCCGCCATTTTGTCTCTCGCAGTCTGAGGGGGTGAAAAACAAAGGTGGAGAACGTGAAAAGGGGGCAGGGTGGACAGTTCCTGACCCCCTAGCCTTTGTCAGGGGGTCCCAGAAGGACCCCCAAGGGCAAAAAAAAGATTTATTTTTCGAAAAATCGCAGAGTGCGCGAACTGTGCGCGCACGCTGAAAAAACACACGTAAAATTTTTTTTTTACATTTTTAACGGAAAATTAAGCAAGGTTCGCGCACCGTGCGCGCACGCTAAAAATCCCATACAAAAAAATAAAAAATACATACATAAATTAGCATTTAAAAACCTTTGAAATTCACTGAAAAAACCATAGGTTTCACACACGTTATAGTTACGAATTAGCATTTAAAAAACCTTTCAAATTCACATGTTATAGTTAGCTGGACATTTCACTCGTAAAAAAACAATGAAATTCCCCCGTTATAGTTAGTGCAGGCAACTATAACTCACGCGACCGCAATCCTCTGCTGATGACGTCAGATATTACATCACTGATGATATATGTGTCTTTCTGAAAAATAAATATTTGTAATATATGTATAGCTAAAGATTAATGGAAGAAGACATGGGTAAATAAGTGTCTAAATACAGTGATGTAATATCTGACGTCATCAGCAGAGGATTGCGGTCGCGTGAGTTATAGTTGCCTGCACTAACTATAACGGGGGAATTTCATTGGTTTTTTACGAGTGAAATGTCCAGCTAACTATAACGTGTGTGAAACCTATGTTTTTTTCAGTGAATATATATATGGATATATATATATAATCCACATATACATATGTATCTATATATATATTCACTGAAAAAACCATAGGTTTTAGGGACGTTATAGTTGGAAATTAGCATTTAAAAAACCTCAGAAATTCACTGAAAAAACCACAGGTTTCAGGGACATTATAGTTAGTTGGACATTTCACTCATACAAAACCAGAGAAATTCGGCCGTAATAGTTAGTTCAGCTAATAACTATAACTCGGGCCCCCGCAATGCACTGCTGATGACGTCACATATTACATCGTTCATGACATAGCCAGTGATATCACTGATGACATCACTGATGACATCTCAAATGACATCACTGATGACTTCACTGATGACTTCATCCAGTCACTATGTGTTTCTATAAAGTTTAAATATGTTTTATATATATGCCAAGGTGTAATGAAGAATGAGTGGGTGTATAAGTATCTGGATGGATGTTTTAGTAGGTGCGTGACTGACTGTATAAGTGAGTGATTAAATTCGTCCTACTGAATGCATGGGTTAGTGACTAATACGGACATTCACACAGTTTAGTTTGTCAGTTGATGTGTAAACGGTCCCATGGGTTAGTGAGTAGCTAAATGAGAATCTCTATGGGTTATTGATTGGTTGTCTGACAGGACTCCGTCACAAATTTTTCACGTCACCTTTCTCGCATTTACTTTCTTCTCTCCAGGTGGAAAGTGAAGAATTTCCACACAACAGTTTCCGGCCTCTGTGGACGTGGTGCCTCCCGCAAGAATTCTTCTTCAGAAGATACTTCCTCCTGCTGCTGCTATCCAGATGCCATTTTATTTGATATTTTTTGAAAAATACCAAAAAAAAACAAGCAAAAAGGGTTCTTGTAGGAAAAGAGATGTCTCTCTAAAGATGCTCCAACAAGAATGATTAAAATGGGTGGGGTCCTTCAATAGTTACAGTGGGAAATGTTATGAACCAGTGAAATCTTTTTTTTTTTTTTTAGGTCACATGGGATTCGCGCACTCCGCGCTCACGAAGCACGCACCCGACGCGACTTCGCCAAAATATATTTAAAAATAATATACATTTATTAGAAGTACAAATATATTATTTTTATGAATATCTTAGATAGTCTCTTGCTCGAATATTTATATTAAACACACATACATATCATTTTAGAACATAAACATTTTTTGCGGGAGTCGCGCGCCCCAGCACGTATATGACGTCACGCGGAACCTGCCACCGCGCAAGCGTCGCATATCGTAATGCGCATGTGTCGCAAATGCGCGGGAGCAGGCGTCGCGGACTGGTCGCATACCAATCGCGCACATCACGTAATATTAAATGTATATGAATTAACTGAAAAACATGCAGCCGTCGCACACCGTATGCCCCTGACCCCCTCCCAACTTCCCTCCATGGTCTGTGTGTATGCCATCATAGTCTCACTGTTGCTCTCCATGGTGTCTTGCTTCTAGTGCCCATCCTGCCTGACCTCAATGGTCATCTTGCTGCTCCTGCCCTGCCCCCTTGCCCCCAGCCCTCTGTTTCCATGTGCAGACCCCTATTCCCTCCCTCCTGGCTTGTCTGTTCCATTGTAATGCCCCTGATCCGTCCCTCCTGTCCTTTATGGTCTGTTATGCTGCAGCTTTCTCTCATGTCTGTCCATTATGGTCAGCTAGCTACTATTGCCTCTTTCCCCTCTGTTCTCTGTTGTCCATGTGCATGGTCCTGTCCCCTCTCTATTGCTTTCTATGGATTGTTGTGCTGCACTCCCGTCCCGCATGCCCTGTGTGGTGTATTGTGCTGCTGCAATCCCAGATGCCTGCCCTGAAGGGTTAGTTTGGCGCTCCTCTCCATGTCCCTCCTGTCCTCTGTTATCCGAGTCCATGTCTCTACCCCAATTCCTCCTGCCTTCCATGATCCAATGTACCATACTTGCGAACATTTTGAAGTTGGTAAGAGGGAGATTTTGAAAAAAAAACTGGGGTATTGCTTTTCCCCTTTGAGTTACATTGAAAAAGAGGAGACAGATCAAATAAAGCCCATTTGAGCTTAAAAACATTGGACCATTCCTGGCTGAATCGGGTCTGTTGGCATGTATGGTTGTACTACCACTGCCTCTTCCTTCTGCCCACAATGGTCTATCATATTGCCACAGCCTCTCTTGTCAGTCCTGTATTGTTGGTTTGTTGCCCCTACCCCTCCTTTCCACTGCCCTCCATAGTCTGTTGTGCTGCCACTGCCCTTCCTGCCTGCCCAGTGCGGTCAAATTGTTGCCTCTGCACCCTCCTACCTGCCTTCAATTTTCAGAGTCCGTGCCCCTGGCCTCTGCCTCTCAACAGTATCCTAATGAACAACTAGATTGCTAACATTCTATATTTATTACAAAAGTGTGGAACGCCGGACGTCATCTTGATGTAATCAAAACTAATACCTGTGGAAATTTAGCTTGCGAAATGAAAATTATCTGCGCCATCTTGTCTCTCCCCAGCGCGACACACAGGAAAGCGCACGGCAGCCATTTTAGGCACCCTGGTCTCTCCCTGCTCATTGCCGATCACCAGCGCGTCCCCCTGGCGCTGCAAGCATTCCCCTGCGCGCCGGCCACCCCCGCTCTCTCATACACGGGCCATAAACCCTCTCCTTCTGCGCGACCCTGCCATGGATCCACATCCCACGCCTGACCGACATCCCATACATGGTCATGTATCTCTTTGATAACCCCCTTCCTCTGCGCCCCATTGTCCGAACCGATCCCAGGCCATCACCTAGCCCTGCGGATACAGTTTATTGCCCCTACTGTAAGGGAAACACCCCACATCAAAGGGATTACAGTAGATCAAGGCCCCCCACCCCCTGAGACCCGACCGGTCGCACACACCCCCGAGAATTGGCGGAATGTCCAGCTGTGTGATAGCCATCTCCTACTGTGGGTGGGGTGGGGACTTCCACTGTAGATATGTGTGGGAACGAGCTCGAAGTGGGGATTCCGAGGATGTTCTTTCATGGATCAAAACCATCTCAAGAATGTGCCATGTATGATAAACCTGCAATAAAGTCATAAACCTGTGTATAAGAGGCCAGGCCTCAGAGATGCAGTTAGAGCACCTCGTGACGATACCTTGCTGTCTGATCTGATGTGTTCCACTCCGACGGAATAAAAATTTGTTTCCTGCCTTCCAGTCTCCGGCGCCTGCCTCTTTATTGGTTTAGCATCGAATGGTATAAGAGGAGATTACCGCCGGGCAATACTTGAAAGGTTATCGACTACGACTGCCGCTACCATTTAACAATTGGCGTCCCAAGCGTGGGGCCCATCAGCGACACGTGGATCCAGTGGGAGAGGTCCCGACGACAGAGTGAACGACTGCAACGATCGGGAGAGCTCCTGCCCGATAGACCCTCGTCTGGCAGCCGATCATCCGAACTTCACTGGTTCCGAGCAGACCTCTCTCTCGAGTGATCTACGGTCCTGACTGGGAACCATCAGGAGTGCAGCGGCAAATACGGAGAGTAGAGGACCATCGGGCGCTGGAGGCGGAAGACAAGAAACTGTCCACGCGGTCCGGGTAAGGTCGTGAAACACGACAAATTGCGAAACGATTGATTGAAAATACTAGTATTACTTATTGATTGTTCTCTTTGAGATATTCGCTGTCTACAAACGGGGAGTAGAAATACTCTCTCTCTCTTCCTTTGCAGATAGTGAAGGGTAGGTAACGCAGACTTTTGTCCCCATTGTAACCCGTCGTGCCTATCTTTATCTCCCCACTGATTGATTGTCCGAACATTGATTGTTTTGAAGAATAGTGCTCTTTGAGATATTCTCTGTTTGCAAACAACGTAGAATAGAAATATTCTGTCTAGTCTTTGCAAATAGTGACGGGTAGGTAACGCAGACTTTTGTCCCCATTGTAACCCGTCGTGCCTATCTTTATCTCCCCATTGATTGATTGATTGTCCGAACACTAGTTGTTCGATATTGGTTCTTTGGAGGTATTCTCTGCTTACAAATAACGAGGAATAGAGATATTCTGTCTAGTCTTTGCAAGCAGTGAAAAGATAGGTAGTGGTGACTTTTGTCCCCGTTGTAACCCGTCATGCCTATCTTCTCCCCACTGATTGGTAGTTGGTTCTGCCCGGACCGCTTATTAGAGGTGGACCATCCGGCTCCACTGGAAGGCACCCCTAATAAGGACATGTTCACTAAATATGGACTAGTCGCCGTAGCTTATAGCAAGCTATGGCATAAATATACAAGGAAGAACCCCGAGAGTCAGTGGCCACTGATGGGATCCTTCGACGACCATAAAATAGAAATGCTAGAAATAGCTCTGCGTAGTAATAAAACGACGCCTACTATGCTTGACAGTATCGGCATGTGGCGCAAAGAAGCAACACAACGGAAAAAGAGGGAAGAAGTAAAAGCAGAAAAGGAATTACGAAAGGCAGCTCACCTTGCCGCTAGAAAGTTAGAAGAAGAAATAAAGGAGAGAAGGGAAACTAAACTAAGACAGGAGCCCGAAACATCAGGCCAGTACCCTGTTAGGACCCCCTCTATGCTCTACCCTGAGTTGTCTTCTAAGCAACGAACGAATGACGAATTACTATTAGGTCCCCCGATCATTTACATGCCCCCTCCATACGCACCGTCCCAACCGGTAGTGCAACACCCACAACCCCCAAACACAAGCGAAAGCAGTACAGGGGCCTCGGTCCTCACGGCCTCCGCGCCGGCCGAGCCTCTTGTACTGAACACAACGTTGGCAATAACGTTGGATGACCCTGAGATGAGAAAGAAAGATTCCACCAGACTGAATCGACTAACAAAGGATGAACGAGCAGGAATCGACAAGATAGTAGGGACACTGGTGGAGCGAAAGGAAAGTGAGGAGTATATAACAGACGTGTATAACTCGTATGCAGACAGCCGCAGACGACATTTTGTCGTACGACTTTGTTATCACGCCCTGAATAAATATGAGGATAGGTACCACGATAAAGGTCCCGAAGGCTTAGCGGCCCTATATAGGAAGGTAGACATTGGGGAAGAAGGAGAGGGCGATGTGACGAACCTCTTCACTCGTACACTCGAGGTCTATCGGCACCTCAAAGAGCACAGACCGACAACCAAAGCAGAAACCCCCATAGCGACTAAGCCCCAGGCAGGAAGGGCTGATACCATTATGCCCATCAAAGAGGCCGCCCCCTACTGGGTCCCCCCACGAGGTCAGGGAACACATGACGACATCAACCACCAAGATGCGAAGGGAAGGGTTGTATATAATTGGGTCTACCAGCCATGGGACCGACAAGACATTTTGACCTTTAGAAAAACCCTACCCGACTTAAGAAAGAACCCGACTGCCTTCTACACCGAACTAGGTACAGCCTTAGGTTCAACAATAATGACCTTAGCAGATATCGACTTGTTCTTCGGGTTATGTCTGCCGGCTGATGTGTGGAAGCAAATCCGGAAAGTTGACCACGCTGAGCCGTTCGGATATACCTGGGTACAACTCGATACCATAGATAAACAGCGAGAACCGGGACAGAAACCCCCGAAAGCCATATTGGAGCTCCCAGACAAGATTGTACAGAAGTTGAAGACTCTAATCCCAGAAAGAAAGGTAGACTGGTCGATAGTGACGGCTTGTCGCCAGAAACCCCAGGAGGATGTGTCTGAATACTTCTCTCGATTCGAGACCGTGTTTTCCGATTATAGTGGCCAGGACATGACCACCGCAACCGGACATCACCTCTTTGTCCAGAATTATGTGAAGGGTCTGCCACAAGAAGTCTCCCAGAAGCTACACACCAGCGAGAGTAGTTGGGCAGCCTCAAAACCCGCAGCAATCCTCCAGATGGCCCAATACTACGAAAACCAAAAGAATGAGAACGATAGGGCGTCAGAGAGGAAGAAAAAGGAACTTAAGGAGAGGGTAATGATAGCACAGTTGCAAGGGGTGACCATAGGAAGGGAACCCCCAACAGGGAATTACCAACCAACCGCCCCTAGAAAGCTACCCCCTAGAGACCATACACCTGCACCCTACAACGGACGGAGAGACTTAGATGGGAACCAATGTGCGTTCTGTAGAGGGTTCGGACACTGGACATCCCAGTGCCTGGTCCTTCTGGAATTGAACAAAAATAGGGACCCCAGAGACACAGCATATGACCCCAGAAATAGAGGACAGGGACGAGGGTACACAAACGACGCCATCAACGACAGGCCAGGCAGACCAAACACCTTTGATCGCCCCCGACAAAGCCAGCGTCAGCAGTCCGACTACGAAAGCACCCATGACTTCGCATAGGACTGCCAGGGGCAAGGGAGGGATCCAGTCGAACTCCGTGTTGACCAGCAAGGTCCTTACGTCACTGCTAAGGTCCTGGGCACAAAGTCTCCATTCCTGGTAGATACTGGGGCACCCTTGTCTGGCTCACACGTAACCTCAATAGGCTTCGATGGAACGCCCTCCACTAACCCCTTATCAGCACCAATCTCCTTTGACCTAGAAGATAACGCCACTGACACGACCTTTCTGCTCTCCTCCAACACCCCCGATGCTATTATGGGACTCGATTTGCTAAAACATTTCCGAGCTACCATCAGATGTTCCCCAGACGGAGTTCGAGTCATCCTGCACGATAACCCAGATCTGTTCAGACCTTGTCACTCATGACGTATGCTCTCTATAACTGATGCTGACCTGTCCCTACTCGACACGTTACCCTCACATCTATGGGCTAAAACCGACTCAGATGTAGGACGCATGGTGATCGACCCAGTACACATAACCGTCCGACCGGACGCAGTGCTACCAAAGCTTCCACAGTATCGAATATCGCCCGAAGGTGAGAAGGCATTGGTGGAAATCATCCAGTCCCTAGTCAATGCAGGAGTAGTAGAAGAAGTAGTCAGTAATGTTTGCAACAGCCCTATCCTACCCATTGTAAGGAAGCAAGGCGAGGGAGATGAGAAAGCATACCGCTTCATTGTTGACTTACGAGAAGTTAACAAAGTAGTCATACCTCAGTACCCCGTGGTCCACCATCCTCACCCTAATTCCGTCCACTGCCACCACCTTTACTGTTATTGATCTCAAGAACGCATTTTTCTCCATCCCCATCCACCTAGACAGCCGCTACCTGTTCGGCTTCACTTTGAAAGCCCGGTCGTACAGATTCTGTAGGGGGCACCCCAAGGCTACACTGAGAGTCCCAGCATTTATAGCCAAGCCCTCAAGAGACAACTAGATACAGTCCAATTACCCGATGGAGTGGTGTTAATACAGTACGTCGATGACATCCTTTTGGCGGCCGACACCACCCCACTTGCTGTCACGGCCACCCTTCACCTCCTCCACTTCCTCGCGGAGAATGGCCACAAGGTCTCCAGGAAGAAGTTACAGTTCTGCCAACCCCAAGTGACATACCTAGGCCACCTCCTATCCAAGGATGGGAGGAAACTTACCCCTGACCGAATTCAGACCATCCTAGAAACCCCTGTTCCCAAAACTCAGAAGCAAGTGCGGTCTCTAGTAGGACTCACCTCCTTTTGTGGACAATGGTTGCCAAACTTCAGTCTTATTGTAAAACCTCTGCTTTCCCTGTTGGCTAAAGATGTCCCCTTCCCCCTCCCCTGGACACCCGAATGCCAATCCTCCTTCAAAGAATTACGAGACGCCCTCTGCTCGGCCCCAGTCCTAGGAACCCCAGACTACACTAAACCTTTCTCCCTCTACACCCACGAAAGGGAGGGATGTGCGTTGTCTGTCCTAACCCAGTCCATAGGCCCTAACCAACGCCCTTGTGCCTACTTCTCTGCCACTCTTGACCCTGTAGCCAGAGCATTGCCCGCCTGCCTTCGAGCAGTAGCCGCCGCTGCTGTCTCTATCCGGCAAAGTGAGGGGATCGTGCTCTCGAACCCCCTCACTGTATTGGTACCCCATGCGGTTGACACCCTCCTGAACCAGACCAAGACTCAACACCTGACTAGCGCACGACTGACTGGCTATGAACTGACTCTGCTTGCACCCCACATCACATTGAAACGATGCACCACTCTGAATCCAGCCACTCTACTACCTCTCCCTGACACTGACCCCAATGCGCCCCCCATACATGACTGCGTGACTCTCACCGACGAACAGACCAAGAGTAGGGTTGACCTTCGAGATACTGCCTTCCCGGACCCTGACGGAGAACTATGGGTGGATGGCTCATGCATCAAGCTCCCCGATGGCACCACTTCCGCTGCCTATGCAGTCACCACAGCCCGAACAGTTGTTGAGACAGCCCGCATCACACAGCGATCCGCACAGGCGGCTGAACTGATTGCTCTCACACGAGCATGCATCCTGGCAGCAGGGACAACCGCAAACATTTACACAGACAGCCAATACGCCTTCGGGGTAGTTCACCACTTTGGGCTCCTTTGGAAGGAGAGGGGATTCCTGACTTCCCATGGCACACCCATCCTGCATGGAGATCTAGTCTCTGCCCTGACCGAAGCAGTCCTCCTCCCCACACGGCTGGCTGTGATCAAATGCCAGGCACACAAGAAAGTGACAGACATTATAGGACAGGGAAATGCACTAGCTGACATTACTGCCCGAACCACAGCCGAGAATAGGTCCACGACCCGTATGTACGTAACCAGGTCACAAACTGAGAAATGGAAGGATGCTAGGGAAACGATTAGGGACATCCAATTAGCCAGCTCACCACACGAATTAACTGAATGGGCCCGGGTGGGATTGAAGGACGATGACGGTTGCTGGCGAACTAAAGACTCGAACAAATGGTTGCTACCGGACTCATACTTGATCCCCATGCTGACCATGGCACACTCCCCCCGCACACATAGGGTCTGCTCCCATGATCGAACTCATCTCCAAAGTCTGGCACAACGACAAAATCTCAGACTCAGCCAAACGTCTGGTCCAACAATGCCTGGTCTGCCTCCAACACAACCCTGGGAAAGGAACTGCTGTACCCCGGGGAGGGTTTGGGGTTCCCAATCACCCCTTTGAAGTCCTGCAAATGGACTACGTCCAGTTAGAAAGGTGCCAAGGTTTGAAGTACGTACTTGTCGTTGTGTGTGCCTTCAGCAAGTGGGTGGAAGCCTACCCAACCCACGACAACACCGCTATGACTACCGCAAAAGTACTACTGAAAGAATTCTTCCCCCGATACGGCCTTTGTCGAATTTTGTGGAGCGACAACGGCCCCCACTTTGTAGCCGAGGTTATCCAACTCATCTTAAAGGGGCTGGGTGTAAAACAGAAGTTCCATGCGGTCTTCCATCCCCAATCTGCAGGCTTGGTTGAGCGACATAATGCCACATTGAAGCTTAAGATAGCAAAAATAGTTGCCACCACAGAACTGAAATGGCCAGACGCTCTCCCGCTAGCATTGCTATCAATGCGTTTCACCCCCACCAAACACCACTTAACCCCCTACGAAGTCGTCTTCGGGCGGCCCATGAACCTTTGGACTGCACCGAAACCAACATCCATCCACGACGTCCCGGACGTCCTCATGTCTGACTATTTGTACAACCTAACTAAAACGTTGTCTGTTATCCATCAGCAGGTGCTGCAAGCCATTCCCGACGTTTCCAGAGGCCCCGGGCACGACATCCAACCGGGTGACTTTGTCTTAGTGCGTAACTTCCAGCGCACCAAGAGTCTGGAGCCCCGGTGGACGGGCCCTCTGCAAGTCCTGATCACCACCCGAACAGCTCTTCGAGTGGAGGGGAAGCGCAATTGGCTGCATGCACACCACTGCAAGAAGGTATCATCGACCCTGACGACCACGGACAACATCACCGCCCAAGAGGAACTACTGGACAAAGACCGACCATCCCTGAGCCACTGCCCGGATACAGAGACACTTGAATTAACTAAATATCCGATCCTACTGTCCCATCCAAAGAAGGGTATAACCTACGACGAAAGGAGGGAACTTCGGCTAAGCAGACCACAAACTAAGTGGAAATCTCAAGAGCGGTTGTCTAGCCACCTCAAAGGCCACCAGGAGAGAAACTAAACAAAGTCTGTGGTTCTGCCCGCTACCGAGTCCCTTGAAGGTGATGGAAGCATCCGACATGAAGATGATGGAAGCAACCGGACGTCCGAAGATCCACTACAAAAACCCAAAGACTAACAGAATGCACAGCTCAAAGACTATTGCACTTTTCATTACCCTTCTCTTTTGCCTTCTCCTCATGGTCACCTTCTGGATCATGGAGGAGAGCGCACCCGCTCATAAGACATTGCTGACCACCGTTCAACCTATCACCATGAAAGAACACCATCTGATCTCACTTTCACCCCAACTCCGAGAAAGGCGTAAGGAGTTCTGGAATAACTCTTTTGTGCAGTTGCTCCACCAACACAATCTTGCCGCCAATGCCACTAATTGCTGGATCTGTGGATTGCTACCACATGCCCCTGGACACTCTATCCCTTTCATCCCTTCACCTTTTTCTGTCCATGGTTCCTGCCTCGCCTGGCTAATCCTCCTGCAAGAAAGCTACAAGGACAATGCCACTTCCGGCAGAACTGTGTCACACTTCTACCATGGGTTCTGGCTGAACAAAACTGGAAGAACTTCTGCCCCCTTCTGTCCTCTGAGATCAAACACTTCCTTTCACATGGACATCCCTGCCAAAGAACGAGTTGAAATGCAGGTGTTCAACAACCCAGCCAGACCCACCTTCCCTTACCTCCGGAAACGAACGGCCGCCACCCTAACAGTGGCCCTATCGGTCATCAACATCACTGGATTTGTGTGCCTCGAAGGCCTGGGGGCACAGCTGGTGGGCCACAGCTCCTGCCTCATCACCCGAACATTGGACTCAGTTGATCCACCCTCCTTTGTTGCCTCCCCAAATATGTACTTCGTCTGTGGTACTAAGGCCTACACCTGGCTTCCGAAAGGTTGGGGAGGCACCTGCTACATCGCCTTTGTCCTTCCTCCGACATATGTGGCTCCAGCAAACCATCACCAACAGAAACGTGCCAAAGACATTGCGCAAGCCGACTCCACCGGAGCACAGTTCATGGACGCAGTAAAAGGTCTTGTTCCACTCTGGGGTCCAATGGCAAACAGCCGTGCCATCCGCCACTTAACCCAGGCAGTCGAAACGGCGATGAACATTACGGCTGGCATCCTCGCCAACAACACCGCCGAGCTTCAGGCCGTCCGCCTGGTGGCTCTTCAGAACCGCCTCGTTCTAGATGTGGTTCTGGCTGATCGTGGAGGAGCATGCCGCATCATTGGGTCCAGCTGTTGTACCTACGTACCGGATAACTCACCCTCAGTCTACAAAGCAATTGAACACCTCCACAGACTTTCCGCAGAGGTTCATCAGGAGCAAGAAGAATGGTCACTGGGAAGTTGGTTTTGGGACACTATTAGAAGTTGGGGATGGAGGCTGTTTTCATTTATCCTAATACCAATTGTGATACTATGTGGATGTTGCTTGGGGATTCAGTGTCTGCCACCTTTATGTTCGCTTTTTATGAACTGCATCTGCCCTAAGACTTTGAACTTTGAAGCGGAGCGAATGAAAGCTTTGTATGAGGTGGAAGTTCGTAGTATTATGGGGATAGACCCGGACTAAACAAGCTGGCGAGATGTTAAAAGGGAGGACTGTGGAAATTTAGCTTGCGAACTGAACATTATCTGCGCCATCTTGTCTCTCCCCAGCGCGACACACAGGAAAGCGCACGGCAGCCATTTTAGGCACCCTGGTCTCTCCCTGCTCATTGCCGATCACCAGCGCGTCCCCCTGGCGCTGCAAGCATTCCCCCGCGCGCCGGCCACCCCCGCTCTCTCATACACGGGCCATAAACACTCTCCTTCTGCGCGACCCTGCCATGGAACCACATCCCACGCCTGACCGACATCCCATACATGGTCATGCATCTCTTTGATAACCCCCTTCCTCTGCGCCCCATTGTCCGAACCGATCCCAGGCCATCACCTAGCCCTGCGGATACAGTTTATTGCCCCTACTGTAAGGGAAACACCCCACATCAAAGGGATTACAGTAGATCAAGGCCCCCCACCCCCTGAGATCCGACCGGTCGCACACACCCCCGAGAATTGGCGGAATGTCCAGCTGTGTGATAGCCATCTCCTACTGTGGGTGGGGTGGGGACTTCCACTGTAGATATGTGTGGGAACGAGCTCGAAGTGGGGATTCCGAGGATGTTCTTTCATGTATCAAAACAATCTCAAGAATGTGCCATGTATGATAAACCTGCAATAAAGTCATAAACCTGTGTCTAAGAGGCCAGGCCTCAGAGATGCAGTTAGAGCACCTCGTGACGATACCTTGCTGTCTGATCTGATGTGTTCCACTCCGACGGAATAAAACTGTTTCCTGCCTTCCAGTCTCCGGCGCCTGCCTCTTTATTGGTTTAGCATCGAATGGTATAAGAGGCGATTACCGCCGGGCAATACTTGAAAGGTTATCGACTACGACTGCCGCTACCATTTAACATACCTAGAGCATTTCCTTTAGAAATTACATATATGAGAGGGTCTTATTTGCATCAAAATTATGGTTAGTGATCTAAAAAACTAAAATGAGGACATATCTGAGTTTTCAAATAGCGACAAAGCACTTTTAAATTATTTGTTATCTGTATGTTTTTTTTCATCCAGTTGACCACTTGATTAGCCCCTTCCATGCGCGGGGAATTCCCGCGCTGTGCGGGCGTTTGTATTAGTGGGCGGGGATTCGGACGGCCGGGAGCCGTCGTGCGCACACGCCCACCGTGACACGTGACGGCTCCCGGCCGTCATGCGCACGGAAGAGGTTAAATGTTGCACTTAGGGGAGAGGATGTGGTGTTACTTCCAGAGCTGCAGACTTTGCAACTGGGGAACCAGGTTGGAGTTTCTGCTTCAGCTCAACATTCTGTGATTCTGGTCAAATCACTTAATCTCCCCATGTCTACAACCAAAATGAATTTGTTCTTGTGTGATGTAACCAATGCTCATGTAAAGCACTCCAATACCGGACAAGTCTGCACTATATTAAACTGCAAAAACACAAGAATAAAAAGTATTTTGCACACTTCTGTCATTGGGCTACATGTGGGCTACATCTGGGTGTTATTAGTGCTGCATTTGGGCTCTTTTGTCTCTGGTGGCCATCTTGGGAGATTTATTGGTTATGAAGTTTCCTAATTTCCTCATTTACTGCAGTCTCCTCAGTAGGAAATGCTTTCAGTTTTTTACTTTGATTCCATCAAGAAGGCATTCAGATGTGTCACACATTGCCATAAATTCAGAATGTTAGCACTCTAGTTGCTCATTAGATCACTGTAGTAAAGCTACTGCTCACCAGGGAAGTCTGCTGCTGGTATTGAAAGTGCATGTTTCAGTCTGCATGTCAGAATATTTTAATGAAACAGAAGAGGATTTGAGAAGTCACTCAAAATGTGCCCTAATTTTTCTTTCTTCAGCACTAATCATACTTTCTATGGCAAAATGAACCCCCTCATTTTGTTCCTTTTTAAATTAAATGTTTTAAGAGTTACCACTTTATTCCAATCAAGATGGCTTCAGGTGTGGAATACATTTGTGATAAGTAGGACTGTTAGCACTCTAGTTGTTCTTTAGAACACTCTGGGAAGCTGCAGTAGAACACAAAGGAATCAACTGACAGTCTCTGCCCTTGTTGGATGTACATGTTTTACTGAGAATGTCAGACTTCATTCTCACATGACTGAGAAAGATAATGTGAATTTACAGAAAATATGCTCTCAGCTTAGCTTATAGATCACCTTCCAAACCTCTGGGGGGAAAAGCATGAGAAAATAGTTGTCTCTCAAACATGATTCATGATATCCCAGCAGAAGGCTTTTTCACATGGTGAAATCACCTTAGAACACACCACAATTCCTAAAATGAGTATGGTACCATCAACAAATGATTTATAATGTAACTAAAGTCTTAAAACCTTCTATTAACTGCAATGCTTTTTAATGAGGTGCTATCATGTATATTGGTCCCAAGATGGCTGCCAACACTTGGATGAAGTGCTGACAGCCTTTTTGCCAAATTTGGAGTCATTCCGTTCAGCAGTTCGGGCTGCAGCTGCGATTAAAGGTTCCTATGGAAAATTGCATGGGGAAAACACATTTTGGGACCCCCCCCTTTTTTCTATTTAGGTGTATGAGTGCTTATGATAGTCCTGTACTGAGTGACTATAAGCATGAGTGACTGTACGGGTGAGTGAGTGGATGTGTGTGTAAACCTAAGAATCAGTGAGTGGTTATGTAGGTATTGGTGTTGAAGTGTCTATGGTTTTGAGACTGGCTGTCTGTAATTTAGAGTGGGTGTATCAAAGGTTATATTAGGGTGTGAGAAGATGCATCAATTTATATGATGTCATCAGTGATGTCATTTGACATGTCATCAGTGATGTCACTGACCATGTCATGAGTGATGTAATATGTGATGTCATCAGCAGTACATTGCGGGGGCACGAGTTATAGTTAGCTGAACTAAGTATAACGGGGGAATTTCTATGGTTTTGTACGAGTGAAATGTCCAACTAACCATAACTTTCACTAAAACCTATGTTTTTTTTCTGTGATTTTCTAAGGTTTTTTTAAATGCTAATTTCTAACAATAACGTGCCTGAAACCTATGGGTTTTTTTCAGTGAATTTCAAAGGTTTTTTAAATGCCGATTTATAACTATAACGTGCCTGAAACCTATGTTTTTTAAAGTTAATTTCTAAGGTTTTTTAAATGCTAGTTTCCAACTATGCCTACAGAGGTAGGACATGTGAATAAAGAAGAAAAAATGCACAGAAAGAAGCATAACAAAAGCAGAAAGAAGCAACAGAAATCCTCAAAGACGAAGAAAAGTGCAGGAAGAAGCAAGACATGTGCAGAAAGAACCAAGAGAGGGGCAGAAACAGGCCTTGTTACAAAATCATCCTGTGCCCACAACTTTTTCAGACGGGTACTGGTGTTAACTGACTGACTAACCAGGCCTAGAGCCAGTGGTATGCTAAAAGACACTTAGAATACAGTGAAAACACCTACATACACTAGGGAACACTATGCGTTGGGGTACTCCTGTGATTAGCATGACCTCCTCTGTAAGCCCCTAGTACATAATAGGGCAAGGGGATTAAAACTATCTCTTAAAACACGCCAAGGGGTGCGTTTGCACACTGGTGAAGGGAGGGGGGGGGGAGCCTGAGGTGACATGTGTGCAAACACGCTCTGTGGACGTTTTAAGTTGGGGGATGAAGTCCCCTTGAATCCTGAGGGTCCCTGGGGTCCAATTAGCCCACTAGGTACCTTCAGTAAGCGCCACAGAGCTGCGTTGCAGAGAGGTGTAAAAAGGGGCACGGCGTAGACCACCTCTCTGCAACGCAGCACAGTGGCGCACACTGGAGGTACCTGGTGGGCTAGTTGGCCCCCAGGGACCCTCAGTATTGAAGGGGAATTAATTCCCCAACTTACAACTTGCCACGGGGCACGTTTGCACAGTGGTGAAGGAAGGGGGCGGGGCCTGAGGTGACATGTGTACAAACACGCCCTGTGGCGCGTTATAAGTTGGGGAATTAATTCCTCTTCAATCGTGAGGGTCCCTGGGGGCCAACTAACCCATCAGGTACCTCCAGTATGCGCCAGGGAGCTGCGTTGCAGAGAGGTGTTCATAGGCCATGCCCCTTTTCACAACACTCTGCAACGCAGCTCTGTGGTGCTTATTGGAGGTTCCTGGGCGGCTAGTTGTCCCCCAGGGACCCCAGTATTCAAGGGGAATTAGTTCCCCATCTGTTTGCAGAGTGCTGCAGGGAGGGGAGGGGGGGGGGGGGGGGGCGGGGCCTCGGGCGTGATGACGGTCTTTTTTTTTTTTTTTTTTAAGACGGGTGCTGACCCCTATTTTTTTTTTTTTTGTTAATTGGAAGGGGGCCGCGTGGCCCCCCTCCCGAAGCCATAATCGCCCTGGGTACCCCATCCCCCGGGGCATGGCCAGTTTTTATTTGTAAATTTATTTCGAGGGGGGTGCGTTGCCCCCCTCCTCAGGCCATTTATGGCCCCGGGGACCCCATCCCCCAGGGCCGGCCTTTGTTTTTATTTCTTTATTTAATTATTTTTTAATTATTGAGGAGGGGGGCCGCGTGGCCCCCCCTCCTGGGCCACTTATGGCCCCAGGAACCCCATCCCCGGGGCCGGCCCTATCCGTTGGGGACCGTGGGGGTGGGGGGGTCCCCCAATCCCCCCACGGTCCCGCCAGCTCCCCGCGTCCTGCGTGAGCCGGCATTGCTTTTCCACACGTGGAGCTGTTAAGATGCAGCTCCCCGTGTGGAAAAGCAATGAGCTTTGGTTTTTGGAAGAGAGAGCAGGTTTCCTGCTCTCTTCCAAAAACTAAAGCAGTTTGCTATGGTAAACAGCAGTGTCCCAGGGGTAGGAACCCCGGGACAATGCAGGAGCCGGCCCTGGGGGGTGGTGGTCCCCAGGGCCATCACAGGGCTCCAGGAGGGGGGCCTCGTGGCCCCCCCTGCCAACTTGTGCAAAGCCCTGGGGAGGTGGTGGTCCCTGGGGCTCAGGGGTCCGTAACGGACCCCAAATTTTAATAATTAGAGCCCCGGGGAGGTGGCAGTCCCTGGGGCGTGTGGGGGGGTTCGAGCCTCCCCACACAGGTAGTTAATTTATTTATTTTTTAAAACAAGCCCCGGGGGGTGGCGGTCCCCGGGGCTGCGGGGGGGGGGGCCATGTGCCCCCCCGCCGATATTTTAAAAAAGCAACGGGGGTGGTGGTCCCCGGGGTTTGGGGGGCCTTTGAGCTTCCCCACCCATTTACTGTTGAAGCCCCGGGGTGGCGGTCCCCAGGGCTGTGGGGGGGGATCATGAGCCCCCCCCACAAATACCTTTGAAAAGCCCTGGGGGATGGCGGTCCCTGGGGCCCTAAAGGGGCCCCCCATTATAATGTAAACATTGCCCCCGGGACTTGGCCCACCCGGGGGCTAATTAAAAAACGAAGCGCGGTACTCCGCACTTCGTTTTTTTTTTCATTTTCGTGACTGGATCCGCAGATCCTCCGTGTATCCCGCGTTTGATATTTTTTTTTTTTAAATGTTGTCCCTGGTGTCCTTGTGGGACCCCCTGAGAAGGCCTAGGGGGTCAGGGTGTTTCTACCCTGCCCCCTTTTTGTGTTTTGCTTTTCGCTTTTCTTGTGCCTCGGTTCTACCGAGGCACAAGATGGCTTCCAACACTTCCTGGTTTGAAGTGTTGACAGCCAATTAGCATGAAGCTCATGATCGGGAGGGTGCGCGGATCCTCCGTGCCTCTAGATATCACTATCTTTATTTCTTAATTTCTCAAAAACTACTGAACGGATTTACACCATTTAAAAAAAGGGCGCTTCTGAATCAAGGGCTACATTTTTGCAAAATTTGGTGCAATTCCGTTCAGCAGTTCGGGCTGTAGTCGTGTCTAAAAATTCCTATGGGAAATAACATGGGGAAAACGCGCTTTGGGACTCCCCTTTTTTCTCGGTCCCCTCTTGACGAATCACCCCAAGACTTTCAGGATAGGAGCTGACCGGAACGGGCCATTAGGTTTGAAAAGTTTGCTAAGATTCGTCAACAGGCGCCAAAGTTATTGGGAATAGATTGTTACGATTTTCCAATGGATAATAGGTCCTAACTATAACTACCTACTGGCGATCGCCAGTAGGTAACATATATATATATATATATATATATATACACACACACACACACACACGCACACACGCACACACATAAAACATTAAACATTTCACCAAGTTGACATTTTACGTAGGGTAGACATCTCACGCTGCACAGAATACAAATGGGTCAAACAATAATGATAGTTTGACAGTCGAGTTCTGGGCAAGCTCTTTCTTCCCCTTGCCTCAAACTAAACCAAGCAGGCCGAGTATGGAATACAAAAAACAAGTTATAGCTTAGGATGCACATAAAGGACAGTCAGTTGCACAGATATTATCAGTATACAGAATGAGCGCTAACTGAAAGCTTATGCAAAAGTTTCTCAAAATAACCCAAGAGGACCATATATAGGAAGCAAGGGTCCAAACTATGTCAATATCTTTTGTCCTATGGCACAGGTCATGACATCATCTTATTGATGGATTCATAAACAGAGGGCACAGCCATATCCTTCTTGGGACAGATGGTTTTGTGCACAAAAGTAAAGTGTGATATTGTGTCTTTGCCCCCAAAAGTGCATGTGCAATCATGGTACAGATGTGCAGCCCACTTGGATCCTAGTCTAAACTTTATATATAATGTGTGCTTCATTGCTGGTTCTAACAAGTCTAGATATGGCACTTGACTAGGCGTATAATACTTAAAATAACTGGCAGTTAATGGACTCATTTTACTACTGGCAAGAGTAAATTTTGGATTCCAGAAAGCCTCTTTAACAGCTGCAATGCTCTCAACATTTATTTGGCTAGGAGTCGGTCAGAGCTGGTCCAGGCCTGGATCAGTAAGTACTTTGCTTACCAACTAGAGGCTTTTATGCATTCTAGTATTTCCATGGCATATTGTAAATACACATTTGCCAAGTAGCTTCTATTCACACGGATACAATATAGGACAGGTCTGAAGGCACCTATGTCGGATACAGGTCGTATAGCAAGCACTGTATATAGGAGAGCTAACGGAGTTCCACGACCGAGTTTGAGCAAGGTGAGCAAGACATTCTTTTGACTATTTGCATCTCCTTAACTTTATGGTAGCACCAGATCTCAGCGCAGTTAAGTGCTGTAGCAACTGCTTGCTGCATGTAGACTTTCAAAGCTGCAGTTAGCAGATGGCTGCCAATTCTTTTAGGAAAGCCAAGTACAGCATTGTAGCATGCTCTTAACTAAACTTCTATAGAGGGAGATGCCAACTAAGTTAACAATAGAAATGCATGCCAAGATTATCTAATTGGTTGACCTTTTCTAACAGTTCCCTATCTAATTTAAATGATTTGTTTACTTGCAGAACAAGTTACTTACCTTCGGTAACGATATATCTGTAAGAAACATTAGTTAGTGTTAGATTCCTTACCTTAGAATATCCGTCGCTGGTGTCGTATGTGCTGAGATGACGTCACGGTGACTACTTAGGCGCCACCCATGCGCGCTGACGTCAGTTCTGTACACGACTTTCCGCGCCAGGAACGCAGAGCCATGCAAGACACTGACCACTGGTGCATAAAACTAGGGCCCTAAAAGGGATGACCTTAACCCTAGAAATCAGTTCGCAGGTAGGATGGGTGGGGCGGTAAGGAATCTAACACTAACTAATGTTTCTTACAGATATATCGTTACCGAAGGTAAGTAACTTGTTCATCTGAAAGAAACACGTTAGTGTTAGATTCCTTACCTTAGAATAGATACCCCAGCAATACCAACCCCAGTGGTGGGTCTGCGAACTAAGATCACACCAGAAAATCCCAGAGAACAGAACGGCCAAAGAAGCCGTCTCTCCGGACTTGGCTGTCAAGGCAATAATGCTTGGTAAAGGTATGCAGCAAGGACCACGTAGCTGTTGGACAGATATCCTGCCTAGGGACTCCCCGTCCCAGAGCAGTAGTGGCTGCTGTTGCCTGAGTAGAATGGGCACGCAGCCCCACAGGAGGCTCCTTTTTAGCCAAGGAGTAACAGGCTTTAATACACAGAACGAACCACCGAGAGATGGTTCGTTTGTGCACAGCCCGACCTTTCTTGGCACCCACGTAGCCAACAAAGAGTTGATCAGCCACATGGAACTGTTGTGTGCGCTTCAGATAGAACGAGAGCGCACGTTTTGGGTCCAGATGGTGGAGCCTCTCTTCCTCTTTCGAAGGATGCGGAGGCAGAAAGAAGGTGGGCAAAGTGATGGTCTGCCCGTTGTGGAAGGGCGTGACAACCTTGGGCAGAAAAGAAGGACGGGTCCTTAACACCACCTTGTCCGGATTAACAGAAAGGAAAGGAGGTTTAGAAGGAAGAGCCTGGAGCTCGCTCACTCACTCTTCTGGCAGAGGTGATAACAACCAGGAAAGCAGTCTTTAAGGTGAGAAGACGTAAAGGACAGTTGTGAAGCGGCTCAAAGGGAGCGCACATCAAATAAGTCAGCACAAGATTCAAGTCCCACTGAGGCATTATAAAGGGGACCGGAGGGAACGTGTGTGTAATGCCTTTCAAGAAACGACTAACAGGGGACTTGTAAAGAGAAGGCTGATCTGGAAGCCTTAAAAAGGCGGAAATGGCCGAGAGATAGCCCTAGTGCCCTGAGCAGAGCCCTGCTGGGCCAGAGAAAGGAGGAACAGAAGAACTTCTGAAAGAGGGGCAGAAAGGGGATCCACAGCCTTTGCTGTGCACCATGCCACAAATTGATTCCACCTGCAGGCGTATACCGATTTGGTGGATGGACGCCTTGCTGCCAAAATAACATCACAGACTTCGGCAGGAAGGTCAAAAGCTGTCAACTGTTGCTGCTCAATCTTCACGCATTGAGGTGGAGGCTGGACAGGTTCAGGTGGAAGGACCGTCCCCTGCTGCTGTGACAGAAGATCCTCCCGAAGAGGCACTCGGATCGGAGGACAGATTGCCAGACTGAGTAGCTCGGGATACCATACTTTTCTTGCCCCATCCGGAGCCACAAGAATGACTTGGGCCCGGTCGCTCCTGATATTCAGCACTCTGGGCAGAAGTGGTGTAGGTGGAAAGGCGTACAACAGACCGCAACTCCACTTGCCACGAAAAGAGTCTCCGAGCGAGTGCCACCTTGGAAATTCCAAAGTGCAGAATTGATGACATTGCACGTTCTCTTCGGTGGCGAATAGATCTAACCAAGGCTCTCCCCACTGCAGAAAGAGACCTTGCACCACATCCAAGGTCAGACGCCATTTGTGATCCAACATGCATCTGCGGCTGAGTTCGTCCGCCCTAGCGTTCAGGGAGCCTGCCAGGTGTTGAATCACCAGAGACATGCCCCAATGTTCCAGCAATGTCCAGAGGCGCAGAGCCTCCTGACAAAGGGTCCACGACCCCACCCCGCCCTGTTTGTTGCAATACCACATGGCGGTGGTTTTGTCTGTGAACACCTGCACTACCTGTCCCCGGACAGAGGGAAGGAATGCTTTCAGAGCAAGTCGGCTCCAGAAGGTTGATATGGAGCTGGGATTCCGCTGGAGACCAGAGGCCCCTGATCTCTGCCTCTCCCATGTGACCACCCCATCCCAGGAGGGATGCATCCGTCACCACTGTGAACTCCGGTTGGGGAAGGGAGCGGGATCTGCCATTGACCCAATCGCGATTCGTGAGCCACCACTGCAATTGACGTGCAGTGCCTTCCGAGATCTGGACGTGATCGGACAGGTTGCCCTAATGTTGTGCCCACTGAAACTTCAGGTCCCACTGCAGAGCCCACATATGCCATCTGGCATGTTGCACTAGCAGGATGCAGGAGGCCATCAGGCCCAGGAGCTGGAGGGTTATCCTGACAAACCCGGGATAGAGGCTGAAAGATCGGAATCATAGCCTGAATATCTCGGATCCGCTGTTCGGGAGGATAGACCCGAAATTGTGCCCAATCCAGAACCGCTCCGATGAAGTAGAGATTCTGAGAGGGATTCAGGTGCGACTTCGGCACTTTGATGGAAAACCTCAGCAAATGCAGGAGGTTGGCCGTAGTCTGGAGGTGGGAGATGACCGTTTGGGGAGAGCCCGCCTTCAACAACCAGTCGTCTAGATAGGGGAAGACGGAGACCCCGGATCTGCGCAAATGAGCTGGGACCACCGCCATCACTTTTGTGAACACCCGAGGGGCGCTGGTAAGGCCAAAGGGGAGCACGGTAAACTGAAAGTGCTCATGGCCTACCATGAACCGCAGGTAACGCAGGTTGGCTGGCAGGACGGAAACATGAAAATAGGTGTCCTGCAAGTCCAATGCTACCATCCAGTCTCCTGGATCGAGAGCAGACAGGACCTGAGCCAAAGTCAACATCTTGAACTTCTCCTTCCGGAGTAAGTGGTTGACGTTCCGGAGGTCCAAGATGGGACGTAGACCCCCTTTGTCCTTCTTGGGGACCAGAAAGTAGTGGGAATAACAACCACTCCCTACTTCTAGCCCAGAAACGCACTCGATGGCCCCTTTGGCCAAGAGGGCGTGACTTCCTGCTGGAGAAGTGCCAAGTGTTCCCCCGACATGCGGTGGTACTGAGGTGGCATGGCTGGAGGGGTGGACTGAAAGGGAAGGGAGTAACCTTTGCGGATGATCTGCAACACCCACTTGTCTGATGTGATAGCTTGCCAGTGGGGGAGGTGATGGCGGATCCTGCCACCCACTGGCGTGGGGTGCCCCCCAAAGCTCGGATTAGGAAGGTTTGGAGGTAGGAGCAGCGGCGGCGGAGGTGGACTGACTCCCACACTGATTCCCAGACCCGCCCCTGCGGAAACCGCGGCCGCTCTGAGGCTGTGTCTGCATAGGCTTGCCGAAGGAACGTGCCTGGGTGCCCCTTCCGTGGCCACGAAAGGAACACCAGGAGTGGCTGAGCTTTTCGTGGAAAGACCTAAGGACTTGGCCGTGGTCCGCGAGTCCTTAAAACGCTCCAGCGCACTGTTGGCTTTATCGACAAACAGGCGAGTGCCATCAAAGGGCATGTCCATGAGTAAGCTTTGGACAGCTGGCGAGAACCTGGTCGATCTCAACCAGGCGTAGCGATGAAGCGCCATAGTCGTAAGTCCACGGTGTCCAAACCACACCAAATGGCGAACTTAGCCGCATCTTTACCCTCGACAACAGCTTGGGACAGCACAGCTTGGGTCACTTCAGGACACAGGCAACACTTGTGCAACTGTAACCCACACCGCATGGGAATAGCGGCCTAAAAGGTAGGGGGTGTTCACCGACCGCAGCCCTAAGCTGGCCGAAGAGAACCGTTTGCCGAACTGCTCCAGCTTCTTAGAGTCCTTTTCCGGCGGAGCCGTGGGAAAGGCACTCTGGGACGTCGAAGCTTAGATGACCAGGCTCTCGGGCGTAGGATGAGTGGTCAGAAAGGCAGGGTCACCCGGCGCCGGGCGAGGCCGACTTCCGACGTTCTTATCCACAGGGGCCCCTGTGGCTGGCCGAGACCAAGTGCCCAGTAAGACGTCAGTGAGGGCGTCATTAAATGGCAGCAGGGGCTCCGACGAAGTGGACGCCGTCTGGAGCACCTCAGGGAGATTAGTTTTTAGGGCCACCGTAGGGAGATCAAGGTTGAGGACCTCAGCTGCCCGACGGAGCACCACCATGTAAGAAGTGCTCTCCTCCATGGTAGGCGGAGGAGAGGCAAACCCAGAGTCTGAGGAGACATCAAGGCTGCCAGCCTCCTCTAACTCGTCCGTCCAGACCTGCTCAGAGTCACACTGACAAGCAAGAGGGTCTTTAGACCCTCCCCAGTCGTCCTCCACCTCCGCCGTATGTGATACAGACTGCGGCGGCAGGGCAGGGCCTGGGAAGGAACAAACTGCGCCGGACAGGGCCGAACCGGCACCGTAACCCAATGCGGATCCCAGGTAGGGACACAATTGTCCTGGAACCTGGGCAGGGGCGGAACAAATGACATCCACTGCGGCGCCGGAGCCGGCAGCGTGGCACCTTGTGGCGCCGTGGCATGAGCCAGCGGCACAGGATCCTGTGGAGCCAGAGCCGGCGGCGGCACTGAGGGCCCGACAGGATCCTTATACAGGACTGCGGGGACCAAGGGCGCGCTGGTGGGAGCCCGAGGCCTAAACAGCCGATCCAAGGTAGCAAGAAATTCTTGCACCTGTGCGGGAGTCGCCGATGGACCCGGATAAGGTGGGTAGGCCGCGGGACTCCCGGGCTCCAAAGGAGCTGCAGGGGCAGAACCCCTGTCCCCCTCGTCCGCATCTGGGGACCAACAGGGGGACGTCGGAGAGCGACAACGCTTCTTCGACTTCTTTTTGAGTCGTCTCTTACCCAAATCCGAGGGTGAAGACTTGGAGCCCAAGGAGCCATGATGGTGGCCCCGCAAGCGTTCTCTGGAGCAGCGCCTGGACCGAGAACGGCGCTGGGACGAGTGCCGGACCTCAAGCAGCTTCCGGTGCCGCTCCCTCAAGGCCATCAGGGCCATGGTCAGACAGTCCATACAGGACCGGTAGTGGTGGGCTCTCGCCAGGCAGTAGAGACAGACGTCATGGGGGTTCGCCACCGGCATATTGCGACAGCAGGCCCCACAAGACTTAAAACCAGGCATCCCTACATGCACCAGAGTAGACTCAAACTTACAGGAGACAAAAATCTCAAAAAGATAGTCAAAAAAGGATTAAGGTACGTGCTCTAACCGGATCTGCGCTTACTGGCGTGGAAAAAGAAAGAACTGACGTCAGCGCGCATGGGTGGCACCCAAGTAGTCTCTGCGACGTCATCGCAGCGCATACGACGCCAGCGACGGATGTGGAGTCGCATGATGCCACCTACTGACGCGCAGAGGTACTGCTAGCGAATACTTTTCGGATCCAGTCTGACGCCTGGGGATATTCTAAGGTAAGGAATCTAACACTAACGTGTTTCTTTCAGATAGTCTGTTTTCATCACCAAGACCTTAGTTTTCTTCATGTTCATAAACGTGCATTTAACCCTGCAGAACCAGAGGAATTTGTCAATCATAATATGCATAGAATTTTCAATTAAAGAAAGTAACACTGCGTCTTCCGCACATATCAATATAGGGACCATCATGCCCAACAGAATAGGGGATTCTAAACCAATCTCCTCCAAATACGTGGTAAGACTACTTATAAAGCAACTAAAAAAGAGCCGCGCCATCACACATCCCTGACGGACCCCAGAGGAAATGGGAGGCTAGATTCTCCCTATGGGCCAAATCAGATTAGCACTATGTTGCAAGATGGGAGACATTTGATAGCTTACAACAAAGACAGGCCAACACCCAGCTGATGCAGAGTACTCCAGTGCTCTGGTCACATTAATGGAGGATCTTAGATCAATAAATGTGATTTTTTTTTAATATTGCAAACTTATTTAGTACATATTAGATGTAGGTGTAATGCCTGCTCTTTAGTGCTGATCCCCTTTCTAAAACCTGCATGGCAGTTGGTTAATGCATGCAGTGCATCAGGGTGGGCGGAGTTGGCAGAGTTTTCGTGGAATTCCGCGGACTTCTGCTCCGCCTTAGTGGTGAGGCGTTTCTTGTGAAACTGGGCATACCCCTTTAATTTCTTGGACCTGCAGTAAAACGACTGAAATTGTCAGTTAATCGTAGACTGCCTCTGTGGTTTTGGAGCAGGATGCCAAACGTAATGTATTGAGGGCCCCGTGAATACCTGACCCTGCTCAGACCTCTGAGTTCAATCACACACACACTTCACTCGTCCCACACTCGTCTGTGACATTATTTCAGATTCCCTCAGGTTAATCTGCAGAGGCTCTCCTCACTTCCCGGGACTGTGGATGCTGCTGAGGTTGCACACGTGCTGTGAATGAAGAGGGAGAGAAGGCGGAAGGTCCCTCCTGTGGAGAGTCTGCGCTGCCCTTGCAATGGTGTGAGCCGCCCTTCTCCTGTCTCTCCCCCCCTCTGCTGGGATCGATGCTCATAGTCCTCGGTCCACCCCCCGCTGGCTCCTGCTCTTGCCAAGGAAAGGAATGTAGCACTTGGCACCGGGCCAGCCAGTCGGGGTACCTAGGGCAGAGGGAGGCCTCTGCTGCCAACAGGTGGCTGCTCTAGTCTGTGCCCTCTTCCCTTCTAGTCTCCTGGTGGCAGGAAAGATTGGCAGCGCTTTCAATGCCTTGATCCTCTCAATCAGCAGACCATCTTTGGCAGTCTCACATCTGAGGTCAGAGGCAGCCAGCTTTGCCACCACTGCCAGCCCGGAGTAGGACGGCTACCATTCCTTGGCATTGCTGTGCCAATTTCACTCCCACAATCTCTGACTGTGCCCGGACTCCAAAGCACAGGTCACATTTCTAGAGTATGTTGTTTCTACCCTTGCACAAAGCATGTAAGAAAGATCATCTCCGACGTTTTCCTCGTTTAACACCAGCCACTGAATCCATTCACCGTTTGCTAACTGCTACCGTTCTCCGCAAGTCTTAAGTGTGCGCCATTCTTGTGCTCCAACTAGGTGTGGGCAGCGGGAGCAAACTCCGAAACCGTAGCACAGCGCCCAGCTGCAAAGTGGGCACCCTTGTAGGTAAGCACTTAGCACCTGCAATAGAGGAAAATCATTAAAGAAGAATGTGCTTGCAGACTGTAGATAAAACAGATCGTGTAACAACACAAGTAAAAAGTCCAGTCCTCATGGGAGGTTACAAATGCAGGCAAGGTGGTAGTAAGGAGGGACTACTAAGCCCATTCATGAATCAAAAGCAACCATTTAGAAACGACAATAACAGGAACAAAATAAAAAGATGGGTGGAAAATGGGCAGACCTGAATAAAGCATGCCTTGCATAGCAGCGCATGTGCTGTCCAGGATCAACCTAAAAAGAGTTAGACCTGACCTGTTAAAACAGCAACAAAAGCAAAATGGGACAACCCAAAAGGAGGGAGGGACAAAATTACTCCTGACCTGCCCCTGGTTGTGAAAACAGCCAAAGACGCCGTCCCGCAACTCAAACCCACCTAAAACCTAACGAGGCGTGGCTTGGGAAGCCAACATGGCAGACGTGTTCTAAGCCGGCTCCGTCCAGCCCGTAATACATCCGACGATAATCCTGGCATCCCGGAACGTCTGAGGCAGAAATCAACGTGTCTGTAGTGCAGTACCTGATACCTTCTTGCCTGGTGAAATCTAGGAGCAGGGAGCTGCAGGTGAGCTGTGATTCCGTTGCTGCGGGGGAGAGGCCTAGCCGAGCGAGGAGGGCCCCGGGAGCTGCATCTCTGTTGGCGGTTGAGGGCAGGCGGTGTAGTTCGGCCTGGCCGGCGGGCACATTCGGCAGTGGAGAGCAGGCTGCGGGAGTGAGACGGGGTGATCCGGCGGCCGGGCCGCAGTGGTAAGGCGGAGCGTCTGCGGCAGGAGAGGCGGCTGATACTGGGTCATTGCAGGGGCTGAGGTGCGCGAGGGCTGAGGCGGCCAGCGTCAGGGGCGGCTGGCCTGCTCTTTGAAGTGCCCTTACTCTCTGGTGTTGCAGGAGGACCGGCGGCAGTCAGGCCGCGCGGGGGCTGCCGGGGGACTGGTAGGCTGCCTCGCCCCCCCCCCCTTCCTTAGTGGCGCCTGGTTCTCTCTGCGGCTCTGTGGCAGTTTTTTCCCCTCCTTTCAGAGATACAAAGGGGGATCGGCGGCTGGGCTGGGCCGCGTGGGGGGAGCTGCCGACACTGAGCTTGGCAACCTTGGCCCCCTCTTTGGGACGCATTGGGGCCTAAATGCGGAGCGGTGGCGCACCCCTGTTCCCTCTGCATTGACAGTCACGGCGGGAGAGTGAAGGGGCAGCTGGTCTGCCGTGGGCATTACCGAACACTTTGTTGAGCTGCCCCCACCCCGGTTGTGATAGCCTGGACACGCTGGGTCTTCAGTGCAGAGGCCGGAGGGAGGATCCTGTGCCCCACGAGGCCACCCCATGTAGGGGAGTAAGTGGCGGGACTCTGCGGCACTATCGAGCCGCGGGGTGGGGACCGAGGATCGGGTTACTCTGCACCCCACCACCCGCTTCAGGAATTAACTTGGGCATCTGGGGCTCTCGGCAGTGTATGGTTCGAGCTGCAGGAGTGAGGGATAGGCTGCTGGGGGAGCCCGTCACTGTCTGTGTGAAGAATATTTGGTGGTGCTGGTGGGTGGGCTCCGCCCGGTGACTGGTCGCCTCAGAAGCTGGTTGGGTGGGGTCCGCGGTCCCGCAAATCTGGGTGGGTCTGGGTCCCTGGGGTGCTAAGAGAGTCGGAAAAGTGGGGCCTGGGGCCGACTAGTGCACACTCGGCAGCTAGATCGGGCCGCGGGATTCGCTATCACCTGGGTTTGTACATCACTCGGTCAGAGGTGGGCCAGTTCTAGAAGCCGACGACACCATCATGACGAGAGACAAGGGGGGTGGTGGCTCGACCAGGCAGGGGCCTATCGATAAATTTACCGGCCCAGGGGCGGTGGCTGGAGCTTCTGGGGAACAACCGGGAGCAGTGCCGGACAATGCGGCCCTGATGGCCGCCATTACCCAATCAAGGGAGATGTTGGATGCGAAAATAGGGGCAGTCGGAGCGGACGTTACACTGCTGCGACAAGATCTACGCAATGCGGTGTCTCGTATGGCTGAGACTCGTATCCCTGGAGTGGAGGATGACGTTGCAGAGTTGAAACGTAAAGTGGCAGCGATGGAGACTGTCCAAAAGGGCCTCACGCTCCGAGCGGAAGATGCGGAAGGACGGACCAGACGCAACAATCTCCGATTCGTTGGATTTCCGGAGGGCTGTGAAGAGGGAAACATGGAACGCTTTCTCACAACCTGGCTGGAGGGCTGGCTTCCCCCCGAGGCAATGTCCAGATGCTTTGTGGTGGAGTGGGCTCATCGGGCACTCCTGCAGAAGCCTCTGGTGGGGGCTCGCCCGCGGCCTATCTTTGCCAAATTATTGAACTACCTGGACAGAGGTGCCATCTTGAAGCAGGCTAGGGCTAAAGAACACCAGTTTTTCAATAATTCTCGCATTCTGATATTCCCTGATTATACGCGACAGGTCCAGCAGCAACGTCAGTCATTTATGGCCGCCAAGGCCTGGCTGAGAGCTCAAGCTTCCTTACGCCCTGCTCTTTCCGGCCCGCCTCCGAGTGGTCTTTCATTCCCGCACTCACTTCTTTGATACTCCAGAAGAGGTCTTCAGGTGGACAGATGAAACGGTGCGTGTAGCAGAGTAGGATCTGCACTTATGTTGCCCCCACTTTTTTTTCTGATGTATACACTGGTTTCTGGCTATAGTCTGGCTGGGTCCCTGCTAATCAGGGCCCCAATCTCTCTGTTCTCTCTAAACAACTTGGAGTGCATACTAGATGCACTAGTGATTGGATACTGTGGTACCTTATGAGCCCCTAGTATATGGTACCTTAGGTACCAACGGCATAGGCACTTCACAGGCCTACCAGGGGCTGAAGCATGTATTATGCCAACCCTAGGAAGCAGACTAAATCGGACACCCCAGGCCTGCTACTGCAGCCTGGGTGAGCTAGTGTTAGCACTCCTCACTGAGGTATAGGTTCCTATATCTCACCATACACACACATATAAACCTATCAGCCACTCCTATGGCAGGCCCTTTCAATCCTGAGGGCAGGGTGCTTGGTTTACAATGTGAGGGGGGTGCCTCTGCCTGAGCAGAGCCCCTCTGCCGCTGGCAGGGTCTATTCCTTGTGGCTGTTTGTAGATGCGGTTAAACCATATACTCTTAAGCGCATTATAACCTCCCGGTTAATGCTAACTTTGGAATGACTGCATCAAAACTTGTCGTGTTTGGTGTCAAACAACTTGGAATCATACCTCCACACCAGTAACTGGTGTGGGAGTATGATTCCCACCCTTCTAGAGGGGTCGACATGTACCTACTGTGTTAACACGGTAGAAATCTGAAAGAGCCCTGGCATCACAAAATAGATGCCACCAGCACAGACACTGGGCTGCCCTCCTGCTGCTGACTGAAACTCGCAGTGGAGGAGGCCCAACAATAGGCATACTGTCACAGGGAGGTGTCACCACCTTCCAGACAGGATTTAGTGTATTGGGGATGGGTGGGTGCACTCCTAGAGTGCTTTGAAGTCCTGCACTGGGGAGCAGTAGGCTCCTCTGTGCATATGCCAGCTCAAACCGGTTCAGGGGCTAACTGTCCCTGCTCTGGCGCGAAACTGGACAAAGGGAAGTGGGTGTAACCACCCCCTACCCTGACCCTCCCAGATGAGTGGTCCTAGAGCTAGTCCCTCCCCTATCTTCAGTATAATATAGCCAACCTTGCCATTGCAAAGTAGATAACCCTGGACGACGCTCTACAAAGAGGAATCCTGGCCCTTCGACGTTCCACTACCTTTGGAAGACAGAAGAATCTCCCTTGGAGTCAAGGAGTGACTACCCTGCTTGGCAGGCACCAGAAACTCTAATCAACGGTCGCAAACTTTCCCGCTCCCGCCGGAGTCCGAAGTCCCTGCAGCTCCGGAAGTGGATTTCATGACTTCGACGGCCATTGTGAGTCCCCAGCAGAGCTGAGGTGAGCGGACCCCACGAGTGACGAGGAACAGCAATAGCCGGGTACCATGCACTATTGTCGAGTGCAACCTCTTCACAACGTTCTACGAACTTGTGCTTTGGACCATTTGTGGCCCAAGCCTCCAGCAGGTTTTGCAGCGAAAATCAGAGGCCTACCCCGTCCCGAGTGACCGTGGGCTCCTGTGAAGCATTTCCTCAAGAGGCGCCTTCGAAATCCCTTGTCCGTTGGCTTGTGGGTCCCCTGAAGACTTTATCGACTCAAAGGGCTCCCCTGGTTGCTCCAGGCCTGCCCTCAATCACCCTCGCTGGGTGAGTCCCTCAGACCTTGCTGGTCTGCACCACCGACTTTCTTCACTCCACAAGAGACTTGCTGTTGCCAAGGCTTGTTGGTTCCAATCCCGTTGCCGACACCGCAGTCAGCTGCAGACGCCGTGGGACACTCCGAATCCAGCTGCTGGTCATCGTCTATACTTCCTGGACCTCGTGAGCGAAGAGTCAAAACACCCTTGATCACCTGAAATCACCCGACATCCGTGGGCATCCATCTTCCTGGCCCCGGGTCACTGGCAAGTGACTGTGAACACTGTCCCTTCAATTTTCAGGTCTTCTACATCTAGAATACAGCCTTGGATTCCACCTGACACTTCTTCAGTCTCCACAAGCAGCAAGTCTTCTTTGGTCTCCATAGAAAAGAGCGACCCGACCCGACACCAAAATACACCTATGCACCCGGCTTCCCTGGGTGAGGTAACTCGTGCACTCCAGTTCCCTAGTGCGTGTTGGCCCTCAAATTACTTACCTTGTAAGTGGCTTGCTTGTAGGCTTCCTTGAAGTACCCTAAAACTTTAAAAATCAAACCGCAACTTGCTCCATTGTAATCAATAGGGAACCCATGGCTGTGTTTACACACTGCATGCGTCTCCCGTCGGTCTGTTACTTACCTGCTTTCACTGGAGTAGTGAAGCCCCAGCGATTCTACAGGCCCTAGGCCTTGTCCCCTTGCAAGTCGAATTTCCTTAACCTCTTTTTTAGTATATGGTCTGGTACGCCCCTAGGGCCGCAGCCATATTTGTGCTTAACTTGTGAAACATTGATATTTGAATGTGTTCCTGGCTTCTAATCTCATAAAGAGATTAGTAGAGTGTGTCTAGAAATAAATACATATATATTTGATATATATACCTGTGTGGTGTCCTTTTATTTGGTAATTCAAGAGATTATAAGGTAAAACAAGCTGCTTTACATTCCTCTGAGACTTAGCCTGAAGGCTGCTCTCCACAGCTACCACTAGGATAGCTTTCTTTAAAAGGTTGTCTTAAACCTATCTACCATAAGAGTCGAATTGGACTGGTGCAAGGTGGCCACTATAACTAGTGGCCAGCATATGCCAGGCCAACTTCTCACAGTCATAATGTTCAATCTTTTGTCAAGCTCATTATACCCCAGGGACAGTAGATTTCACAACTGCTAGGCATCATTGATTTTGCAGTGTCCTATAAATGTTATGCCCTTGCTTATCCATCCTAAAGTATGCAAAAAGAGTTGGGTGGAATCACTGAATTAATCTCAGCTACTGGTAACTACTTGAGCCACATCCCAGTCCATCGTTATTTTGCACACCATGCCACAACAGTTTGGACCCAGCTATATGCAAATCAGTCTAGACTCTGCTGGAACAGTCCACCCCGAACTGCCAAGCCAGATCCTCGCTGAACCGCAATACAAGTAACCTAGGACAAGTTTTGTCCATATTAGGACTCTTCAGCTAAAACTAATTGCAGCAGCAGAACCCTAAGTGCACTGATGTTTTTCTGGCAGTTAAGCATTACACATTTTACAGAGGGGTATTGTACCTTTTACAGGGTACCGGTGCATCCAAAGCGGCAGGAATTGAACGGGATCCCTCACTACCCTACTGGTGAAAGCCAGTAGGTAGTTCTAATTAGGACCAAATTGTCCCATAGACAAAGGTTTTTTTTATTGTGTTAATAACTTTGAAGCTGTTTGACGAATGTTCACAACATTTTCAAAACTAATGTACAATTTATTTAAACTGCTGTGTGGAATGTTTTGTGTGATTCGTCAAGCGAGGTCTAAGAAAAAGAGGGGTCTTAGAGCACTTTCCCCCATGATATGTCCATAGGCATTTTGCAGTTTTAAGACACGGCTACAACCCGAACCGGTTAACGGAATTGCACCAAATTTTGTAGAAATTTAGATCCTAGTCTAGTGAGCGACCTTTTTGTAATTTGGTGTATATCTGTTCAGTAGTTTAGGAGTTATTAAAGAAAGAAATGTATAGCTATCGCAGATCCACCCACGGGGATAAGCAGATCTGGGGGAAAAGCAAGGCCTTGATTGGCTGGCCACAACCTGACAGGAAAGTTGCAGGCGCCATATTGTTTGCCACTTGGCCGGAGAGAAGGGGAAAAAAGTGTAAAAACACATAAGGGGTCAGGATAGAGGTATCCTGACCCCATAGGACACATGAATGGGTCTCTGAGGGACCCCTCATCAGCAAGATATTGTCCTTTTTTGAGGGGGCCTATGCAAAGATCCGCAAATCCCCCACGATGCTCAGCCCCAGTGTAAGGGCGCGAAGGAACTGCAGATCCGAAGCACAATAAAAATAAAATACACCCACTTATACACCAACCCCCGAGTGGATTTGGGTCCATAGGAGGGGTCTCACAGGGCCTAAGGCCATGTGCGGCGGTGGTGTATTAACGTACAGTAATTATAGATTACTTTAGGTCAAAAACAGAAATTTACTGAAAACAACAAAGGTTACAGGGAAGTTAGTTGGGTTCGCGTTTTACCCACACAAAAAGACAGAAATTCAGCAGTTAAAGTTATACTTACCTGAAGAAACTATAACGTGTGCTGTTAAGTAACTTTAGGCCACAAATTATAGTTTCTGAATGCAAGTATAACTAGAACTGCTGAATTTCTAATGTTTTGTGTGGGTAAAAATTGAACCTAACTATAACATTCTAGAACCTTTGGATCGTTCAGTGCATACATTGTATATATAGTGAAAGCATTTTTTATTTTGTCAGTAACTTTGGTGCCACTTGACGAACCTTCACGAATTTTACTAAAACGTCCTTGGTTTGTTTCAGCTGCAGTGTCGAAATAATTTGGGGTGATACGTCAAGCGGGAGTCAAGAACAAGGGGGGTCCCAAAATGTTTTAGAAATTCACTGAAAAAAACAAAGGTTACAGGGATGTTCTAGTTAAAAAATGGATTTTAAAAAAACCTTAGAAATTCACTGAAAACACAATACAGATACACACACATCCACTTACTAACACATACTCACTCACCTATACAGTTACAGACAAGAGCACGCACTCACCCATGCAGCCACTCTCACATTCACTCACTCATAGTCACTTGTATACCCCATCACTCACCTATACTGCCTTTCACATACCCAGTTACTCATCCATATACCACTGACATATCCACTCACTCACCCATACAGCAATAAACACATGCACTCACCCATACAGCCATACACACACTCACTCACCCATACAGCCCCTTACACATGCGATCATTAACCCATGCAGCCAGACTCACCCATTCACTTACCCATAAAAGCAGTCACACACTCCCTCACCCACCCACTCAGACTCCCATAGTTACTCAGACAACCAATCACTCACCCATACTGCCACTCACGTACACACCAACACACCCTTACAGCAGCTTTGACACCGACTGACTGACACAGACATTCACACAACCAGTCACTCACCCATACACATTCACTGAGACACCTAATAATGCAATTATAGAGTCAGTCATGCAGCCACTGAATCATCCATACAGGCAATCATACACCCACTGATTCACCAAACACATTGGTATATATATTTAACACTCAAACTGTTTTTAAACATTCATAGTCACTGGATGACACCATTTGAGATGTGATAAGTGACGTCATTTGAGATGTCATCAGAGATGTCACTGACCATGTCATGAGTGATTTAATATGTGCGGTCATAAGCAGTGCATTTCGGGGTCGCGAGTTCTAGTTAGCTCAGCTAACTAGAATTGATGAATTTCACTGGTTTTGTACGAGAGCAACCTGAGCCTTACTAGAACGCCTCTGTAACCGTAGGTCTTATCAGTGAAACACACAAACCCAAAAAATTATATATATATATATATATATATATATATATATATATATATATATATATATATATATATATATATATATATATATATATATATTTTCACTGAAAAAACCATAGGTTTCAGGGGTGTTATAGTTAGCTGGCCATTTCCCTCGTACAAAATCCTAGAAATTCCCCTGTTATAGTTAGTTCAGCTAACTATAACTCGCGCCCCCGCAATGCACTGTTGATAATGTCACATATTACATCACTCATGACATGGTCAGTGACATCACTGATGACATCACTGATGACATCTCAAATGACATCACTGATGACGTCATCCAGTGACTGTGTGTTTCTGTAAAGTTTAAATAGGTTTTATATATTTATAGTGAAAGGCCTGTTGAAGAATGAGTGGGTGTACAAGTGTGTGAATGGATGATTTCGTAGGTGTGTAACTGACTCTATAAGTGAGTCATTAAATGTATCTTACTGCATACTAGTGACTAAACTGTGTGAATGTCTGTATGTGTCTGTGTGTTGGTGTATAAGTGGCTGCATGGTTTTGTGAATAGCTATATGAGTGTCTATATGGGTTATTGATTGGTTGTCTGAGTATCTGTATGGGTACCTGAGTGTTTGTGTGCGTAGGCTGTGTGTGACTCTGCATAGATGTGTGAGTGGGTGATTCTATGGGTGCATGGTTTTAAGAGTGCATCTGTGATGAACTGTATGGTTGAGTGAGCATGTATGGGTGTTTTAGGGATTGAATGTATATCTCAGTGGTACATTTGTGACTAACTACATATGTGAAAGGCAGTATATATGCGTGTAAGAGTATATAAGTGGGTATATGTGAGAGTGTGATTGTGAGAGTGGCTGTATGGATGAGTGTGTGCTTGTATCAATGATTGTATAAGAGCGTAAGAATGTGGTACTATTTTTATGAGTAAGTGAACTTAAGTGTGTATAACTGCATAGGTGAGTAAATGGGAGTGTAATTAATTATTTGCATGACTGACTAGGTGTGAGAGTACCTCTATGGATGATTGGTGGTGTGTGAGTGTCTATGTAGGTGTATAAATGCATATGATAGTCTTGTACGGAGTGACTAAGTATGAGTGACTGTACAGGTGAATGAGTGGGGGTGTATGTAGACCTAAGAGTTAATAAGTGGGTATGTAGTTATTGGTATTGGAGTATCTATGGTTTTGAGAATAGACGTCTGAAATTTTGAGTTGGTGTATCAACGGTTAAATTAGGGTGTCAGAAGATGCAGTAATTTATCACATGGATGACGTCATCAGTGATGTCATCAGTGATGTCATCAGTAATGTCACCGACCATGTCATGAGTGATGTAATATGTGACGTCATCAGCAGTGCATTGCGGGGGCGCGAGTTATAGTTAGCTGAACTAACTTTAACATGGGAATTTCTAGGGTTTTGTACGAGGGAAATGTCCAGCTAACTAGAACACCTCTGAAACCTATGTTTTTTTCAGAGAATTTCTAAGGTTTTTTAAATGCCAATTCCTAACTATAACGCTCCTGAAACCTTTGTTTTTTTCAGTGAATTTCAAAGGTTTTTTAAATGCCAATTCCTAACTATAACGTGCATGAAACCTATGTTTTTTTCAGTGAATTTCAAAGGTGTATTAAATGCTAATTCCTATCTATAACTTATCTCTGAAGATTTCATGTTTAATAATTTTGATTGGAGTTGTATATTTTTCAAATTCAGTGTGTCAATTTCATTAATTATTTTTTTTTAAATACTTTTTAATCACCATTTTTTAAACTTATTTTTTCAATTAATTATTTTAAAAATTAAAAAATACTATTTGAACTTAATGGGTTTTTCAAACATTTTTTAATATTTGTAAAGTGCGCGATCGCAATGCGACCGGTACGCGACTCCCAGCGTATACGCGACACGTTCGATGTACGTAACGCGAAGTTTACGTGCTTCCGCGATGCATCATCTGCGTCTATGACGCGGTAGGTGCGCGGAACCCGCGAAATATTTAAAATTTTAAAAAACATATATATCTATTTCATGTGAATATTAATTGAAGACAAACTCTAAACTAGTCTTAAAACTAATATATTTTTACATCTAATCCTATAAAAAAAAATTATTCAATTTCGCGGATGCACACTGGGTGCGTGCTGCGTAAGCGCACGGTGCGCGGATCCCATGTGACCTGCAAAAAAAGAGATTTGATTGGTTCATTACACTTCCTATTCTAACTATTGAAAGATCCCACCCATTTCAATCATTCTTAGAGCTTCTTTGGAGGAACATCTCACACCTTAGAACTAGAAGAAACTTTTTGGGGAAGATTTCCACAGCTGCAATTGTTCTGAAGACAATGGCTTCTGCACAGCAGCCACCATCAGAATCAGACCATTCGTCCGATGAGGAATTTGTTGTGGAACCTCCACGCCCAGAAAGATACACCTCTGTGGTGTGGAAAATGTTTTCCTTCCCAGAAGGACAAAATAAAACTAATTCAACTAAAGTGACATGTAAAATATGTCAAAGAGTGCTTTCCAGAGGAGATCCATCAAAAAGATACTCTTGTGGGACTGCAAGTATGTTAAAACACCTGAAGTCTCTGCATCCCGTGAACCTGGCCAAGCAGGAATGCAGAAGACTCCGACAGCAGCGGCAAGCACTTCTGCAGCATCACCATCGAGCACTCACCCGGACATACGTCCAGAATTTGGAAAACTAAAAATTAGTTGCATTAAATGCAACAAACTACTATGTTACGGTGAGCAGTCAATTGAACTAATCTGCTGAGCGCAGCAAAACCACAAGTGCTGAACTTGTGTTTATTTATTTTTTTGCAGAAGTTGACTGTTTTGTTCCTCCGGTTGTTTTTTTTTCCCTTTTGAAAAAAACAAAAAAATAACAAAATTGTTCCAAAAATTACAAAAAAAATTAAAAAACATAAAAGAAGAAAAAAAAAAGTTCTTCTAAGAACTAACTTTCCTGGTTTAAAAAAAGAGCTAAATGTCTTTGTTAGTGTGTGGAAGTTTAGATGAATGTATGTGTAGTACGTAATTGACTGAATGACTGCATTAGTAGCGTATGGTGAATGTATAAGTGCAGAACTATGAGGAAGTGCTGCAGCATCACACAGTAACCTCTTTAACTGCAGTGTGCTGTAGTACTTCCGAAGCACAGGGATGCAACATATGTACATAAATATGTTGCAAATCTATGCTTCTCTCTGCACGGCTGCTTAAACTGCAGCCATGTGGTGACACAGGCACCCTTGCCCCATAGTGCAATGATATCTGTGTCATGTGCTGTTTGTTTTTCTACAGGAAGACACACCTTTCTGCACAAAAACAATGAGAAAATGCATTTTTCTCCTTCAATGTATGCTGAACATTTCAGCATGCATTGAAGATATAAAAATGTGGAGAAATTAAAACAATTCTCCTTGTTGTGCTTTCCTACACCAATTTTAGAATGGTGCAGCATTCACACACATCGAGATTTATGATTTCTGATAAATCTAGAAATGTGTCTTGTTCTATGAGTATTAAGTGCAATCATGCACAACAACACTTATAGAACACCCTTTCAACACAAAGTGGTGTGCATGATGAGGTTGTATTCACATTGAGTATAAAAATTGCACAGAGTGCCTTTTCCTCTCTTTGTAAATATGAAAGAGTATCTTGCACAATAACTATGTTACAAAAAGTGACATATTTCCGTTTTTAAATTTCCTTGCGAATGATAGAAGGTAAGCACAGAGTTTTGTCTGCAAAGATGTTCAAAGAAGAATGATTGAAATAATTGCGGTCCTTCAATAGCTAAAATGGGAAATATTATGAACCCCTCAAATCTCTTTTTTTGCAGGTCACATGATATCTGATTATGGTCTGATTTCAAAACTACATAAAGAGAGTTTTTAGAAACGTGTTTCAACTTTGTAGCTTCTTGCAGACCTCCTCATTCTGCATATTGAGACTTAGTTAAACTTACCTTCACAGTAATAGGAATAAAAAATGGTATACATTTTTTTCTGCTTTTCATTCCAATATAAATTCATATAAATTGCTTATTTTAAAATTTGGATCTGTGAAAGAAAAGGAAAAAACAATTATAACATGTAATAATACATTTTTTACAACACAGCATAGTTTCCACAAAGTAATTTGTTTGCCTTTTTTGCTCTTCTCAGAATATATTAAATTCCACTAAAAATAGTGATTTCAATCGTATTCATCAGTTAACAGCGGGCAAAAAAAAACACAATCTCAAAGATTGTTAAAAAAAACCACAACATGCTATTCTCAAAAAAAAACAAGATACAAATCACAGATATATAAAATGCACACAGCTTACAATTTTTTTTAACTTTAACTTACATAAACTGTAAATGATGTCGCTTTAAAATATTCACCGAATCTAAAGATGAATTTTTGGAGGATGCACCACGCCCACAACATTTTCCTTCAGTGATGTGGAAATTTTCTACTTTTCTCGAGGGGCAAACAAAGACCAATGCCACCTTTGTCAAACGCAAGATTTTCAAAAGAGTTCTGTTACGAGGGGATCCTAACAAAAAATACTCGTGCGGCACAGCAAGTATGATGAAACACCTAAGGACCCTTCATCCAAACAATCTTGCACGAGAAGAGTGCAAACAGATGAGAAACACTCCTGTTCTGTATCTGTAAAAAAGAATCACAAATAAATGTATATTAATAACTTTCAAATTTATACTATTCCATTACTGTACAAACACATTTTATATAAATACTGACTAAGAAACTATAGCCCTGAACCACAAGTGTGACAATGGTTAAAACACTACATGCATAGTGCATCCTACTTTGAAGCACTTCATGCCCTAAAGCCTACCTCACTAAAACACTACATGCTAACTGACAAAATGATTACAGTACTATAAGGAGACACACTGGGTGAGTGACAGGGTGTTTGCTAGAAGTGTATGAATACTAACTAGGGAATTGAAGGTGTGAAACACAACTGTGTAGGTGATTAGAGGACTGCATCGATACTGGATAGGCATTTAAAGCAGTCCATGTGCTAAGGCCTGGCTCACTGCATGACTACTTGGGTACTAACTGAATGATTAGAGTACCGCAAGGAGAGTGTCTAGGTGAATTTATAAGTGGTAGGCTTTTCGCACAGGGAATGGATTAGTACTGAATGGGTCACTAGAGGAGTGCAAAGGCAGTGACAGGATGTTTGCTGGACTGTATGGATACTGACTAGGAAATTGAAAGTGTGAAAGACAAGAGTCTAGGTGGTTAGAAGACTGCATACATAGTGGATAGGGGTTTGAAGCAGTCCATGTGCATGAATACTTAGGCACTGACTGAATGATTAGAGTACTGCAAAGATAGTATCTTGGTGAATTTATAAGTGGTAGGCTTTTCGCACAGTGAATGGATTAGTACATGATGCTGAATGGGTCACTAGAGGGCTGCAAAGGGAGTGACAGGGTGTTTCCTGGAAGTGTATGGATACTGACTAGGGAATTGAAGGTGTGAAAGACAGTTGTGTAGGTGGTTAGAGGACTGCATGCATAGTGAATAGGGGTTTGAAGCAGTCAATATGCTAAGGCCTGGGTCACTGGATGAGTACTTGAGTACTGACTGAATGATTAGAGTACTGCAAGGAGAGTGCCTGGGTGAATTTATTAGGGTTTGGGTTTTGGCGCAGTAAATGGATTAGTACATGATGCTTAATAGGTCACTAGAGGAGTGCAAGGGGAGTGACAGAGTGTTTGCTGGAAGTGTATGGATACTGACTGGGGAATTGAAGGTGTGAAAGACAAGTTTGTAGGTGGTTAGAGGACTGCATGCATAGTGGATAGGGGTTTGAAGAAGTCCATGTGCTAAGGCCTGGCTCAGTGCATGAATACTTAGGCAGTGACTGAATCATTAGAGTACTGGAAAGAGTGTCTTGGTGAATTTATAAGTGTTTGGGTTTTGGCACAGTGAATGGATTAGTACATGGTGTTGAATGGGTTACTATAGGACTGCAAAGGGAGTGACAGGGTGTTTCCTGGAAGTGTATGGATACTGACTAGGGAATTGAAGGTGTAAAAGACAAGTGTATAGTATGTTAGAACACTACATGCATACTGCATAGACATTTGAAGCAGTCTATTTGGTACTTAGAAACTGACTAAATCATCAGACTACTTCTAGGATGGTGCTTGGGTAAAACTTTTAAATTTTCAGTTCTGCCACAGTGAAGACTGCACCTTAGTGTCAAACCCTGACTTATTTTATCAATGCATAAGCAAAGACTAGCTTCTAATGCTACTAAAACTTGACAACATGACAGGTTTTAAAAGAGTTATCTGCTAAAAAATACACAATGTTACCAAATGCTTCTCTCACAGTGGTTCCCAAATGCACACAGACTCACTGTGTGATTCTAGACAACAACCACTATCCCTAGAAGTTTACCAAAACTCATTCACTACTGTGGAAGTGGTAAGGCAACTGCACACAATCTACATATTTCAGGACTGCACTTTTGTGTCAAAGCCTGACTCATTTAATCAAAGCATAAGCAAAGACTGGCTTCTAATGCTACTAAAATTTGACAACATGACCGGTTTTAAAACAGTTATCTGTCAGCAAATACACGATGTTACCAAATGCTTCTCTCACAATCCTTACCCAAATGCACACAGACTCACAGTTTGATTTTAGACAAGCAACACTATCCTAGGAGTTTACCAAAACTCATTCACTAGTCTAGAAGAGTTAATGGTACTGCACACAATCTACATATTTAAGTACAGCACATTAGTGTCAAAGCATGACTCATTTAATCAACGCATAAGCAAAGACTGGATTCTAATGCTACTAAAACTTCACAACATGACAGGTTTTAAAACAGTTATCTGTCAGCAAATACATGATGTTACCAAATGCTTCTCTCACAGTGATCCCAAATACACACTAACTCACAGTGTGATTCTAGACAAGCACCACTATCCCTAGGAGTTTACCAAAACGCATTCACTACAGTGCAAGTGGTAAGGGAACTGCACACAATCTACATATTTCAGGACTGCACTTGTGTCAAAGCCTGACTCATTTGCAAAAACTGCCTTCTAATGCTACTAAAACTTCACAACATGACAGGTTTTAAAACATTTATCTGTCAGCAAATACATGTTACCAAATTCTTCTCTCACAGTGGTTCCCAAATGCACACATACTCACTGTGTGATTTTAGACAAACACTATCCCTTGCACTATACCAAAACACATTTCTTCATCTAGAAGAAGTACTACATTTTAGTATAGAAACATAACATAACTCATTTCACAAATTCATAAACAATGACTGGTTTCCAATTCTACCAAAATATAAAAACAGCACAGTTATCTGTATGCAAACACATGAAAAACCCAAATGCTTATCACAGAATGGTTTCTACATGCACACATACTGTCAATAAGATTGTAGAGAAAAAAAAGTACTCCCTACACTTTAGCAGAAGAAATACTTTAGTCTGATTAAAATCAAAATAGTCTACATACATCCCTCACAATTAAATAACTCATCTTTCAAGTTGTTTTGTAGATTAAGAAGTATATCAGTCACACACCATATTTTCTTTTACAGAGTCTCTGCACTGTGCACCTCTCAGCAAAAACAAAGAATGGAAAAGTTTCCCTTTCATTTTCCACACATATACATGTAAACATCAAATCACAATCCTTCACACAAACTCAAAAGCAAACACACATTTCTATTGGTTAAACATTTCAACCCTTTCCAACTGAAATCAATTTCAACCCTTCCCCCAATCTGCCTTCTGCCTGTTACCACAGAAACAGGGCATGGAACACTGCACTGAGCACACAGGTCAGAAGTTCAGCACACAATCTTGCTAAACAAGAGAGGAAGTGTGCTTCACTTTTCAACATATCAGCTAATCATATATAATGTTCCTTACAATCTGTTTTTGTTAACCAATAAGAATCATACCTTTAAAAAACAGAAATATACACCCTACCTTTCAGTGTACAAAGTAGTCATACAACCAATGATTTCTTGTCTTTTAAAAAAAAAAAAAAATTACGTGGATCCGCGCACCCAACGCAATAGGATGCACGCACCGTGCACGCATTTCACCGTTTTTGTTTTAATAAGAGGGGGCCCCAGCACCTCTAGAGGGTCAGAGTATTTCCACTCTGCCCCCTTTATATGTTTTACACACTTATTCCCCTTGCTTCCTCAGCCTCGCTTCTACCGAGGCAGAAAATGGCCGCCAACAGTTCCTGGTTTCGAATGTAGAGAGACACTCGACAGCCAATTAGCATTCAGCGTGCGATCGGGAGGGTGCACGCTCGGTTCGGGGAAGGTGCGCATACGGTGCGGGTAGGGTCCGCGGATCCTCCCCGGCCATAGATATTTATGTATTTTTAACTCTAGTTTTCTCAGCAACTACTGAACGGATTCACACCATTTATGCAAAAGGCACGAGTCTGAACTGAGGACTACCTCTTTGCCAAATTTGGTGTAATTCCGTTCAGCGGTTCGGGCTGTAGCTGCGATAACAGATCCTATGGGAAATTGCATGGGGAAACCGTGCTTTGGGACCCCCCTTTTCTCTCGGCCCCCACTTGACGAATCACCACGAAACTTTCAGGGTCGGATCGGAGCTGGCCAAAAGTTTGGAAAATTTCGCGAGGATTCGTCAACCGGCGCCAGACTTATTGGGAATAGAATGTTGCGGATTTCCTATGGAAAATAGGTCCTAACTATAACTACCTACTGGCGACCGCCAGTAGGATGGAGATATATATATATATATATATATGAAAAACCATAGCTTTCAGGAACGTTATAGTTAGTTGGACATTTCACTCGTACAAGGCTATAGAAATTCCGGCGTTATAGTTAGTTCAGCTAACTATAACTCGCGCACCCGCAATGCACTGCTGATGACGTCACATATTACATCATTCATGACATGGTCAGTGACATCACTGATGACATCTCAAATGAAATCACTGATGACATCATCCACGTGAAAATCTGATGCACATCCTCACACCTGAATATAACCTTTGATACACCCACTCTAAAATACAGACTACCATTTTCGAAAAAATAGACACATCAATACCAGTTACTAAATACGCACTGACTCATTTTGCTCATGGTTTAGGGTAGTGCAGTGGTGTTTGGGTAGTGTATGGGGTACAGCGGAGGGTAGTGTTTTAGGGTTTAGGGTAGGGCAGTGGTGTTTGTGTAGTGTAGGAGGTCATGCTGGGGGTAGTGGTCTTTGGGTAGTGTAGGGGGTTGTGTCAGGGGTATGGTTTTAGGGTTTAGGGCAGTGCAGTGGGGTTAGGGCAGTGTAGGGGGTCGTGCCGGGGGTGGTGTTTTAGGGCAGTGCAGTGGTGTTTGGGCAGTGTAGGGGGTCGTGCCGGGTGTGGTGTTTTAGGGTTTAGGGCAGTGCAGTGGTGTTCGGGCAGTGTAGGGGGTCGTGCCGGGTGTGGTGTTTCAGGGTTTAGGCAGTGCAGTGGTGTTCGAGCAGTGTAGGGGTGTTGCTGGGGGTGGTGTTTCAGGGTTTAGGGCAGTGGTGTTCGGGCAGTGTAGGGGGTCTTGCAGTGGTGTTCGAGCAGTGTAGGGGGTCTTGCTGGGGGTGGTGTTTCAGGGTTTAGGCCAGTGGTGTTCGGGCAGTGTAGGGGGTCTTGCTGGGGGTGGTGTTTAGGGCAGTGTAGGGGGTGGTGTTTCAGGGTTTAGGGCAGTGTAGTGGTGTTCGGGTAGTGTAGGGGGTTGAGCGGGGGGGTGGTGTTTCAGGGTTTAGGGCAGTGCAGTGGTGTTCCGGCAGTGTAGGGGGTCGTGCAGGGGGGTGGTGTTTCAGGGTTTAGGGCAGTGCAGTGGTGTTCGGGCAGTGTAGGGGTCTTACTGGGGGTGGTGTTTTAGGGTTTAGGGCAGTGGTGTTCAGGCAGTGTAGGGGGTCTTGCAGTGGTGTTTGGGCAGTGTAGGGGGTCTTGGTGGGGGTGGCGTTTCAGGGTTTAGGGCAGAGCAGTGGTGTTCAGGCAGAGTAGGGGATCGTGCTGAGGTGGTTTTTAGGGCAGTGCAGTGGTGTTCAGGAAGTGTAGGGGGTCATGTAGGGGGTGGTGTTTCAGGGTTTAGGGCTGTGCAGTGGTGTTCGGGCAGTGTAGGAGGTCTTGCTGGGGGTGGTGTTTCAGGGTTTAGGGCAGCGGTGTTCGGGCAGTGTAGGGGGTTGTGCTGGGGCTGGTGTTTCAGGGTGGTGGAGTGGTTTCGGGCAGAGTAGGGGGGTCGTGCTAGGGCTGGTTTTGCGGGGTTTAGGGCAGTGCAGTGGTGTTCGGGCAGTGTAGGGGGTCATGCTGGGGCTGGTGTTTCAGGGTTTAGGGCAGTGTAGGTGGTCATGCAGTGATGTTCGGGCAGTGTAGGGGGTCGTGCAGGGGATGGTGTTTCAGGGTTTAGGGCAGTGCAGTGGTGTTCGGGCAGTGTGGGGGTCGTGCTGGGGGTGGTGTTTCAGGGTTTAGGGCAGTGCAGTGGTGTTCAGGCACTGTAGGGGGTCGTGCTGGGGCTGGTGTTTCAGAGTTTAGGGCAGTGGTGTTCGGGCAGTGTAGGGGGTCGTGCTGGGGCTGGTGTTTCAGGGTTTAGTGCAGTAGTGTTCGAGCAGTGTAGGGGGTCGTGCTGGGGGTGGTGTTTCAGGGTTTAGGGCAGTGCAGTGGTCTTCGGGCAGTGTAGGGGGTCGTGCTGGGGGTGGTGTTTCAGGGTTTAGGGCAGTGCAGTGGTGTTCGGGCAGTGTAGGGGGACATGCTGGGGGTAGTGTTTCAGGGTTTAGGGCAGTGCAGTGTTGTTCGTGCACTGTAGGGGGTCGTGCTGGGGTAGTGTTTTAGGATTTAGGACAGTGTAGTGGTGTTTGTGTAGTGGGCAGCGAATGCGCTGCGTCGCTAGGGAGACTTAAAAAGCATTGCACCAAGATGGCTGCCAGCACTTCCTGGATTGAAGTGTTTGCAGCCAATTAGAGTCAAGCTTGTGCTAGTGTAGTTAGGTCCCGCCCAGATATATAAAGATTTTTTTCCTTTAATATCTCGAAAACTACTGAACGGATTTAGACCATTTAAAAAATAAGGTCGCTTTATGAACCAAGCACTACCTTTTTGCCAAATTTGGTGTAATTCCGTTCAGCAGTTTCAGCTGTAACTGTGTCTAAAGTTTCCTATGGGAAATTGATCTTTTGACCTCTATTTTTTGAATTTCTCAGGAACTACTGAATGGATTTACACCATTTAAGAAAAAGGTCTCTTTCTGAACCAAGGGCTACCTTTTTGCCAAATTTGGTGTAATTCCATTCAGCAGTTCAGGCTGTAGTCGTGTCTAAAGTTTCCTATGGGAAATAACAGAGAAAACAAGTTTTGGGACCCCCCCTGGGCAAATCACTCCGAAACGTTCAGGATAGGAGCTGACCAGAGTGGGCCACAAGTTTTGAAAATTTCGCAAAAATTCGTCAACTGGTGCCAAAGTTATTGGGAAAAGAAAAAACGCTTTTCCTATGGAAACTAGGTCCTAACTATAACTATCTACTGGCAACCGCCAGTAGAATAAATATATATATATATATATATATACACACACACATATATATATGTATACACATATATATATACACACACACATCCCCATGCAAGTTCCTCACACGAGTACCAGCCACATCCACCAGTCGGGGAGAGTACAGGTCAGCAGGTGTGAGCCCATTTCACAATGCGAAAGGTGAATCTTGTACAGGTCAACAAGATTCAAGCCTGCACACAGCATGTTGGTTTCAATTATTTTTATTGTCAATGCGTTTCGACCCAAATGGGTCTTCGTCACGGCCTAGTTACAAAATACAGTGCTCAAATTCCCTTAACCAGAAGAAAAAACAGTGATTAAGAAAATCCTTAAAATTAAAGGCAGGTCAAAATGCATAATGAGCACTGGCTCTGTTTTTCAAGCCTTCTCAAATCCATGAAAGAGACAATCGCATCATATAAAACAAATTATACTAAAGATAATAATCATGAAAATAAATGAGCATAAATTAACCCATTTTAATAGATGCAATGCAGGCATTTTTGAGAAAAAATCTATAATCTTAGCAACCCTGCTAAAATTATTGCACATGCAGCAAACTATCAAAAAATATCTAAAGTGACAGAGAATAATGGACAAGTGGCTTATTTTAAGCATTATATTTTGTAACTGGCATTACAACAGCATTGTGGTGTATATGTGTTGCAAATTCCGATGGATATTGCAATGTGTTGTACCCACGGGGTAAAGGCGTGCAGGGTAAGGGCCTGCACTCGAAAGTGTAATATTCGTTTGTGTCAGACCTGTCGCTTTCCAAATTGCACCCACCTGAAGATAAGGGACTTGATGGAAGGAGAACTTATAGAAGAAGTTGCAGAGGCAATTAACTCTGATTCAATCAAGGAAAGCCCCTACGTCCAAAGGCCTACATGTTGATGGTAAATGGACTACACACCTTCTGGTGATGTATAAGACAGCAAAGAGGGAGGGCTGCTCATACCGTATAGTCTATGTATTCCACAGTGGTAGTCATTCATAAGGAGGAAAACCCTAAAAACTAGTTTTCAGCATATAGACCAATTTTACAACTGAACATAGAGACTAAGAAAGCCTCTAAAAGAACAGATTGACCAAACCTAAATAAAAAAATAAGACTTACCTTGGGTGCCTATATGGTGCATACTTTATAGGAGTGATAATGTCTCTGGACACAACCAGGCGCTTCAACTCCATTGAATGAACCTATATTTTCACAATCTTCACTAAAATGTGCTTTGTTTTACCACATTGACCCTGGCTTAAGCCGTTATAAAAGGAACCATTAACCTGGGTAGAAAGTCAATGGACTGTTGTACCCCATAATATTTGTTGCCACTTGAGCCCTTGTCACGGTGGGTCAGAGGGGATGCAATGATTAGGGGTCTGACATGGGATGATAGATGGGACAAACAAATATCACTATGCAGATAATGTTCTCTACACTGCTTAACCAAAGACTACTCTGAAACAGAGTACTACAGATTTTCAGAATCTTTCCACAATATTTCAGTTCTCAGATAAACTGAAGCAAGTCTGTACTTTAACCTTTGGTTTCTTATGCCTCAGGCCCAGAATTTAGCGGACTCATTGCTATACACCAACATATTAAAATACCTAGGGGTGTATGTATCCAAGATAAAAAAATATTTTTCTGATCTCAAAATATACAAGTCACTAGATAGATTTTGTATTTTTGAACTTCTCTCATTGGTCTTGTGGCCCTATACAAAAAGACATCACTTCGGAGATTCCTCTTCTTCCTTTAAAATATACGCTACTGAGTCATTGAGGAATTCTTTAAATACCCAGATGCTGAACCATGCCTTTAACTCCTGGATAGAGGTGCTCAATGAATCTCCATTCAGTTGCTAAACCAAGGAGTATATGATGGTGGCATACAACTACCTGTCCGTAAACATTATTAAACTGGTGAGTGCAAATGACTGGGCCTTCCTGCCCCATGATGACCACTAAATCAGGGTTGACAGGCATGCAGTGAGTACCCAGGATTACACAGGAGTCCTTTATGGAAAAGGAGGGGCTCACAAAATTACCTGGACATACTTCAGCAGTGGTGAAGGTATGGCAGGTTATGAATACATATCTTACATACCTAGGGTGGGCTAGTATCTTGATTAAATTAACTCCTCTATGGTACAGCGACTCCCTCAAAGAGGTTGTAGGGATTTTATAAATCGGATCTCATTGGACTCAGCAATCTGGAAGATGTCTGGGACTGAACTGGAATGGTATTCTTCCAACACTTTAAAAAGGGATACAAACTATCGGATACTGAGGCGTTTTGATGCCTGCCTGCAACTCAGACATGCATTGGCAGGCCCCTGTTCATAGTAACATTCTGCTGGAAAACAGCTCTCCGCTAGAAAGCAGAATCCTGTTAAGAGATATTACACAGAAAAGCAGTATCTTATACACATTAAAAAAAAAAGATTATTGCAAATTCACCAAATGCACTGAGTATGCTTAGAGCAAAACTGGTCTCTGACCTTGGTACGCTGTAGGACTGACTGGGAGGAAGCATTCCAGAGCTTATGAAAGGTGACCTATTGAGTGAGACTGGAGCTGATCCAAATTAAGATTTTAGAACAGACTTTACTATATTAGATACCAGATGATTCAGTTCGACAGGACAGACATTGTCCTCTGTTCCAGGGGATGCGGTCAGCTGGGAAGCTTCTTCAATATCATTAGGGTTTGTCCAAGCTTACATCCCTTCTAAGGGGAGCAGAGAGAACCAGGGGCTGCCTGCAGGCCTCACCTTTGAGATCTATTAATGGGTTTAAGCCATGCTGCACAGCATCCCTTATCTCGGACCATGCAGACAAGACAGATTTTCTATTTCCAAAATATAACTTGAGTAGTAAAAGTTTACTGTATATGATTAATAATCAGAAAACATAATAAAACCAGTAAGTAAACCCAAAAGTCGGGTTAAAAAGTGATGGAAGCCAGATCCACAATAATAAATGTTTTTCATGGCAAACAAATCAAAGAAACACATAACTGTTGTACAGATTAACAGAAACTAGTTATAGTGGCAAGGGTTTTTACGTTCGAGTTAAGCTCCTCCTCTTTTGCTGCAAACACAAGTTGTTTGTTAATGTCCTCGATGCTGATCAACGATTGTGTTATAATAAAGTGCTGGAAAGTAACTGCTTCCACATACTCCTGGAGTCCTGAAATACAAATGTTAAATACGTTTAGAAAATCTCTCTTAGTAGCAATCTATGTTAAATAAGAATACAGTTCACAGAATATACTGGATCTCACAGGCAGGGTAACAATGTACAAAAAGATCTTAAAATGTCAGAAACTAAATTTCAAATACGGTTTTCTTGAAAGGACAATGGTATTTATCCATATAAAAACTTTCACATTAAAAGCAGTCACCACTGCCACAAGTCACAACATTTATTTAAAAATATAAATACATTATTTATTGATTTTATAAGAAAAGCAGACATACAACAAATACATTGCAATTTTCTCAGGTTCATAAATGTAAAATTGAACTGCAAACTGTGCAGATTCGAATGCAAAAGTGAGATAAGATGGTGAAAAGGAGGGAGATATGTGGAACTGTGGGGCAGAGGGGACATATACCCGATATTGGAGGGATTGGGGAAATGCGCCGGATATAATTTCGAAACAGTATCAATCGACTCTGTCAGAATCCAATGAAAGGAGATAGTCCCGGATTGGCTGCCAAACATCTTTGGGTCTGGACGTGTAGGGTTGAAGTTGTGTATAGTCTTGACTGATTTTGTCACAATGAGACATGGATTTTAACCAGATAGAGCCTGTAGGGGGTTGTCTATTGCACCAATGGATGTCAACTTCCCTCTTGGCGAGCAGTATATACTACAGAAATGAACCTGCGTGCCAATTTAGGAATGTCATATTCGGGGAGCCCACTGTTGTGTAGTTCCTATAAATCTATATAGGATCTGTGCGTTTAGACAACATAAACTAAGGGATTGGTGTCCACACACTCCCAAAGGATATGTTCGCCTGTAGACCAGCTAGCTCGCAGTGCCACTATAAGCCTCCCAACCTTACCGAGAAGCGGATATTTTCTGGCAACTATCAAACATGACAACCATGGACCCCCTTAGGGATCGTGAAAACCGTGCACTACTTTTCCATCAGTCACACGTCCTCACTTGGTTTCAGAGAGATACACAGAATAAACGGTGGGGACGTTTTCAGTAAGCATTTATTGAACCAGTGTCATTCTAGTATAATATATGTGTGTTGCAACACCCATTAGACAGAAACAGATATAAATGATTACAAGCACCAACAGAGTAAATAGAAGGTAGAATTCTACCACAGTGCTAAAACAGTGAATGTATGCTGGCATATAGATACATGGTAGTAATCATGCGTACTCCTAAGATGCTAACCCTAGCTAAGTATACCTAGCATGTATGTATGTGGAAAGCCAAGAATCCCTCTAGGAAAGAGCCAACACCATTACCTAATGGGAGAGAACGAAGGACCATGTCTTGTTCTCAAGTTGGACACCCCGCAAGGAATGTCAGACCACTGCATGCTTGAATTTCTGCATTCAGGGACTTCAGCGTCTCTTGTCAGCATGGAAGCTTCTCCTCTGGTCTGTCCAGCTAAGGTGTGGTACGTATATACCCGAAAAGTACCCTCAGGGGTTCTACCTAGATGTGTCATGGTACTGTGGGCCTGTCGTCCAAGGATGACGATAGCAGTGACTTTTGTACAGAGTTATTATACAGACGATGGTAATCCTTCTGTGATACTAAGAATCCTCATGCATATTAAATTAGGCTAGTTTTCAAAGAAAAACACACAACATTTATTCGGCAGCTAACTAGGTAAAATGTCAGCGACAGAGCATTTATGTTGAGCAAGGTAGGACAAATGTAGGTAAAAGGTTGTGCAGCTACCTAGCCCTATATTGGGGCTCTTAACACACATCCGAAGGAAGTTAGATGAACAAGTGATAAGATATGCGAGTCTAAAAAGCATAAAATCATTGTTAAAAAACGAATGTAAAAAAAACTTTAAAATACGGTATATGTAAAAAAGCTCTATTAAGTCCTCTAGAAAGTCAATATACTTTTTAAACCAATTGAGCACATCAAAAACCATGGTGTCCAGTGAGAGCAATAGAGAAAAATAAAACAAAAAGAATGTTTTTGAATATCAATTTGAGTTGTTTTGAAAAAAGGCCGAACTGTTCCCATCCCACGGAGAGCCAAATGTTCATGTGTCCTGTGTGGGAAACGCAATATCACTGCTGCTTGCCTTTGCAGACGACGGTACCTGTAACACCTCTTGGATCAGGTCAATGGAGCAAAAGTGATCTTCTCCGGTTCCCACAGCTGCTGCTGAGGAAGCACTCAATGCCTGTGAACCTGTTGCAGATTCGGGGTCCATTCCGACAGGAGCTGAATCATCCTGTGGTGGCTCTAAGAATGCACACATCAACATGGGAATACGCTGAGCACACTGTAATATGTAGGCCTTTAAGAGGCCTAGTAGTATGTCTACGTCCAGCGGCGCAACCGATTGAAGTGTTAGACATATATACAAAACAAAGATGGGGGAGAGGAGGATATAGCTAGGTTCGTCCTCCTTGGTATATACAAGACAAAAAAAGATCCGAGATCGTGGATCAGGGAACCTAGCTAGTAGGGAAAAAGGAGGGGTCTACTTGATGAGTAAGACGCACCTCAAATAAAGAAAAGAAAATACTTTTCTTGAGTCCCCTTTCCTACATGTATCAGACATGTTAAAGATACGATGTACCCTTTCCCCAAAAAGGAGCAGAAAGTTAGTTTGCACTAGTGCCCGTATCTCAGCTGAAGTCCTTGCAACCTGGAGATCAAAAGTCTCTCGGGCTGAGGTTAAGGCCACATCCTTCTGTAAAAGCATGGCTTTCAGTCTGCTCAGAGAATCAAACCGTATAAGGAAAAAATTCAACAAAGGCCAAATAGGCGCCTCCCTGACTATCTGGGTCAGAGGAAGCAATACTTGCATACAACTAGTAACCCTGGAACTTACTGTGACCAGATATGTGATGTCTGGCATCATCCCACAACAACCTTGATCATTCAACATCAAGTAACTTCCATTTGAGAGTAGTTTGAACACCGGATGAATCACAGCAGCTGGGGACCCTTTCAAATGACACAATAGGTATGTAACCTAACAATTACACGCTCCGTGAAGCATAAATCCCTGACAAATTAGAGACCCACTTAAAGAACTATTACAGTCTGAATCGCTTAGAAAAACTCCAGTGTCCCCATTCCTGCATCTAAATCTGTACGGCAATTCCCAATACTCAGGAATGTAGCCCTCTCCCATCGCTTTGTATCTGCCTACCTGGTGATACTATAGACAGCATTGAAATTGGAATGTCGTGACTGGCAGTGTAATGTGGCCATGGTTTAACCATTCTGTGGAAGGTGACTCAGCCACGGTAAAAGGAAATTGGTCCAATTTTTCAATATGCATTATTGTATATTTTGCATCTCTTCATGCCATAGTTTTCTGTCAGATTGTATGCAGAAAACAGACGTACTGTTGATATACCGCCAGGGCACGTGACCAGAGTGCAATGAGTGTAACGTTCAGCTTAATAAATAATGTAATGGATCGCAACTGCGATTGGCCATGTTTAAGAACAGACAAATCCTGTTCTTTATATCTATTGCAGAAAACACAATGTTGCCCAGTGAATATATCCTGGATGTTAATGTGGTCATACCATTGTCGACTACTGCCAAAGCTTTTTCTAGGTTAACCCTGCCAATTTCACGCAATATCTCTGCAGCCTCCTGTCGAGAGATTTTCCATATTTCGTTATAAATAGCATATAAGAAGCGCATCTGACGTGGTTTCTGGGAACCTAACAAAAAAATCCCTAAGATCCATGTCATCTGAGAGTAAGGACAAGTGTTTCACCTGGGACAGTGTTCAAGTTCTCACCCGCTCTAGGCATAACTTCCCATCACTGTAGGATGTCACCACCCCCCGAATGTTCTTGTTGTACGTAGCATTGGTCAGGCCTATAGATACTAAACCCTTGGGTGGCACCCCTGAATCTTGACTGACACATATTTGTCTTGATAGGCCAAACCAACCATCCCTTCCAATTGGGGTCTGACGAATTGTACAAACCATCATGTAGAATGTCATTCAGTATATCCTCACTGTGTTGTGTGTAATTTTGCCACCCCTTAAAGTGTGTAGGCGAGGGCATCCAAGATGTGTTCAGGTCCTTGATCTTGACTAACCCGAGACAGGAAGTTTGTTGCACAGTGCCATTCAGGAAGATAATTTGCTTTGGTGTGTAAACATGCTCTAAATAAGGGCTCAGTGCCCTGAACTTGCCAATCTTTAGTCCCCCAGAAAAATTCTGTGTCGATGTCCCTCCAAAATTCGAAACCCTTAATGAGAGCTGGGAAAGAAAGGAAGCAGAGTATATCTGTTTTGTGTTGGTGAGCATATTTTTCTTTGCGGGTGTAGGTGCAACCTTATAATAAGATGACCAGTCTCAAGTGTTAACCCCAGAAAAATAAGCAAACTTCTGTGGAAACATTTGTGAACTACCTTTCGGTGGTATTGGGCAATGTTCCCATTGATGGTAAGTCAAAACATTACGTGGGATACTTGCTTTATGCAAGTAATGATGACCATAGTGTTGGTAACAATACATGGTGTCAAAATCAGATGTATCATCATACAACTCATTACGGGAAAATGCAGCAGATGGTTTTAAATCAGACAGCATATTATTTAGTTTCAAAGACCCAATCATCAGAGAAAGTAGGGAGGTGATGATATCATTCAAGGAAAATGTAAACAAGTGTGGTATTTTTAGAAGTTCAGTTGAACCATATACATCATATGCAACCCTTTCCCAAACTATTCCTTCAGGAACTGAAATTGCTGTAATGTTCACTAAGGACAAGTCTCAGTTTACGATGAGATGATGAATGCGATTTCAGGACCAAGCTCACATCTTCTACTACGGAGCGTTTTGGGAAATAATGTCTATTCAAGAGAAGGAAAAAGACAGCTACTACACTGTGAGAAGTTGGCCTGGCATATGCTGTCTCCTAGTTATAGGGACACCTTGCACCAGTCCAATTAGACTATTATTGATGATAGGTTTAAGACAACCTTTAAAGAAAGCTATCCTAGTGGTAGCTGTGGAGAGCAGCCTTCAGGCTAAGTCTTGAAGGAGTATTAAGCTTATTGTTTTACCATGAAAACCTCTTGAATGACCAAATGAAAGAGTAGCCCACACAGGTATATATATAAAATATATGTATTTATTCTAGACAGAATCCCACAGTCTCTTTATGAAGCTGTGGCAAAGTTACAATATTAAACAAGCATTGATAGACACAATAAATAGCACTATTAACATTGGGCCCCAGGGGGGACCAAACCATATACTAAAAAAGTGGTATAAGAACCACGACAATTCTACAGGCAATGCCTAGGGCATTCAGGATCGCTGGCCCCTTAAGAATCCACCCCAGGTTATGAGGAAGGGGACCCACGGGAGGCGCGTGCAGTGCAAGTAGCTGCTATCGGGATCTCTATTACAGCCTATGGAGAATGTCGCGGTTGGAAATAAACGTTTAAAAATACTTCTAGCAGGAGTACAAAGTTAAAACTTTAGACTTAAGCTTTTGAGATGCCCACTACCACGAGAGTACCGAGGTACCACTGTTACCCGCCCCAGGGAAGCCGGGTGCATAGGTCGTTTCTGCTGTCGGGTCGCGGGCTGATTTTCAATGGGAAAATAGTCAAAAGTTCTGCTAGCCAAAAGCGTCGATGATGCCGTGAAGATCAAAGATGTGAAGATTGTAGAGAAGAACCTGAAAGCAGAGGGGACAGAGTCTGGGTCACGGCAAAGTGACCAGGAGGCTCAAAGCGAAGAACCCTTCGATGTCGGGTGCTTCAGGTGGAAAGTGGTGTAGCTTGGATCTGCAGCCACGGGCTCCGGGAGGCTTCAAGTAAGGCCAGCTTTAGGAGGGCGACTGTCCCACGTCGGATGAGGGTCGCTGCGGTGTTAGTGTCTGGATTGGATCCACTAAGCCTTGGCAACCGCAACCCACGAAGAATAAACAAATCTGCTACAGTGCAGACCCACGAGGTCTGGGAGAGGTCTCCTTCGAGGAGACTGTAGAGCAGGCCTGGAGCAACCAGGGGAACTCTTGATTGTAAAAGTAGACCTCTGCTAGGGCCCACAAGTCGAGAGACAAGGGACCGCGAGAGGCAGCAATTTGGCGTGCGTAAAAGGGCACCCACGGGCCACCGGAGGGGGCTAGGGCGCTGGTCTTTGGCACAATTGCTGTAGAGTGGTTGGCTCGTAAACGGGCCAAAGCACAACTTCCCCACTGGTCAGGGTTGTGTGCTATGCAAGAGGTGGCCGATGTCCTGGGGTATTGGGGATCTCGGCACCCATGCGGTCCACGGTGCCCAAACTCGTTGAGCACACTCACTAGCCTCTGGGATGCGCTGGAAACCCACCTCAAGGTTTCTGGAAGTCGTCGAAGTTCGTGAGAGCAGCGAAGTTCCAACCGGGTCACTTGCAGTGTTTCAGGTGCCTGCCAAGCAGGGGGATAACTCCTTTATCCCAAGGGAGATTTCTTCCGTCAGCTGGGCAGCAGCAAGTCGAAGGTCAAGACTGTAAAGTTCAAGATTAATCTGAGGCTCTGGGGCCACGTTATTCACCTTTATCCCCAAGAATAGGGGAGTGTCCAGAGTAGTGTCCACCAATGGTAGGTGAGGCAGGAAAGGGTGGCTACACCCTCTCCCCTTTGTGTGTTTCCCACCTGGGCGAGGGGCAGGATGCCCCTGAACCGGTTCCAAGCGGTGTATGCAGAATGAGGCTTCTGCAGCTGCCTACGTGCAACTCTGAAAGGACATTTGGTGCACCCACCCTGTTCCAATCCACATTATCCTGTCTGGGGAGATGCTAGCACCTCCCTGCCACAGGAGCCCTATTGTCCAGCTGGCGAGGGTGGGGTTTTCCCCAGCAACAGCCAGCCGGGGTCGTGTAGGTGGCGGGTAGTAGCCATTTTGTGAAACTTGTGCACTTTTAAATTGGTGTCTAAATTCTGCCGCTTTTCCCATATCGCCCCTCTAGCAGGGGGGAATCGTACCCTCATGCCCATGGCTGGACTGGGGGTAGGATTCCTACATGTTTGACACCAAACACGATATGGTTCTGTGTAGCCATTCTCAAGTTATCGCGATGTCGCAATAGACTTATAATGCGGTTAAGAGTATATGGTATGGCTACACTACAAACAATGCAGCAATGATTTTACGAAGGTTGCAGAGAGGCCCTACTCATGTAGGGGTCCCCACTCACACATACCTCAGCACCCTGCCTTGTAGGATTACCAAGGCCTGCTATAGGGGTGACCTATGAGAGTATATGTGTTGTAATGGGGTGGGATATAGGATACCTATATCCCTGTAAGGGGTGCCAGCACCACCTTACCCAGACTACAGTAGTGGTCTGGTGGTGTCAGTTGTATGGCTGTCCCAGTGTGGCACAATAAGTGCTGCAGCCCTGGTAGGCCTACTGAGGGACCCATGCCCTGGGTACCTAGGGTACCATCTACAAGGGACTGTCAGGGCATCCTCAGCATCCAATTGGGTTGTACCTAGGGTACTCACATCGTTTAACAGAGGAAGCAGATAGGCTGGGGTCCTGGATAGCAGGGCCACAGCCTGGCTAGAGTCATAAAACAGCAAAAACATCAGCAAAATGTTGGGGGCAACTATGCAGTCAATGCCACTCTCCTACATACACCTATCCAAAAGACTAGGAAAAGTAGACCAATTGCAATCCAGAGCTGTAGTCAGGGAAGAACAAAGTAAGTCATTTTCAGCCAACGGTAGAAATTGTGAAGCTGTTGTGTGAGAGAAACAGGAGCTGGCAGTGACTCAGGTTCACTTGGATCCAGAGAGAAAGTATCAAAATCGGTAAAGTAGCCAGACGCAGTTCGATCTATCTTTGGGAGCTTAGCAGGTTTTGTAGAACTGGCAGACGACTCGTTTCGAGACATATTAACATAGATGTTGGTTGGTATTAGGCCATATTGAGATCAGTGTTTAATTTGTGTTTCGTTGCTGTTCAATTTCAACAGGCACGGGTTCATTCCATTGTTGGTAACTCCATTACTTCGAAGAGTAGAATCTTCAAAGGTTATTAGTCTTTATGTCTGACCTTCCTGTATGGTAGAGAGAGGAGATAAGCAGCTACCCAGGAGCCCATGCGGCATGCTATTCAGTATCGGCCACATAGTGTGGTTTGATCAGATCAATGGAGACAAATCTCTATTCTTTTTTTGCCGGCACGGGGCAGAGAAGTACTGTTCTTGTCCCTTCGACAGCCAGGACAGGAGCTCTGTAAGATGGCCCAAATTCTTTTTTGTCCTCAATCTTTTCTCTGACCAGGTTCCCAATCTTCGGGACCCAGGCAGGTCTTGCCGGAATAGCTTTCACTTCCCCAGTGGCGGTGCCTTTTACTTGGACGTTGCTTTGTAATGCCCAGAATTCATTGAGTTCCTGTAAAACAGCCAAACGATCATGGATGTAAAATGCTTTTTCATCTGCCACTGAGCTGCCACAAACGAGGTCAGGTACCCACATTAGTCCCAAACAGGACCTCATATGGAATAAAGCCATCAAGGGAACTTCATGGCATGTTATTAAGTGCCCTCTGGACCCCATATAGGTGTTTGACCCAACTGCCACCTAAGCCCAATACCCTCGCTGTTAAGGATTGCTTTAAGTCCGGGTTTTTCCTTTCCACAATCAAATTTCCATAGGGATGATATTGAGAGGAGTACTGCAAGACGACACCCAAACTTACCTTGGCTTCTTTGTAGGCCCTAGAGGTGAACGCAGGGCCACGGTCAGAATGTAATAGGCCAATTGCCTGTACCTATAAAGACTTGAAAATCCTTTATAACAGTTCGATCGTCAGCTGAGCACTGGGGCTAAACCCAAAGGAAATAGAGCATGAATCCACTGCCACCAAGATGTACACGTAAGCCCCGTCATATTGTAAGGGGCCGCAGTGGTCAAAATAACACATGAGAGAGGTCTGTCTGATATCAGTACTGGTGTCTGTGGCGGACGTGCTACGGTGGAACCCTTCATCTCTTGACAGATGTTGTACTTAAGGACAAAGCTCTTGGTCTGCTTGGTAAGACCTGGCCACCAATAACGTAGTTTCAGTAGTGAAACTGTTGCAGCAATACATGCATGTACTGAACCCAGACCCTCGTGTGCAGCTAGAATTAAACCTAATCTGTGATCCATATTTGGTATTACCCTAGCCCGCACTCCTGGAATTTAAGCATACGGAATGTTTTGCGCATCTAACTCGTAGGAGTACTTGAGTGAAAAGCCTTTTGGCAAGCGGAGCAAGCGGTTGACATCCCTGAGATCCAAGATAGGCACTTGTCCTTCTTGGGACCAGAAAGTAGTAGGAGTAACAACCACGACCTACTTCTGGGACAGGAACGTGCTTGATGGCTCCCTTGGCCAAGAGAGCCATAACTTCCTGCTGAAGAAGGGCCAGATGATCCTCTGACATGTGGTGGTATCTTGGTGGCATCTGCAAAACCCACCTGTCCGACGTGATTGTTCGCCAGTGGGGGAGGTGATGGCGGATCCTGCCGCATACTGCTGTTTGATGGGCCTGAAAGTTTGGACTAGGAGGGTTTGGAAGCTGCTGCGGGGGGGAGGGGGGGGGGGGGGGGGGGGTTTGGTGGACTGGCCCACCTGCTGGTCCCCGGAACCACAACCGTTGTTGCCACGTCCATGCCCACGTGAAGGTTGGGGAACTTGCTGCGGCCTGTGGCTCTGGGCGGGATGTAGCGGGGCACCCCTTCCGTGGCCACGAAAGAGGCAAAAAGCAGACTGCGCAGGGCGGGTGGAGAGGCCCAAGGACTTGGCCGAGCCTGTGAGTCCTTAAAACGCTCTAGAGCGTGGTCTGCTTTGTCGCCAAAAAGGTGACCGCCATCAAAGGCTGCATCCCTCCCGGCTGCAACAGCCTGGGAGAGCACTGCCCGGGCCTCCTCCGGACACTGAGGCAGCACTTGCACCACTGTATCCCACACAGAGTGGGAATAACGGACCCAAGAGACATGTGGTGTTTACGGACCGCAGTCCTAAGCTGGCGGAAGAGAACATTTTCTTTCCAAGATGGTCCAGCTTCTTGGATTCCCTTCCGGTGGAACGGTGGGGAAGACAATTTTGGAAGTGGAGCCCCCGTGTTGGGCCTGGACCATGTGCCCAAAAGGATGTCTGCGAGGGCCTCATTAAACGGAAGCAAGGGCTCCGAAGAGCTTGCAGCCGGTTGAAGCGCCTCTGTCAGGAGGTCTGTCCTGACCACCACTGTAGGAAGCTCGTGGTTGAGATCCTCGGCCGCCCTACGTAACACCACTGCGTACGACGCTCACTCCTCCGTAGCCACGGTAGGAGGAGACAACATGCCAAGGTCAGGCGAGGTGTCCAAACCACTGGCATCCCCCAGTTCCTCTCTCCAGTCCTGTTCACTGTCCTGGTCAGCTAGAGGGTCACCTGACCCCTTCCAGTCCTCCTCAGTATCTGGGTGCCATTCTGGTTGAAAAGGGGCCCCAGGAGTGAACAGGGGCATAAAAACCCCTCTCAGTGCCGGGCCCGGGTCCATTTCGGGATGGAGGCCGGGGTCGACGCCGACTGGCGTCGAACGCGGTAGTGGTGCTGGAGGAAGCGGCGCTGGTGGAGGCATATTCAGGTCAACCAGCGCCGATCCGGATCCAGGCCTGGATCCAAGGGGGCCCTGCGGCAACGGGGCAGGAGCTGCTGGCGAAGAAGGGCTAGGCCCTCCAACCGAGTCTGTGGGGCCCGAAGGCGCACAGGCGGGCTTGGGCCACTCAAAAATGGCGTACATCGCCTTGTAGAACGTATGAAGCTTGGCGGGGGTCGCTCCGGGTCCCGGAAAGGGAGGGAAATGCGATGTCTATTCTTCGGGCTCTGCGCGTGGAGCCGCGGGTGGGGCACCACCCGCATTCCTCGCCTGGACGACAAGGATAAGTCGAAGAGCCACAGTGCTTCTTCGACTTCTTCCTTATGCTTCGACTTACCCGACCCCAAATGCAAAGACTTGGAACCGGAATGATGGTGGCTCCGCGACCGGTCCCTCGACCTCCCTCGCGACCGGGACCTCAAATGGAACAGAGCCAACTGCCGATGCTTAAGCAGCTTTCGGGACCGCTCCCGTAAAGCCTTTGGCGCCATCAACCGGCAGTCGGAGAACGACTTGGGGTCATGGTCGCGCTCCAGCCAAAAAAGACGCACGCGATGCGGATCAGTCACCGACATTATTTGATGACAGGAACCGCATGGTTTGAAGCCGGGCATCTCTCGTGCACCTTAGGAGTTGAAGATTCGAAAAAGAAGTCAACAAAACTCAAGAAAAAGTTAGTGAAAAAATGACTGAGGTACCGATCTTGCCGGATCTGAACTGGCTGGCGCACAAAAGGAAAGAACTGTCGCCAGCGCGCAAGGTCGGCATCTAAGTAGCTGCCGCAACGTCATCCCAGCGACACGATGTCAACGACGAACGTGGAGCAGACCGACGCCACTTTCCGACGCGCAGAGAAACTTTCCGGATCCAGTCTGACGCCTGGGGGTATTTCTAAGGTAAGGAATCTATAACTAACATGTTTCTTTCAGATAAGCCTATCTTCATCTCTGCCACTTGTTCCCAAAGTATCTTGTGCTTTACTGTGCAACCTTTGGAATTTCTAAACCCATTCTGGCCCCAATAGTGAAGATATTTGTTGTATGACAGGACACAGTAAATTGAACCCCACACATTAAGTGTGGGGGAGTCCCAATCAGTATTTTTTAGTGCCACTATCAGGGCTTTTAGTTCTGCCAGCTGTGCCGTACAATCTCCTAGCGACTGCGTCTGCGTATTGCTAGGACGGAACTTACCGTCCAGCATACGTCCCTTTACAATCGCGCATGTATTGCCGTTTACTTCCTATGGCCGGCTCGGCAGATCTGTCAGTGTAAATGATGTATTCATACTGATCTAGAGACATTATTTAATCGGGAGAGGATGTTCTTGTTCATATTGCAGAAATCCTTGTGTTTTTAATGCAGATTCACATTTCTAGTCTAAAACTGTTGCAGTGAGAGAATTAGGCCATTGTATCAGTTGTGGATGTAATGCTTTTGCGTTTGGAACACCTGCTTTTGTAACAACATCTAAGTCATGACCATTATGCGTTTCCCCTGCGCTAGTGCTCTTTCTCTCAATACAGCAGTTGGTACTGCTGTCAGTATTTTTTCTGTGAATGCAAAATGCATCTCTGTGTTTGTATACAAATGTGATTTGTATGCAATGGGTACTGTTTCGCCTTCATTGAAGGCTAGGTATGTATATTCTGATTAACCCGCTATGACATGGCTCATCAAGTTCATAGTGTTCACACATGTGTGTAAGTGTTTAGAAGCTATCCTGTCAGCTTGTAAGGAACGGAGAATTTGTGTGTTCTTGTGTCCAATGTCGTACTGAAAAATCAGGTCTTAAGTCGTAGAAAGGTTTTACTTTTTCTGCGTAATCCAAAATGTATGTTCTGCGAAAATTTAGGAATCCTTTCAGAGTTTTCAGAGGTTGGAGCAGCGCACATTTTTCGGAAAAATTATCTGCCAGGCTTTTTCCTTCACTTGATGAATCATATCCCAAAAATAGGACATCGAGGTGGACAATTTTTGATTTTTTTAAAGTTACATTTGTAGCCCTCAGCGACAAACCCCAGAATTGTGTTGTTCACCCTACTCAAGTGAACCAATTGTTCATCGTCCGTCAGCTAAATATTATCTACATAGTACAATGCCTCATCAAAATGTTGAAGCAACTCTGATACTCTTGCTGAGAACAACCCAGGGCTATTCTTATAAACTTCGGGCAGTAGAAAAAAATTGGCATTGAGAGCCTAGGGCTGAAAATACTGTCAAATATCTGCTTTCAGGAGCTATATTTTGGCAGAATAATCTATTTGAGAATTCTAGTGTTGTTTTGAGTTTCTTCCGCACAATTAACTTAGCACTGTGCGCATTTTGCACTGCAAATGTCTTTGTGCAGGTGTTTAAATGCCTGTAGTATAAAACTAGACAGTATGAATTGTCAGGTTTTATTACGTGAAACAAAGGAATATTCAATGAAGAGGTGCAATTCTCAATAACACCTTGATATTCAAGTTGATCCGAGATCTCGCTGATTTGCTTGTGTGTCATGTTTTATTTGTACTGCCTCTGTGGAGTTGGGAGTCGTTTTTACTGGGATTTCATGGTGAGGTTACTCAGCATCCTACCCTACATGGATACACTGCAGGAGCTAGTGCTACCAACCACTCCTGTGAGTACGAATATTTTGGCGATTCTGGAACAAGGTCGAAGAAAGCTGGTAAAATTACAGTTTCTCCTTTTGGGCAGTCCATAACAACCTCAGGTGGCCAATCCTTTTCACAGGATATTGCATCCACATTTCAGGTTTTCCCAAAAGAGACCTTTCACTTTCCTTGGTTGGTCCCCCTCCATATGGAGTGTTATTTCGTATAACTGATGTGGGACTCTTACCTTTGTACCAGGTGTTTTCACCGTGATACGCTCATCCAACTCTGCTGTCACTAGAAATTCCATCAGGTTCTGGCGAGCTATTGCTAATTCTGCTGCGCTGTCTAGCATTGTCAGCTCCCACTCCCGGTTCAGTAAACAAGACCCCAGTGGCCTGCGCATTTCCTATTTTAAGGTCAGCAACCTTTTTTTATTTAAATTGAGGTTTTGATTTGGGTTTATCTTCTTATTTGAAAATGTAGTCTGAAGTGCGATGTGTGTCTCTTGGCTTGACTCGCTCTTCTGATCTGCGTTCTGGCTGTCCTTCCCTGTTGATGATGATGAGCCCTGAAAGGAGCTAGAGAAACGTGTGTAAGTATCCTGATACCGGTCAGGTTTTTTGTAATATTGTCACGGTTTCTAAGGTTATATTTTCTATCCGAGGGCTCCTGTTGAGGAGACCCACCCTGTGATTTAGATGCATTCTGTCTGTTATAGGATTGTTAACATCCCATTTCTTTTTAGAAGAAATGGGCGCTTGCTTGGAGTTATCCTTTTCAGGATTAATTGTGGTTTCACTGGTCTAGCCCCTAAATGATCTCTACCCAGCAAAGCATAGGTATCTTCGATAATTTTAGGTAATTGTCGCTCCTGTTGTGCAGGAGTACATTCCCTCAGACGTTGACGTATAGCCACTGCTGCTGCCTCCCCTTTTATGTTGGCTAACATAATTGTGGATACCTGGGAAAAATTGCCTATCAATTTCAGCCCTAAGTCCAGGGCAGGCTCAGCCCCGAACTCGTTCTGCATTTAATTCAATACCTCTAGTAGGACTGCTATTGAGGGGGTACCATGTGTTGTAGTATAAACGGCAGCGAAAACTATACCCCATGTGCTACAATCGTCTATCAGGGGAGCCATTCCCATTGGCAAGGAAATTGTCACTATTTTGTGTTTTTCTTGCTGGCCAGTGTGTGGAAAAACTGCCTCAAGCTGCTTTATTTTCTGTGCTATCCAGAATGGCATGTGCTCATGTTTAGTGGGCATTCTTCACATAATTGTGTTCAGTGTTTGTGGGTCGATTTGTGTTGCGGTTCCTTGTAGTTGACCTGTTTGAGTGACCCTTGTAGGTTGAAGTGTGAGTGTTCGCATTACGAACTGTGTAAGATTTATGTAAAGTTTTATTATTTCTTTATGAAGTGGGCTTAAGTCTGCTGCTGGCAATGTGTCAATCTCTGGATGCGGTGTGTAAGCAGCTAAGACTGGTCAAGTCGCACTGTCTCTGCTGAGCGGACAGTCTCACTTTTTCTGTGGTGCCATATAGTGTAGTTCCAGTAAATCTATACAGGATCTGTGGGTTTAGACAACATAAACTTAGGTATTGCTGTTCAGACTGATTCCAGACACTCCAAAGGATATGTTCGCCTGTAGACCAGCTATCTCACAGTGCCACTATAAGCACCCCAACCTCACTGAGGAGCAAATAGTTTCTGGCAACCATAGAACATGAGAACCCTGACCCCTCGAGGATCGTGGAAAAAAAGTACTACTTTTCATCAATCACTCGTGCTCACTTGGTCTCAGAGAGATGCACAGAATAAATAATAGGGATGTTTTCAATAAGCAGTTATTGAACCAGCGTCATTCTAGTATAAAATATGTGTGCTGCAACAGCCATTAAACAGAAACAGATATATATGATTACAAGCAGTAGAATTCTACCATGGTGCTAAAACAGTGAATATAGGCTGGCATATAGCTACATGGTAGTAATCATGAGCACTCCTAAGATGCTAACCCTAGCTAAGTGGACTTAGCATGCAAGTAGGTGAAAAGCCAAGAATCCCTCTAGGAAAGAGCCAACCCCATTACCTGATGGAGGAGAATGAAGGACCCCGTCTTCTTCTGGTGTGTGTGCGTGCAGGGACTTCAGTGTCTCGTGTCAGCATGGAAGCTTCTCCTGTGGTTTGACCAGTGAAAATGTGGTACTTAGATACCCAAAAGGTACCCTCGGAGGTTCTACCTAGATGTGTCATGGTACTGTGGGCGTGTCGTCCAAGTATGACGCTAGCGGTGACTTTTGTACAGAGTTATTATACAGAAGATGGTAATCCTGCTGTGATACTAAGAATCCTCTTGCCTAATAAATAAGGCTAGTTTTCGAAGAAAACCACCCAACATTTATTCGGCACCTAACTTGGTAACAGGTCAGCGCCAGGGCCATTATGAAGAGCAAGGTAGAACAAATGTAGTTAAAAGGTCGTGCAGCTACCTAGGCCTCATACCACCAGGGGACGAGGGACGAATGATCGGTGTGCTTGATAAACTACGAATGTAGAGGTGAAATAGGTGCATTTGAAGAGGTGAAATTGGTGCATTTGAAGAGGTGGGTGAATAGTGTCTCCACGTAAGCATTGGGGGGGTCCCATGTTCGGCGTCTCCGCATTGCCAAAAATACAGATGTTGTTTCTGCGGGACCACTCCTCCAAATACTCGCTATTTATGGCTACAGTTTTGAGAAGGCGTTCCAGATTTTTCAGGCGTTTTGTCGTGGATACCTCTTCATTCTCTAAGCTGGAGATGCGCTCCTCAGCAATGTCTAATCTGCTGCTCTGGCACTCCAGGCTCTACCCCATGCCATTGATACAGTTAGTGAGGGTATCTAGACAGGCATCTACAAAGTGGAATCCTGCTCTGATATCTGTCATTATAGCCGCAGTATCCACCATGTCTCCGGTATTCACCAGTCTGTCCGTAGGTTCATCCGTGTCGAAATAGGATCCTCCAAGGCAGTCAGATATTGGTTGCTTTAAGAGGAGCTTAAGATGTCTCGGGTCTCCCCTGCCCATCACTAAAGTTGTCAGTGGCATATAGCAAAGAGACACGGCATGCAGGAGGACCAGTGGAGGAGTGTGGCTCAATGGTTAGAGTGGCAGACCCTGAAGCAGAGTTCTGGCCAGGGACCAGGGTTCGATTCCCGCCTCGGCGGGGCTCAGGCTCAATTTCCTCGGACCTGTCTATTCTCGCCTCGGTGCCTATTCTAATCATGGGTCCCACGCTGCAACTCTGGGCAATAGCTTGCTTAGCCTCCACACCGGCCCCAACAGCGCTACGGATGCCTGGCTTCACCCTGGGGGTGCCCAGGAGTGGACACTTCACAGGGAAAGCCAGGAGGGGTTCCACAGCGGTATGAGTATCAGCGCCAGGAAACCGCAAAGGCGACACCGCAAGGTGGCCGTCTGGTGACAGTGCGCTCTAGAAGTACCTTGACATTTACATTTCACAGGGCACCCAGGCCAAAGCATCTGCACCACCATGAACTTCACCACCAAGCCGAGGAGAATGAGGATTCACAGCATGTAAAGACTGGATCAAATAGAGGAAGCCCACGGCCCCAGTGCTGGTCCAAGCCCGAGGCACCGCAGCTCTCCGCAGCGCCTCTAGTAGGTTGGCCAAGGGTCCATTAGTGTCCCGGCACTCGGCGTCAAAGAGTGGGGATCGGGCCAAAAGGTTCAGACAGCTTGAGTGACCAAAGGATAATGGGATCGCTTGGCCAGTAATGATGTCTCGCTATAGGGATCCAGAGAGAGCGTGAAGTGAGGATGATTTTGCCCCGGTGTCCTAGTGTGTCCACATGAACCCAGGGAAGGCAGAACTGTAAGTGTGGGTGAGGGACGCCCCCTCTTCAGCAATGAGGGAATGAAGTGGGAGGAGATTGTATTTGTCAGTCAGCCAAAAAGTCCATGACGGGGAGGGGGGTATTTAACAGTATGGTCAAGGGACTACGATTTGATGGGCGTGTGCGGAATAACAAAGTCCAGATTATAGAAATAAGTTTTTACTTAAGTTTCTTTATTTTTCAATCAGTATAAAAAAAGCTTTAAGTTCCAGCCAACGCGTTTCGTTCTCCGTGGGAAAACTTCATCAGGGCTCCTATGGAATATCGCCGAGTACTAGGTTCACAAATTTATAATGGTTCCTGAGCTCTGCCCAAAATCTGTCCCGGTAAAAGTGTCTGGATCAATCCCGACCTCACATGCGACCTAGATTCTGGCTAGTAGTTCTCACTTTTAAAAAGGCCAAGAGTAAATGCCACAAGCTCAAAGGTGGATATATGTAGATCATGGGTAAATCCCTGCACCAAATCGGAGTCTGTATAAAAATTCAGTTGTTACTGTTATGCTCCCACTCGAGAGGCTACGTCAATCTGTATATTTCGCAAGTTTATCACAAGTTATCAAGTATCTGAGATTAAAAAAGTAGAGCCATTGAATGTAGTTAGGTCTCCAGGCAATATTCTGGAGTCTTATGAGGGGAAAAGTTCCCACGGCTTTATTGAGCCCGTTCGTACGATCAGTAGTTGGGAGTGCACTCAATCTGGACTTTGTTATTCCGCGCATGCCCATCAAATCGTAGTCTAAGGATCTGGAGCACAGACGCATCAATAGACGGTTGATGCCAGGGCTTGCTGCGCGGGATCTGTATATATATCAGAACTGGCATCAGGTGCAGAAAATTGTAGTCAACCGTCTTTTCTCTTGTTCTTGAGTATGGTCAAGGGAGTTGACCAGTAGGAGACGTCACAGATGACTCTGGCAAGGGCTAATTGCAGCACATGAAAGCCTCACTCACTGCAGGTCCTGAAATTGCAGGTCAGCAGACCCCGGTAGGCGGGGGCTCCATCCGTCCAGGGCAAACAGCCACACAGGCAGTTCCCTGAGGGGGCACCAGGCTGCAGCAGCAGTAGACTGTCTCCACACCACAACACTCCCCCGGGGGCCAGGCAGCTCGAGGAGTTGAGGCTGCTGACCCAGCGAGACTGTAGTCTTGGCCTCAGGCTCATCCGTGGCCCCTATCGCAGTGGGGCCTCCAAGGCAGTGCCAGGCAGTGCAGGCCGGCAATGGTTTTGCTGGTGATCCAGTACGTCTGTGCCCCGGGAGCGCCCCCCCCCCCCCCCCCCACATTGGCATCACACAGCCGCCAGCTGCCCTCAGCAGGATCGAAGGAAGTATGTCCGGGTTTCAACGCAATCCATGCCGATATGCGGAACGCATTCACCGGAGATTCACAGGCAGGCAGCCATCTTGGTTGCCGTCATGGCCACGCCCCAAGTCACGACATTCATTACTAGTAACACCCCATATCCTGTGTAATGCACTTACACAAAATTGTGCTGAAAGAAAGAGAAGCAGTTAATGCAACGCAAATTTCGGATAGTAGTAAGAAAAACATAGCTTAGGGCAGGTTGGTAATTCCTTCCCTGTTCGTACTAGAATCCAAAAAATGGAAATGGGTAGTGTTTTCTAAATGTTTGTCCCTAGATTCAGACACATAGTTGGTTATTGGCCAGCCTAGTAGACTTCCAACTACTTCCATTTTAGTTAATTAATTTTGGTTACACTACCGGAGGTGGGAGTAAAAACCAAACCTGTGCAATGCGATGGTTGGTCATAGCATTTAGATGGGTATTAAGTACTGCCAGTGGGTTCCAGGAATGACCTGGCAGTATATGCATGTTACATACATACCATTTTATGTCAACATGAGAACACTCACTTTTTAGAATTTCTTGGTCAGGCTTAGGGTACAGAAAATGAATATTTTGAATGGTAATGTTAACAGTGTGTGGGAGATCGCCATATTATTTTCCACTATCTGACTGCAGACCTGGCATCTTTCAAAGGAATACCTACACGGCTTGATATATAAACAGTTAGGAAACTGTAATAACCATTCAACCAGTAAAATAATTGTGTTGGATAACAAATATAGATGATATGTAGATTCTAGAATAATCTAATGAAGAGAGTATGAATGGGTGATACAGAATGTTTAAGGGTGTTGACAACGCTGAGATTACTGTACTAGTTAACATGATTCGGTTACATAATATTTATGTACAAATAGTGCATAATACATAATCTTCTGTAGTAAAATACAAACCCTAAATGTGTCAACTGCTTCTAAGATACATATCATATATACAATACTCCTCCAACAGATGAAAGTTGTGAGAAGTTGGCCTGCTATATGCTGTCCACTAGTTATAGTGGGCACCCTGTACCGGTCCAAACAACCCCTTATTGATGATAGGTTAAAGACGACCTTTATTGAAAGCTATCCTAGTGGTAGCTATAGACAGCAGCCTATAAGTTTCGAAGGTGTATATATATATATATATATATATATATATATATATATATATATATATATATATATATATATATATATATATATATATATATATATATATATATATATATATATATATATATATATATATATATATATATATATATATATATATATATATATATATATATATATATATATATATATATATATATATATATATATATATATATATATATATATATATATATATATATATATATATATATATATATATATATATATATATATATATATATATATATATATATATATATATATATATATATATATATATATATATATATATATATATATTATGCATTTATTACTAAATACACCCCTCTAGTCTCTTTATGAGATTAGAGGCAAAAGCACTTAAGTTACACTTCAAATATTACAGTAAATTAGCACAAATACACGTTAGGCCCTAGGGGCGGACCAAACCATATACTAAGAAAGTGGTATAAGAACCACGACTTAACTAGAAACAAGGCCTAGAGCCTGTAGAATCGCTGGGACCCCAAGGAACCACCCAAGGTACTGACACAGGGGACCCACGGAGGCCGTGTTCAGTGTGAGAACACAGTCGTGAGCTCCCGTTAGCTTCTATGGGGAAAGTCGCGGTTAGATTTTTAAAGTTAAAGGACGCTTAGAAATGGACTAGGACCAAACCCTCTTGGATTTAGACAGTTCTAGGGTCAACACCCACGGGAGGAGCGGAGTACTCGAGTTACCTCACCCAGGGAAGCCGGGTGCATAGGTGTCAAATGGTGTCAGGTCTCGTCGTAGTTTTCAGTGGCAGCTGACGAAGAAGTGCTGCTGCCGGGAAGATGCGAAGTGTCCGAAGAGATCCAAGCCTGGATCGGAGATGTAAAGAACCTGAAAGCAGAGGGGACAGAGTCTGGGTCACTTGCCAGTGACCAGGGGCACAATAGACGAATGACCACCGATGTCGAGTGTTTCAGGTAAAAGAGGCGAAGCTTGACTTCAGCCACGAGGACCAGGAGGCGTCGAGGACGACCAGGAGTTGGATTCGAGCTGTCCCAAGAAGGATGTCGAGTGCTGCAGCGTCGGTGCCCGTATTGGACACAACAAGCCTTGGCAACAGCAACCCACGCAGAAAGGAGAAAGATGCTTTGGTGCGGACCAGCAAGGTCCTGGGGACTCCCCAAGCGATGGAGAGTCAGGGCACGTCTGGAGCAACCAGGGAAGCCCAATAAAAGTTACCTTTCTCAGGGACCCACAAGTCGACGGACAAGGGATCGAGAAGGGATCTCGAGAGGAATCACAAAATGGCGGCCCACGGGTCACTTGGAGAGGGCAGGTCGGCAATCTTCGATGGATTCACTGCTCGGGGTCTGGGCTACAAGTAACCCAATGCACAGCCTCAAGGGACGTCGAGAAGCTATTGCACTAGCAAATGTGCATGGTGTCCAGGGATTCCGGTTCCATGGTACCCACGAGGGCAACGGGTCAGCCTCTGGGAAGTCTGGAAATCCACCTCTGGCGTTGCAAAGGTTTCGACGTCCGGCCGGAGATGCAGACCGGACAGAAGAGTCTTTGGTGCCTACCAAGCAGAGGAGTAACTCCTTTACCCAAAGGGAGATTCTTCAGTCATCTGGCGTTGAACAGATCGTCGAAGGTCCAGGATTCAGTTTCAGAGTTTCGTCCAGGAATATCTAAAGTCCTGGTTACAGAGGTTCCCTCTTTATACCCAAGGAAGGGGTTGGACTAAGTCAGGGGACCCACCTATGGGAGGGTTTGGAAAAAGGGGTGGCTACACCCATTTCCTTTGACCAGTTTTGCGCCAGAGCAGGGGCTGGTAGCCCCTGTGACCGATTTGAACTGGACTATGCACAGGGACACCAAGTGTGCCCCCAGTGCAGGACTTCAAAGCATTCTCAGAGTGCACCCACCCAGTCCCAATACACTAAAGCCTGTCTGGGAGGTGGTAACACCTCCCTGTGATATGAAATCTATTGTCCAGGCCTCCCCTGCCGGAGTTTCGGTCAGCAGCAGGAGGCCAGACACGTGTCTGTGGCTGCAGCATCCATTTTGTGATGCTAGGGCTCTTTTAAGCTGGTACCGGGTATAACGGTGCTGTCAGGCCTCTCCCTCTAGAAGGGTGGCATCATACTCTCACACTAGTTACTGGTGTGGGGGTATGATTCCCAGGTATTTGACACCAAACACAACATGTTTCCGTGGCAACCAGTCCAAAGTTAGCATTTACCGTTTGGTTATAATGCACATAAGAGTATATGGTCAGGCTGTATCACAGACAACCCGTGAGAAGAGATTCCGAAGGCTGCAGAGGGGCTCTGCTCATGCATGGGCACCCTCTCACACAAAACCATGCACATGGCTCATACCTGAGCGAGTTCCAGTTTTCCGATCTAATTCGTAAAACTCTTAATAGGAATGGGCTTTGGCCTCCAATTTTAGCATACACTCCCCAAAGATCAAAGCAGTCACAACAGCTGCCAAGAGAAGGAATTATGAAAGTGGGCAGGTGGGAATCAAATGCACGAGGGTCATACAAGAAAAAACATGCTTTGACAACAACATGGCTAAAGGTGAACCAGTGAATTCTATCTTGCGTGCTACCTTTAATTTGCAAGCTTTGCAAAACGTTTTTTAGGGTTCAGGAGTAGGTAGTGTTAAAGGGTATTAAGTGGTTTTTAGGGTTCTGGGATGGGTAGTGATAAGGTGTAGTGAGGAGTTTAAGAGTTCAAGAAAGGGTAACTTAAAATTTCAGTATACTAATTTAATATGTATAAAATACATATGCAATTAAATACAATATCGCTATTGTAATTTGTAAAAATCTAATTTAAAATTAAATTAACTTTTGGGAATTAAACAGACTGATGTTAATTTTACCTACTAGCATGGCCAGCAGAAGAAACAAAGTAAGAAAAAAGGTTGCCCGCACTTATACAGCCAGGGTGTAGCAGTAGATAGCTAAAAAGCAAAGGTATGTGGAACCTTTGTTGACAAAAAGTGACACTGAATAGTAGGGGACACCAAGGATGAGGATGAAAACAACTCATCCCAACCGCGAAGGGCATGCTCTCAGACCATGCAAGGCCGTATATTCTCATCATGCATTTGGGAAGGGAGACTTGACAGACCTGGGTAGATGGCCACTGCTGGTAGTTCTGGGAAGAGATCTAATGACTTTCGCCAAGGCAGTTGGTCAATTGTACTCATCGGGACCGAAATCAAACAGATTTGAATACCTGAACATCACTAGGTACAAATTCTGCAACGGATGGGGTGGAATTCATCAGGCACAGTTAGATGGCTTGCATTTAGCTTCCATTTTAGTTCTTGAGTTAACTTAGCCTCATTTTCTAATGGAATTTTGTACATGCTTCTCTATTGCAAGATTGGACCTTGCACACATTTTCTGATAGGCATTGTTTCCCAGTAGTCTGCACAGTTAGTTCCAGGGTCGCGCAAAATCAAAACATGAGGTATTGTTTTATTTTCTGTTCTCACAAAGAGACACCTCTTCTGCTTCAGTCTAATTAAAATGCTGTCCTGCACCTTTGACACAGGTTGATTAGCTTGCTATTTTATTATTTAATTTGGGTCTGTGCTGAAGTCATGAGAGGTTAACTTTTGCCGAAGTCATCATGGAACACTGTTGTAAGATGCAGGCCCACTGCCCCCAAACTTCATCCTGAGAAGGAAGACAGTTGTACACTCGGAGGTGCATTTGTGGATGCACTGATCCTGGCTTCCTGACATATACTACCAAGCTATGGGGTTAGGCCATTCCAACAGATCGAACAGATTGGTACTCCTGATATGCTCTCTTTTGCATAAAGGCTAGCAATAGATAAGAGAAACAAACAACGTTATTAACAATTGAATTTTTTGTATTTTTCACTATTCTAATAATGTTTATTATAATAATAGGTCTCATCTTTCTTACAATCGCAGTTTATTGTTTTATTTGCAAAGATTAGATTAGCGTGTCTTTTCTTTGTGACACTTTGGGCATGCAAGAGTGACAAACGAAAGGGTTAGGCCCTGTTCCACGATTTCTTTGGGAATCTGAGAGTCATGTTCTAGATTACTGACAACATCTATAACTCTAGGGGATTAAGAATTTAGATCCGGTACTGAGAGCTAGCTAAACAGGCCAACATTTAGGGGAGATGATCTAGATCTTGGCGGATGGGTTACTCCCTCACAAAGGTGATGGATATCCCGCCTCCGAAATATAAATCCCATAAGAGATTATGGGATCTATATTTCAGCGGACGGGATATCCGTCACCGTTGTGACGGAGTAACTAGTCTGCCAAGAGCTAATCTATGTCCTTACTGATTATAATGGAAGACTCAAACTCTGTATTAGGAAGTTTTGTTGTTATAAATACACAGTCCTACTAGATTAGTAGGAACCGTATAACATGGCACCACCAATGTTCCAGCTATGGTACTTAATTAATGGGTCTCCTGAGTAGTTTACTTCCGTGTGCCTAAAGCATCTTTATTACCTCTATACGGAGATGTCCGTGGTAATGAGGGTTTATCCTCCTCCAGCTAAACAGGAAGCACCTATTTATGTCGCTAGTTTAAGCTGGTGGTAAAGTTAACTTTGTGGTTGAGGCACAAGTATATAGATGTGAGCTTTTTTTTATTCCTAGGTTGATTTTCCTACAGTCAATCCTAATGCACAAACATTTCACACATATGATGAAGTAGCAGTTCCCATTGCATATAGACCTTATAAATATTGAGAAATTTCTTTAACAAATCAGGAACATCAGACTGGGACCTCTCCGTAATGATGGGGCGGCCTGGCCAGCTATACACCTCATCATAATCCACAGACATTGCAACAACATGACAAGCTTGCTCTTTTAAACATTTTAGTTAGGCTATATCGATGTCTAATGCAGTATGTTATGCGTACAATCACTACTGCCCCAGCAAGGGCTCCTCAAGCTGGACAGGCTCTATTGGCTATGTCTTTAAGTCCCATTACTGCCATTATGATTAAAATACCGACCAAATGGGAGGAAATTTCGTTTTGTATTGCACAAAAAACAAATCAGCTTGAGGCGGTGTTTCCCCATACGTGACCCCATGATTAATTCAGAATTCTAACTACGTGACTTCTACTTGGAATGGTTTCCCCCTGTGGAGGAGTGTAATACGAGGGGTAGTTTTTGTGTGTGTGTGTAGATATATATATAATTCACTAAAAAAACATAGGTTTCAGGGGTGTTCTAGTTAGCTGGCCATTTCACTCATACAAAACCATAGAAATTCCTCCGTTATAGTTAGTTCTGCTAACTATAACTCGTGCGCCCGCAATCCACTGCTGACGATGTCACATATTACATCATTCATGACATGGTCAGTGACATAACTGATGATATCACGGATGACATCTCAAATGACATCAATGATGACATCACTGATGACATCATCCAGTGAATGTGGTTTGGTTTGTTATTTCAATATGCATTATATAAATAGCAATCTGCATTGAAGAATTAGTGGAAATATAAATATCTGGATGGAGGATTTAGTAGCAGTGTGATTGGCTGTTTACTTGACTAATTTATAGTGTCTCACTAAATAAATTGGATACTGACTAAACTGTGTGAGTATCTATCACTTTGTCAGTTGTTGTGCAAACTGCTGCACCAGTTGGTTACTAGCTACGTGAAAGTCTATATTAGTTATTGATTAGTTAACTGAGTATTTGTATGGGAGAGTGACTGTGTGTGTGTGGTTTGGTGGGGGGGGGGGTGTGACTACCCAAGATGTGAGAATAGTTGATTCAGTAGGTATATGAGGTTAAGACTACATGTTATAACAGTTGTTTGGGTGAGTGAATATCTTTATGGGTGTGGTGATGAGCAAATATATCTCTCAATGGTACATGTCCAACAAACTAGAAAAATAAAAGACAGTGTATGTGACAGTTGTATATAAATAAGTATATATAAGACTCAGTGATTATATGAGTGACTGTATGGATAACTGTTTACTTGTAATAGTGATTTTATAGCACACCAAGTATGTGTTACTATCCATATTAATAAATGAAGTGGTGTTTCTATAAGTGTGTAGGTGAGTAAATGCAAGTATGATCCATTGTTTGCATAAGTGAGTAGGATGACTGCATAAGTGAATAGGATGTGTGCTGGTGTAAAATGTCGATATAGGTGTATAAGTATATTTGATAGTGTTCTATTGATGATTGACAGCATGTATGAGTGAATCTATAGGTAAGTGATTAGATGTGTGTGTAGATCTAGGAATCACTGAGTGGGTTTTTAGAAACTTGTAATGGTGTGTCAATGGATTCAAATATGGTACTCTGTATTTTACAGTGAGTGACGTAAAGTTATACTACTGTTTGATGAGGTGTATCTGATTGTCATGTGGATGATGTCATCAGTGATGTCATTTGAGATGTCATCAGTGATATTATCAGTGATATCACTGACCATGTCATGAATGATGTAATATGTGACATCATCAGCAGTGGATTGCACGCGCGCGAGTTATAGTTAGCAGAACTAACTATAACGGAGGAATTTCTATGGTTTAGTATGAGTGAAATGTCCAGCAAACTAGAACACCCCTGAAACCTATGGTTTTTTCAGTGAATTTCAAAGGTTGTTTAAATGATCATTTTTAAATATATAGTTATATATAGTTTTTTATACTGTTTTTCTACATTTTTTAAACTATTTATTTTTACATATTTTTAAAAAAACAATTACATTAAATATTTTTAATATAAATTGAAAAAAATGTTTTTAAAAATATTGAAACTAATAATTTTTTTTAAAATATTTTTTTTAACTATATTTATACTATTCTTTTTTTCCAATTATTTTTTTGGAGTCGCGCACCCAATGCGTAATTTACTCGATCACTGCGCGGAACCTAGTCGCCATTTTACAATTATTGTGTAGGATCCGCGTAGGGTGTTCGATGGATGTGTATTTCCCTGCGCGATTGCTATGCGACCGGTACGCGACTCCAGGCGCATACGCGACACATACGTATTACGTTACGCGACGCTCACGCGCTTCCGCGTAACTTCATATACGCATTCGACGTAGTAGGTGCGCGACTCCCGCAAAAAATGTTTGTCGAAAAAGATATATATATATGTATTCAATATAAATATTAAGGCAAGACATTATCTGACCTAATCATAAAAATAATATGCTTTTACTTTTAATAAACCTATATTCGTTTGTAATGCGACTTCGCAAAGTCGCGCTGGGTGCATGCTGCGCGGACCCCATGTGACCTGAAAAAAAGATTTGATTGGTTCATAACATTTCCCATTGTAACTATTGAAGGACCCCACCCATTTCCATCATTCTTCTTTCGAGGAACATCTCACACCTCAGAAGAACTTTTTTTTGCGGATTTCCACAGCTGCTATTCATTTCCATCTGAAGACAATGGCTTCTGGACAGCAGCCACCATGAGATTCAGAACATTCTTCAGATGATGGGTTTGTTCCTGAACCTCCACGCCCTGAACGATACACCTCAGTGTCAGTCAGTCAGTCAAAACCACTTTAATCGATTAATTAAAATCATAAAAGTACAGCACAGTAATTCATACAAATAAAATGCATTACAAAATACAGTATAAAATGTTTCATAGGAGGATCAACCAAGCCAATAAATGTGACCCTAGTGTCAAAATCCGGACTGAGCGTCAAGTTTTTTCCTTTTCCTTACCGCAGTTACCAGAAAGTTAGCAATATTAAAAATGATCCATGGGGAGTCAAGTAATTGAAGATACATCAGTGCTGGTTTAACTTGATAAAAACCTCTCCCTTGAAACAATGGTAAAATATACTTCGCTCTGATTACAGTATAGTGATTACAGAATAGGATAAAGTGCGCAGTGTCTTGGCTTGAGCGGTCGTCGCATTTACAGAGAGCAGCATCTTCTGGTTTGCACCAACCTTGAAAGCTCCCTAGATTAAAATGTATTCGGTTAAAACGGAATCTAGTCAACAACCAGCGATGAAAATAATTCGAAACTATCTTAAGATAAGGCTCAATCTGGGGGGAGGTTATCAGTAAAAAATGGGCCCTTACAGACACTTTATTGAGTTCCTCCCCCTCCCGCTCTAAAGACCTTAAATTCAAGAACTGGACTTTAATCTGGTTAACATCCCCCTTAGTAATCGTTTCTGGGTTGTCATAGATCTCAGGGCGCCCTAGATCATAAAATGTTTTCTTAATATACAGGAGCCACGGGATATCAAACGCTCTATCTAAACCCATACAGTCTTTTAAGATCAGTCGGTTCAGAGAGAGTTCAGGGTTCAGCCATATTTTCAACCAGAATAATAAAGGGGCCAGACTTATACGATCAGAAACATAATCCATTCCTAATTCTTGGTGTATTGAGAAGGTGGAGGAAGACTGGGGGACGGAGAGGAGTGAGCGAAAGAATTTATTTTCTACGGTTTGTACACCCTCCGCTTTTTTGTACCCCCAGGTAGCGGCACCGTAAATCGCTAAAGCTAGACATTTCGCCCTATAGATGGCAAGAACTGCCTCACATGGTTTGCCGCCCAAACGTCGAGCAAAACTTAATATAGCTGAGGAGGCTCTGCCTACGTTATTCTTCTTGGCTAAAAGCTGAGGGGTCCATGAACACCTGTCATCAAACAGGACCCCCAGGTAGGTAAATACCTTTACCTTTGTGACCTCTACTCCGTTACAATAAAAATGTTTGCCTCTGTTTTTGCGTATGCCCAGGGACATAACGTGCGATTTGGTGCTATTCACCACTAAATCCAGAGAACTCATGAACTCCCCAAAGGAGTTCAGTAGTCGCTGTAATCCCAGAGGGGTACGGGCCAATAAAACAGAATCGTCCGCGTACAGAAGAACAGGTAAACTACTGCTCCCTATACGCGGTATATCCAAGCAGGCCTTGCCTAGGGTGATATCTAACCTATTGATGTAGAAGGTAAAAAGTAGGGGGGCCAGGATGCAACCCTGGCGGACCCCTCTAGACGATTTAAAGTGTCGTGTGCATTTCCCCTCATGAGACACCCTTACTGCAGCATGTAGGTCTTGGTGCAAATCCGCAAGAAAATGGACTAGGCAAGGATCAATCCCCAAATCCAGTAGGATCGTCCACAGCTTTGATCTGTTCACCAGATCAAAAGCTGTGGATAGATCCATAAATGCTAAATATATGGGACCTTTAGTTGATTTAGTGTACTTATTAATTAGCAAGTACAGATTAAGGCATTGTTCCATGGTGCCTCTACCAGATCTAAAACCATATTGTGCCTCTGATAAAATCCCCCGCTCATTTACCCAGTCTGAAATTTTGTGCAGGATCACTTTGCCCAGAATTTTCACCGCTGAGTCAATTAGTGAGATGGGCCGGTAACATCTCGGATCACCCCTCTCTCCCTTTTTAAAAACCGGTATGATAATTGATTTGGACCAGTACTCCGGGAACCCAGTCACAACACTAGCATTAAAGACGTTGGTTAAGATGTTACTCCAGAGCTCGATGTCGCCTTTGTAAAGATCCAACGGGACACCATCTGGTCCTGGGACTTTATTTGAGGCAGAATCTTTTATAGCCGTACATAAGTCAAGTTTATCAAATATCAAGCGATTAGAGGGGGAAGGTGTTTCAGGGACCTCAAAACTGACCAGGGTCATATTGCTAGCATAAATTCGTTCAAAGTGAACCAGCCACTCCTCCTCTGGGATATTTATATCCAGTGGAGTATTTTCCTCCCCTGTTAAGAGTGGACTATTCACTATGATCCAGAACTTAGCACCATCCTTGAGGACCTCTACCAAGGTTAAGGCATCCCAGGCCTCTTTCTTAAGTTCATTTTTACGCCTCTGGGTAGTTGGTTTGTAATTTTTCCTAAGGATAGAAATTTGGGCCTTGTCCCGGGGTTGCTTTTTTAAGGCAATTAATAAATTTTGGTGGGCCCTGGAGCAGCTGGGGTCAAACCACTTTTTCCCCTGTAGTGGACGCAATTTGCTGGTGATAGTAAGGTCTGATGCAACCTGGGAACAGATGGAGTCATAGGCGGAGATAATTTCTCCCCCCGTAGAGGAGGGGTCCAAACACTTCCCAAGCGCGACACTGCTATTTACAATTAAATTTTCCATAAAATCCTCTGGAACTACTTTGGACCACTTTAATTTCCTACCATGATCACAAGAGACTAGGGTAACAGGTGGGAGTAGGGCCAGTGTTGTATCCTTGGGACAAAAACCCTTATCTAAAACTAGGATTACAGGGTTATGGTCACTAAATGGAGACCAAAAAACATAATACCTGTAGACCCACCTTAAAAGAGCTGGTGATAGAAAAATGTAATCGATGATTGATTCGCTATCCCTAGCTTCAAACGTCGCCACCCGTTGACTCTTGGATAAAAAACAGGGCTCATAAAGATCCGCCAGTTGAAGAAGCTCTTCAAGAGCCTCACCCTTAGTAGAGTGTTCAAAATGAGGGGGTACAGAATGCGGGGGGTCATGTGGGTCAACAATCTTACAATTATCCTCACAAAGATGAATATTAAAATTACCCAGAAAAATAATTTGTACTAAAGTGGTCTGACGTGCTTTGTATAATTCCAAAAAATGTGATAAAAAAACTAAGATTCGCATTCACAGGTACACAATCCCCAGCATTATAAAAGTTAATAAACAACATTTTGGATTGCGACTCCAATGTACATTCCAACATTTGACAATTATGGGAACTTGTATCTAGCTGGGAGATCTTGGCCTTTAGTTTTATGGAGCAAAGGAATAGCAGGCCACCCTTAGCTCTTCCTGCTGCCGATGGTGATGCGGGGAGAAAATAAGATTTAAAACCGTCAATCCACAGAATATTTTCCCTAGCCCAAGTCTCTTGTAGGGCTATAATGTCAAAAGATGAAACAAATTTTAACCAATTAGCATCTTCTTGTTTAGACCGTAGGCCAGCTACGTTCCAGCTCATTATTCTCACGAAGACACCTGGGTCCCCTGAGTTAATAGTGTCATGACCAGTGTTACAACGTATGGGGGCTGTAGGGACTAGTCAGTCATTGACATCTAGCTGTGACAGGGGTAAAAACCTGTTAGATAAAGTAATGGTGTCAGTGGGCCTGTCTATCCTGTTGGTGCTGGTATAACCCTGGGAAGGGGCTTTGGTAAAACACCAAGGCTCGGTGTCTTCGCTAGGAACAGCACAACGGGCCGTTGCCAACGAACGCACCGATCGTGACGGAGGACAATGTCTCCCTCGGATAATAGAAGAGGTAAAGGGCGATGGATAAAAAAGGCTTAAAGGGACAGCCCTAATGTTGCCATCCCTGGCCGAATCAGAGGCGGCCCATAATAAACGTGGGGTTACATAAGGATTATTGAAATTTACCACCACACAGTCTCCCTTACATTTTTTCTTAGTTTCTCCTATCCATCCAACCCGCCTGGCTGTCAAAATATAGCGTGATATATTAGCATCACCCGAGCAGTTCTGGTCACACCATTTTCTGGTATCTAACAGTAGTGCCTCGGGTGATTCACTTTTCCCTTGCAATAGTGGTGGGACATTAACCAAGATAACCACCAACGGGACAGCCTCAGGGGGAAGATTAATGTAAGGATGAGTTAGGGTATTACTTGAGATATGCTCACTAACAGCATTGACCTGGGGGGTAGGTTGGGCTGATGGGCTAGTTTTCCTATTAGGATGCCCCTCTTGGTCCCTAACCTCTAGTGTTGTGATGGTGGAACTCTGCTTTGGGGGCGCATCTCCACTCTGTATCCTAGGGGAATCCCCCATTATCCTACTACTAGGACCGGCTGATGTTAAATGGGCCAATCTAGGAGGGATACTATTTTGGGTGAGTTTAGGGGCCTTGTTAATGGCTAAAAGGGTAGAGTCAATCTGGGCACATTTCTCTAGTAAACTAGCAACACACATTCAGCGTATCAACAATGTCTTTAGCAATGTTAGTGAGAAACTCCTCAAGTCTACTAGTAAAAATATTTTCCACCATATCCCGAACAGAGGAGTGGAGAGAGTCAATAGTCACTTGGGTAGGGTCCGATGAGGTACGGTTGGATATAATGTCCCGCTTATTATTTTTTTTGCCCGTTTTCCTGGAGCCTTTTGGCTGGGGCTTAGATTGTCTTTTGGTAGCAGGGGCCTGACAGGTGATGGGTTTGGGCGAAATTATCAGGGAATCAGGGGCCAAAACATTTCCAACATCATTTTGTAGTTCTTGAGGCAGGGGTGGGGGGCCAATAATGACAACAGGCTCTAATGGAACTGGGATATTCCCTGATGGCTGCATAGGGCCAGGGTCATGTACTTTGTTGTTATTGAGGCCAAGTTCTCTCTCGGCCTGTGCAATTTCCGATGTTAACACCCCCACTGCAGAGGTTAAGTATGATATGATACTTCCCGATTTCCTAGGGACTTTTGCTTTGGCCCCCCCCTGATCCTGTGTGATATGTAGCTTCCGCTTACCCATGGTTGCGTCTTGATGTCCAGATAGAAAGAGAGTAGGCCCGGCCTGGCCTCCTCTGGCCCCGGATGGCCCGCCCTTTGCCCGGCGCCGCCCGCACGCGTCCCGCGAAGCGGGATGCGCGAGGTTATTTATTTGAGTCCGGTGCAGGAGGGAGGAGCGCTGAGGACGCTGCTGCCCCTCTACCTCCTGGTCCTTGTAGTATGCCCCTGATACCGCCAAACAGCTTCTCCTGGTCCTCCGATGCGAAGCGTCTCCCGCGAAGCGGGAGGCGCAAGGTTATTTATTCGAGTCCGGTGCAGGAGGGAGGAGCGCTGATGACGCTGCGGCCCCTCTACCTCCTGGTCCCTGTAGTATGCCCCTGATACCGCCAAACAGCTTCTCCTGGTCCTCCGATGCGAAGCGTCTCCCGCAAAGCGGGAGGCGCGAGGTTATTTATTCGAGTCCGGTGCAGGAGGGAGGAGCGCTGATGATGCTGCTGCCCCTCTACCTCCTGGTCCTTGTAGTATGCCCGATACCGCCAAACAGCTTCTCCTGGTCCTCCGATGCGAAGCGTCTCCCGCGAAGCGGGAGGCGCGAGGTTATTTATTCGAGTCCGGTGCAGGAGGGAGGAGCGCTGATGAAGCTGCTGCCCCTCTACCTCCTGGTCCTTGTAGTATGCCCCCGATACCGCCAAACAGCTTCTCCTGGTCCTCCGATGCGAAGCGTCTCTCCACCTCAGTGGTTTGGAATGTTTTTTCCTTTCCTGAAGGATAAACTAAAACTAATGCAACTAAAGTCACATGCAAAATCTGCCAGAGGGTCCTGTCGAGAGATGACCCAACCAAGAAGTACTCTTGCGGGACCGCAAGTATGATGAAGTACCTCAAGACTCTGAACTCAGTCAACCTGGCAGGGGAAGAGTGCAGAAGAGTGCGTGACAAACCTCCACCAGCAGTGGCAAGTATATCTGCGGCATCGCCATCTGTCGTCACCCAGACATACGTCCCGAATTACGGCAACTTAAAATTAGTTGCATTAAAGGCAACAAACTGATCTGCTATGGAGAGCAGTCCATTGACCTTATCTGCAGAGCGCAGAAAAACCACCAGTGTTAAACTTTTGTTTATTTTTTTTTCCTGAAGTTCACTATTTTGTTCATCATGTTCCCTTTTTTTTTTGTTGAATAAAAAAAAAAAAAAAAAAAAAAAGGGGGGGAGGAGCCTAGCGCGCAACCAAGATGGCCGCGTAGGTGCGAGGCTCCCGAGGACCTCCGCGACCTCCTGAATTAATCCTGGCGATATCCTGTCCTTGTTGAGGGGACTGTGTTGGGGAACCCGAGCTGAGGCGCCACCCGTTTTTTGGGCTCGAATCGGACCCCGAACACCGGTGGGAGCATCGATCGAAGGTTGCGGCCTTCTCCTCGCCGGCCCCCCGGATTGGAGTAGTGGGGCGATCCGGGGACAAAGTTAATAACAGCGGCGAGCGGGGCTGGGCGACTCCCGTACCCCGCACTTTCACTTTCGCTTTTGCGCCCTCCTTGCTCTCAAGCGGGGTCGGGCTGCGGAGCGGGGTGCGGTGGTGTGGTCTTGTCAGGGTGCCCGGCTGACCCGCCGGCGGTGGGTTGACCCGCGGCTTGGTGGTCGCCCCCGCCCCCCCCCCGGACACCCGTGATTTGGTATAGCGGCCCGTTTGGAGATCTTGGCACGACGGTGGAGGAGCCAACATGTCCACCAAGCAAGATGGCGACCGGGCGAAGGTGAAGACAACCCGCCGTGGCACGGCGCACCAGGCTAACAGCATGGACCGCTACACGCTCCAGAAGGGTTCTCCAGAGACGTCGCGGTCATCCCCGGTGGGCACGACGGAGGCATCTGCTCATCCTGTGGACCTGACCCTCCGGGACGTCATGGGCGCCATCGCAGAGATGAAGGCCTCGGTGGACCAGCGCTTCGATACCTTGGCGCAAAAAATTGACTCGGTCCTGGTGGATGTGAGCCTTGTGAGGGCAGACTTGTCCAAAACAAACGACCGAGTCGACTCCCTGGCCCACACCACAACGAGCCTCACGACGGACGTGGTGGCCCTCCAGAAGGAGGTGCGCCGGCTTGGCCAGGCGAGCGCCCTGATGGACCGGCGACTCGAGGATTCCGAGGGTCGGGCCCGGAGGAATAATGTCCGTATTATTGGTGTGCCGGAGGGACGAGAGGCGGAGGCGGCGGATCTCTTCGTGGAAGACTTGATCCTGACCCATCTCCAGCCCCGGGGGCTGAGTAAGCTTTTTGCGGTGGAGCGTGCCCACCGGGTCCCCGGGGGCCGCCCTAAGACCGGTGCCCCGCCGCGGCCTCTTATTGCCCGGATTTTTAATTTTCGGGACAGAGATGCCATCCTCCAGACCTCCAGGCAACAGGGACCGGTCAAGCTGGATAATATGGATGTACATTTCTACCCAGACTTTACTCCGGCGGTCCAGAAGCAGCGACAGAGCTTTCTTGGTGTCAAACGTCGCCTAAGGGACCTCAACCTCAAGTACTCAATGCTCTTTCCAGCTAAGCTGAGGGTGGAGGTGGATGGTCGTACGCACTTCTTCGACCGGCCCGAGGCGGCTGGGGACTGGTTGGACACTCTGCCTGGGGGTCGGGGCCGGGGGGGCGGGGGGGGCGCGGCTGGCGAGGAGGGCCCGCCGGATCAGAATTGAGGGGTGACTGAATAGGCCTTGCTCGGGATGATGTTCCTTCACCATATATTGACTGCGTAAGTTCCCCTCCCATGGAGGTCGTGTGGGGTCTACTGGGGGCTTCCCTCCTCCTCTGGGGGACTAGTTAGTACTTAGTTACGGGGCGACAGGCACACTGCACTTTGGGGGGGCTGTCTGGGCTCATGCAGGGGTGCAGGGAGGGGGGAGTTCTGTTGGGACCGGGGGGTGGGGGGGGTGTATTGTTTGTTAGCACCGCAAGGCAAACCCGCTACTGTGTTGTTGTTTTTCAAATGCTCGGTGGGGGACGACCGATTGTTTTGACGTATGATGGGGGGTAGGGATTTGACTGTGTTGTCATGGAATGTTAACGGCCTGGGGGATAGGATTAAGCGTGGTGTGGTCCTGCAGTACTTAAAACGTATTTCACCAGATGTTGTCTTTCTGCAGGAGACGCACCTTATTGGTAACACCTTTCATGCAATGAATCGGCGGGGATATCGTTTGGCGGCCCATTCCGGCTTCACTTCGGGCTCGCGGGGGGTGGGTATTATGGTCAAGAACTCGCTCCCGTTGGAGATTGACGAGGTGCGCCATGATGAGAGGGGACGCTACACTGTTCTGGTGGGACGAATGGAGGGTAGAGTGTTTATCTTTGTGTCAGTGTACGTCCCGCCTGGGTTACAAGCCACCACATTTGCGGACCTGAGGCGCCTCCTTCTGGACCTTCCGAGTGGCCTGCTGGTGGTGGGAGGGGACTTTAATGCGGTGGCCTCTGGGTCTATGGATCGCCATCCCCCTAGGGACCTCCCCCGGGCACAGGCGTGGCTGCCCGGCCTTCTGGACACGCTGGGCCTGGTGGATTGTTGGCGATTAAAGCATCCCGTATTGCAACAGTACACCTTCCACTCGGGTGCCCATGGTAGCCTCTCGCGTCTTGATTACATCCTTGTCCCGGCGGCCCATGCGGGGAGGGTGGGGGAGGTGCGCCATCTGGCGCGGGGTATCTCAGACCACTCCCCATTGTTGTTGCATTTCGATGTCTTCCCGAGGGGGGATGGCAGGGTGGCCCCGATCAATGCATGGTATCTGCGCGACCCCACCATTCGTGCCGATTTGATCAAATCCTTACAGCGATATTTCGATGAGAATGTGGGGTCGGTCCCGTCGGCCATCTCCTTGTGGGAGGCTTTCAAGGTAGTCCTTAGAGGGGAGGCCCTCTCCTTTATTTCCCATGCCCGGCTGCGCGAGCGGGAGGAGGTGACCCGGGTGGAGGCCGAGATTGCAGAACTGGAGGGTGACCTGGGGAGCGGGGTAACAGACGCCAAGTTGCATGTTCTACACCTAAAGCAGGCGGCCTATCGGGCCCTCGTCACGGAGGCGGCCAGGGGCCTCAGTAGAGAGCAGCAGGGGCGATTGTATGATGTGGGTGACAAGGCTGGCAAATTGATCGCGTGGTTGGATAAGAGGGAGAGAGCGAGCCGCGTGGTGCCTTTGATTGAGAGTGTGGATGGTGCGTGTGTCACTGAGCCGGAAGCCATTGTCTCTTGCTGCGCGGATTATTTCCGCGAAGTCTACTCCCCGGTTTCTCCCTGCTCGGAGGAAGATTCCCATGCCTTGCTTCGTGACATCGCACTGCCCTCCCTTACGGTGGAGGACAGGGACTCGCTGGACGCCCCTCCCACCTCGGACGAAATTGCCTTGGCTATTCGCTCGGTTGCATCCGGCAAGGCCATGGGCCCCAATGGTATTCCCATTGAGCTATATAAGCTACGCCCGGATGTGTTGGCGCCCCACCTGCGCGCGATGTTCCTGGCAGCCCGCTCGCAGGGTTCCCTCCCGCCAGACCAGCGTCTGGCCACAATTGTGGTGATCCACAAGGAGGGGAAGCCCCGTGAACGGGTCACATCCTATAGGCCGATTTCGCTCTTGAATGCGGAGCCCAAAATTCTCGCTAAGGTGTTGGCCAACCGGTTGGTTGGCGTGGTGGGCGATTTGGTCCACCAAGACCAATCGGGCTTTATACCACACCGCAACACGGCGCTTAATCTGCGGCGCTTACACGGGGTGCTCGCGCGTGTCCCATTTGTGCGGGAGCCGGCCATCTTGGCGTCCTTGGACGCCACCATGGCGTTTGATACGCTTGAATGGCCATACATCTGGGCGATGCTGGCGAAGTTTGGGTTTGGCCCGGGTTTCATTAGCTGGGTCAAATTGCTATATTCGGGCCCGTTGGCGCAGGTGGTGGTGAATGGGCGAGTCTCGGCCCCATTCGCGCTGGGGCGGGGCACGCGACAGGGTTGCCCCCTGTCGCCTCTCCTGTTCGCCCTGGCCCTGGAGCCCCTGGCGGAGTGGCTGCGGTGGCATCCTTCTATCCGTGGTCTCCGCTGGACCCCCGAGCATGAAGACCGTGTGTCCCTCTATGCTGACGATATCCTCCTGTATCTCGCCTCCCCGCGTAAATCACTGATCGTCCTGGTTGATGTTTTGCGCTCATTCGGTCGCAACTCAGGCCTGGTCATCAACTGGGCGAAATCCTGTGTCTATGTGCTTTCCGGGGAGGCTCCGGTCCTACCACGGGACTGTCCGATCCAGATTGCCTCCCAAGGTTTTCGGTACTTGGGTATATACATCACTCTTGACCCGGAGGCCCGCTATGAGCGGAATTTGCTGCCCCCCCTCCAGCGTTTGAGGGAGGACGTGGTGCGCTGGCGGCGTCTGCCGCTTTCGCCGCTCGGTCGAGCGGCCTTGTTTAAAATGATGTCCCTGCCGCGCTTCCTCTACGCCCTCCAGAATACCATGGACTTGGTCCCGGCATGCTACTTCCGTGAGGTGGAGGGCCTCCAGCGGCGCCTGTTCTGGGACGGGAGGCCGCGTATTGCTCTGGCTAAATTGACGCTCCCGTGGTACGATGGAGGGATCGCCCTCCCGGACATTAAACGGTATTACTGGGCCTCCCAACTAGCTGCAATTAATCATGGCCTTTACGGGCCCGCCTTGAACCCGGCATTTGAGATGGACAAGATGCTCCTGCCCGGTGGCGATTACAATCGAGCGCTCTACTCTGGCGCGCCCGACTCCCGTCTGACGGGACCGACGCGTGTCATGGTGCGTGTCTGGCACGCGGCTAATGCAGCTATGGGGTGGAAGGACCGTTTGACCCGGGCGTCACCGCTGTATGCGTCTGAGAGATTGGGCTCCCTGTGGACGTCGAAGGGCTTCGATAGGTGGGACACGATCGGAATCAGCACGGTGGGAGATCTCTGGACGAGGGGGGGATTCAAAACTTTTGAGACGTTGCAGGCGGAGTTCCAGCTGCAGGGCAGTGAGTACTTTCGGTACCTGCAGGTCCGCCATGCGCTGGGCTCCGTCTTCCCGGATGTTGCATCCATTCCGGAGTCTTCCCCCCTGGAGGACAGAGTGCTAGATGGCCATGTCCCGGACAGCACGATCTCCCTCATATACAAAAAACTGATCAACGATAGATCGTGCCTGCTGACTAGTCTCCGCGAGGCTTGGGTTGCCGACGGGCTGGAGCTGGACGACGAGGATTGGATTTCCGCGGTGGCCTCTCCAAAAGAGGTGGCCATCCCGGCTCGCCTTCGTTTCGTCCAGCTCAAGATCCTTCACCGGGTTTACGTGACGGGGCCAAGGCTTCTACGTATGGGTTTTGCTGGTGACGGCATGTGTAAGCGTGGTTGTGGTGCGTTGGCGACTTTCATGCATATACTGTGGGAGTGCCCGAAGGTGGAGCGATTCTGGCGTGGTGTGCATGAGGTTCTGCGAGTGGTTACGCGTGTCGCGCTGCTGCCTGAAGCGAGGAGATGCTTGCTGAATGTATGGGAACCAAATGACTATTCGGTCCCGCAGACGCGGTGGGTGACTCTGGGATACATGATAGCTAAACGTGATATTGCTCAGTTGTGGGGATCCCAGAGACCCCCTGCGGTGTCGGCCTGGAAAGAGCATATGGATTGGTGTATGTTTCGTGAAAAGGTGGTGTATGTGGCGAGGGGTAAGCCTGGGGCGTGGGTGACACTCTGGGGCCCCTGGAACGCCTACCGCGGGGGTATTTGTGAGCCGCCACTGCTACCGGCTGCCTCGCCTGCTCCGTCTCCCTAGACGGCCCCCCTCCCTCGGCCGCGGGCGCGCGGTCCCCCAGTCCCTGATCTACTCCCATTCCCCTCTTCAGAGTTTTGCTGCTGGTTTGGATCCCCCACTTATGGAGCACGTGTTGACATTTTGAATTGCGGGTTGCCTTGCGGGTGTGGTTTTTTGGTGTTGTTTTGCTTTAAGAAAATGGAACCGTACTGTGGGCATGGAGCCGTGTGGCCTGCACCATTGACTACTCCTGCTTTCCTCCTTTGTACTGCTGAGAGACTTTTACTGTATGTACGTGATATGCTTTGATACTCTAGCGGCCGGCCGAGTGGTTGTAGGCCCATACCTGTAACTTTTACAAACTGCAATAAACGGTTTAAAAAAAAAAAAAAAAAAAAAAAAAAAAAGACAATCGCAAAATCGTTGAAAAAAGCACACAACAAAAAAAAAACCAAAAAGTTATTTTCAGAACTAACTTCTCTGGTTAAAAAAAGAGCTATATTTGAATGATAGTGTGTGAAAGTTTAGATGAATGTATGCGTAGTGCATGATTGACTGAAGGAATGCATGAATAGTGTATGGTGAATGTATAAGTGCAGAACTATAAGGAAGTGCTGCAGCATGACACTGTAAGCTCTTTAGCTGCAGTGTGCGGTGGTACTTCTGAAGCACAGGGATGCAACATATGTACATAAATATGTTGCAAGTCTATGCTTCCCTCTGCACTGCTGCTTAAACTGCAGCCATTATGTTGACACAGGCACCCTTGCACCATGGTGCAAGGATATCTGTGTCGCGTGGAGTTTGTTTTTGTGCAGGAAGACACACCTTCCTGCTCAAAAACAATCAGTAAAGGCATTTTTCTCCTTCAATATATGCTGAGCATTGTAGTATATATTGAAAGAGAAAAAATGAGGAGAAATGAAAACAATTCTCCTTGTTGTGCCTTACTACACCAATTAGAGGATGGTCCAGCATTCACACACATGTCAAGATGTATGATTTCTGATAAATCTGGAGATGTGTCTTCTTCTAGGAGTGTTCTGTGCAAAGACGCACGGCAACACGTACAGAACGCCCTTTCAACGCAAACTGGTGTGTATGATGAGGTCGTATTTACATGGAGAAGAAAGAGAAGAAAAGGTAGACTGAGTGCCTTTTCCTCTCCTTGTAAATATGAAAGACTGTCTTGCGCTATAACTATGTTACAAAGAGTGACATATTTCTGTTTGGAAAATTGCAGGCGAATGATAGGAGGTAAGCACAGAGTTTTGTCTGCAAAGATGCTCAAAGAAGACTTATTGAAATGTTTGCGGTCCTTCAATAGGTACAATGGGAAATATTATGAACAAATCAAATTGTTTTTTTTGCGTGTCACATGATATCCTATGACAGGGAGATTCCAAAACTACATAGGTATAAACAGGGTGTTTTGAAGAGTGTATTCAAACTTTGTAGCTTCTTGCAGATCTGTTTGCATAGTATATAAAGAAGCTAACTTGTACTAGGGTTAATGACTAGGCCAATTCTTACCTATATGACTTACAAATAGAGTAATTTCAATACTGCAAAGAGAGAAGAAGATACATTTATAAGTACTTCGGTTTTGGCAAAGTGCTGGACATGTTTATAGAGTGGTGAAGGGAAGGGATGGGGCCTGATGAGACTTGTGCAAACACACTCTGTGACGAGTTTTAAGTTGAGGAATTAATTTTCTTTTAATCATGAAAGTCCCTGGGCCCTACTAACCCACCTTGTCTCTGTATTGAACACCATACAGCTGCATTGCACAGAGGTGCTCTGAAACCATGTCCCATTTTATACCTCTCTGCAATGCAAGTCTTTGGCATTTTCTGCGCATATCTGGTGGGTTAGTTGGCCCCAGGGACACATAGTATTCATGTTAACTTTATCCTGTAACGTAAAACACCCACAGAGCACCTTTCCACACATCTACTCCGTCCATCCCCACTTCTTCACCAGTGGGCAAACACAGCCCATTGTGCATATTAATACTTAGTTAAACTTACCTTCGCAGTAATAGAAATAAAAAATGGTACCCATTTTTTTCAGTTGTTTTTTATAATGTAAATTGTGGTAAATTGCTTATTTTAGAATTAGGATCTGTGAAAGAAAAGAAAAAATAGTTATAACATGTAATACATTTTTAACAACACAGCATAATTTAAACATTTTACAAAGTAATTTCTTTGCCTTTTTTTGCTGTTCTCAGAATATATTGAATTTTATTAGAAATAGTGATTTCAAACGTACTCATCACATAACAGCGGGCAAAAAAAACAATCAAAAAGATTGTTTAAAAAAAAAAAACAATCTATCCTCAGTAAAATAACAGATAATACAAATCACACAAATATAAAATGCTTACTGCCAAGAAAATTTTATAACTTTAATTTATAAACACTGTAAATGTTGTCGTTTAAAAATATACACCGAGACAATGTGTAAGAAAAAGTCCATAATTCAAACATATACCTTTCCATGAGGCCAAATGGTATTTTTGCACTCCTTTTTATGTAAATTGTCCAATGGTAATCCTATTAAATTATAATAATAAATTCCTCAGAGAGTGAATTATCTTCCTAAAACTTTGACTTTAAAAATATTAGGTAGGAATTTGGTAATTCGCTAGGCAAACGTTGTTTGAAAACCAACTGAGCATCATTACAAAGTGTCCAGCCTTTGTCATATTTTAGATAGGCAGTGTAATGTCCAGATGTTGTGGAAGGACCATCATGGAAAATTATTGCAACTGCTACAAAAGTCCTTCCTGATATTGATAGTTGAGTTGCTACAAAATGTTTTATTAAAGTGACCAATTTTCTTCCATCGGCTGTACAACGTTGCATCATTAAAATTATATATTGTCCATATCTTTGTAAAAATAATGTTGATAACATTTCGGATTTATATTGGCTACACTCCATGTTTTGATTTGCAGCTTTAACTAATTTATTGAAAGACACTGATTTACAGTCCGGTAATGTTAAATATAGAAATCTTTCAGTGTCTACATTAGTGCTACATGTATACATACAATTTTCACAATGATGTTCCCATTTATAACAAAGGCCAAAAATATTTTCTATTTCTACACCTTCATTTTCTAAAACGATAAGCATATACATTAGAAATTCCTGAGCATCTTGTTGGATATTTTGCGTAAATTGTGTAGAAGCAGAACATACATCCAAAACATTACGAACATCAGAAACGGTTTGTTTTTTACTTGTATCACTTCTCAATTTTTCCATAAACAGAATGCAAAAAGGAATAAAATCTTTTTTCCCGATTCTCCATAATTTGCTGTTGCAAACCTTCAAGAAAAACAAACCAACATTGACTACTACATTAGCATAGCAGTTGACACCTGAACTATTTTCAAACTGATAACTAAAAATCTCTTCAACAGTGTCCTTTTTCTTTTTGCTTGCAATGACATTATCTTGTTTTTTCCCCTTCTCTTCACCTTCAGTACAGATATTCTCATACCTTCCTTTTCGACCAACCACACGCTTTTCAAAAATAGGATATTTACCTAAATTGGGAGCATACGCTCTTCTTAACCTATATTTTTTTTTACAGTTAGCATCTGCAGTAAACTTTGTGTCATACAAATCAATCAAAAACAAACCAGATAATGTTCTGACTCACGACAAAGCAACATATCCATACCCTCTTTAACCACGGTAGATCCAATGTTCACCAATGCACTGTCTTCACTTAATCCTTGAGATTTATATATAGTCACTGCGTATGCCAGAGAAAATGGAAATTGTTTCTTACGGACATATAAATCTTTAACAAGCAAACTGAACAACGACCAATTTATTTAACTTCTTCAATCTGATCAAATTTAATTTTTAAAAATTCAATTCCATTTTTTTTCTGATAGTTAACAAAATCCACAACTTTACCCATTGCTCCATTAACTAAATCTTTTTCTATATCCAAATTACACCTTAAAATTACCTGACAGTTTATACATACATGCATATAGATTCTTTTCTAAACCAGCCGTTTTAGATATCTTTTTTCCTAAAGAATCCAATTTTGTTTTCAATTTTCCCATCAAAATAATAGTGATTCCTTCATGCTCTATTTTATCGATGGCTTCCATTTTTATAATTTCTTCATTTTCCAGTTTCAAAAGTTGTTCGTTGATTATAGAACACTCGAGCAGTGTTGGCATTAAGCAGATTACAGATTTATTTTCTGCAATTTTCATGTTTATTTTTCAGGAACTACATTTTCATTTGGAAACAAATTGGAAAGTAATCGACTCTGCAAAGCATGTTTGCCATGTTCTGTCAGTAGTCCAATTCTTATATCTTGAAGAATAGTTCCATATTCAGCATCATTTGCCTGTCGCATATTTTTCGTCAGTTCTTTGTATTCAAAATATGACCAAATGTTCACGTTTCCAACACTACCCAGAGACTTTCTGGTGTCTTCATGCGCAAGTGTTTTAAATACTGGCTGTCCTTTTACAGGAGTCAGCTGCAGTAGATCTCCAAAAACTATGACGTGTTTTCCTCCAAATAACAGGTCATACTCTGTGCATTTAAGAATGCAGCAAATTCTTAAAACAAAGGCAAGCATTAAGTTTGACACCATGCTTACCTCATCAATAATGAGAAGTTTCATTTTCTTCAGGACTCTTGAAACTTCACAACAAGCTTCTCCAGATAGCTTGTGGTATTCCAATTTGTTCTCATGCTCTACTGGTAGCATTAGTAAACGATGAAATGTAATTCCTTTAATGTTATGTGCTGCCAACCCAGTTGGAGCAGTGACAAGACAAATGCGACTCAGTTGTTTTCTGTAGATAACTTGTAATTACTTTAATTAAGAAACTTTTTCCTGTTCCAGCTTGTCCACTCACATACATTCGGATAGGTTGAAATCATGTGCATGAGCACTCTTTCTTTTCATGAAGTAATCCATGGTCAATCTGTTGTCTCACTTGCTGATATATTTTTTTCTGTTCAACATTTAGTTGTTCTTTCAAGTTTGCTGAGTCCATTACATCTTCTTGAGCTTGATGTATTGCTTTTTCCACCTCATTCATGGCAATTGCTGCTTCGTTTTCAACAATTGGTTGTCCTAGTGGATCTTGACTCAGCGCAGCAGAACTTTGACTGTCTTGAGAACTGTCTCTAGCAATCTCAGCTGCAATTGTAGCTTCTTGATCAATTTCATCATTCAACATTTTCACATAATTTGCAAAAGCACTGCATTGTATGCTATCTTTACAAGCATTAAATGAATCTTAATAGCTAAGAAAATCTCCAAGTAATTCCAGTTCTGAACGCCACGGTTTGAACAGTTGCAAAAGAGCTAAATAGTAAAATTCCATTTTATCAGCAGTGTCACAACTCAGCTTCCTGTCATTAATCAAATTTCCTTTCCTTTGTTTCACCAAACATCCTTCGTAACCAATGACTTCATATTTTCCATCATTGATGTTCTCTGTAGTATTCCGTTTAAAAGTGTAGTTTTGCAGCCCTTCATAGAGACACATGTTCTCAAGATGATGACTTCTGTTTGGGTAATATATGTGCCCAACATATTCGTTTTCAAAATATCTGTACTTTCTGGTTCTTTTTCTGCTAAATATTCAGTTTCTTGAACAGATTTCAGTACCCGATTTCGCATTGCTGCAAGACCTAGACTCACCCAAATGATTCTTCTAGTTTTGGAGTATAGACTTGCAGATGATAACCGATCTGAGCATTCATATGCTCCAATTTCTCGATGCGATAACATCTTCAAACTGAAACTGTATAATTTCTTACTTAGAGTCTTTTCGTGAGAAATCTCTTCCCTCATTTCTTTCAGTTCCGTCTTTTCTGATTTAATAATGTAGGACATTACATATCGAGCAACAGCAATGGAATGGTCCACAACGTACTGAATATCCATGTTAGCATTCCGCATGGATAAAATAACTGGATTGTAGTCATTTATGTATTTTGACTCTTCGCTTCTTCTTAAGTTGTAGGTTTTTAACTGAGACTTTCTTGTGATGGTATGTCACATTGTTGACATAAAACTGTTTACTCTTCCTTTGGATAATACAGGACGTGGAAATGCAAAACGATATTTGGTATGGAACTTATCCTTAGACTTGTACTTTCGTCGACAGTATTTTCCACATCGATGGCTTTGGAATCGTAAGACTTGTTGTTTTAAGTTTTTATCTTCTGTACTTTTGGGTACAGCTCATGTGGCATATTCTTCAATAAAAGACAAAACCGTATCATCTGAATCTGTTCCAAATTTGGGGGTGTTCTTGATCCATAACAACATATGTATATGAGAAGCACCTCTTGCTTGATACTCCTTTCTCCAAAAGAAATCCACAACTTCTCCAAGAGGAGGATTTTTTTTTTATTGCAGATAAAAGACATCATAGATTCAAATCTATGATTGAAATATCTGCATACATTAACAGGATCCAAAGAGCACAATTCTCCAGGTGTCTTGTATTCAATATTTTTTATATTGGAATTTGCCTCTCGAAATTCAAGTAAATCATCCTAAGTGTACTCAGCACAGCTTAGGGTAAGGAACCATGTAGGAGTTCCTAAGTTCCGTAGCATACATTTCAGTTCTCCATGACGATGGTACCAATATTCATTAGTCCCACGCTAACATGCCATCAGATTAATCAACTGAGATTCTAAATGATCATCTCTCTGATGCACTTTATCCATAAAATCATTTGCAGATACACTCCAGTGTTTAAAATGTGATTTACTGCATATGAAAGTCTAGACAAGTCACTTTCAAACAGAAGATGAAACATATAAGGGATACATTGTCGAAATCTTGGATCTTCTGCATATAATCTTGTTGTCTGATATTCAGATGCAGGAATCTGCACAGGACGTTCATCATATCGTCCACCTTTTCCTGTTGGAAACAACTGCGGGGAACAACGAGCTTCCAAGCTCTCTTCCCATACACTCATGGGACTTCCTTTTGCTTTTTTCATTTGGAATAACTCAATTGTATTCCCCATCACTTCTTTGGAATGAAGTGGATGTACACTGTAATGTTCATAGATTTCTTCACATCTGGACATGTCCACTTTTTCAATTTGTCCACTTGACGTTTCAGTATCTTCTGCTGAATCTATTTCTTCTTTTCCGAAAAGTACTCATTATTTTTTATCAGATACAATGTATGTATGTATGTGCAGTCTTATATAGCGCTCAAATTACCCTTGGGCATCTCGGCGCTTGCATTGGGAACCCGTCCTGGTTTTTCCCTGTGAGATAACCCGTACTGGGCATCCCCAAGGTGAAAGCCAGGCATCCCGCCGCGGGGGGCCGTTGTGGAGATTAAGCAAGCTTGTTGCCCAGAGCTGCATAGTGTGAACTCGTGCTTAGAGTAGGCACCGAAGCGAGAATTATCGAGTCCGTGGACAATTGGGCTCCAGACCCTGCCGCGTCAGGAATCGAACCCTGGTCCCGGGTCTGACCTCTGCTTCAGGGTATGCCTCCTCTAACCAGTGAGCTACACTTCTCCACGATACAATGATGCCTTTTGCACTTTTCTAACATCCACTAACTCTTGCCAGGTTTTCTTATTCTTTGTAGGAACACCATTAACTAGAATAACTAGTGGTTCATTTTCTACACGGTCTACACCAATAGTTTCATATTTTTCTTTAAATCTAACGGTAAATACACAACTCTTCCTTTTAATCCTCTTTGTAAATCTGATGGAGGCAATTTACCTGATTTAGGCTCCATACGAACAATAGCCTGAAACGGATGCACACATTGAATGAGAATAGACTCATAGGTATTTAAATCTATCAGCTCTGGAGGAATAGCAACCAACTCTAGAATATTATGAACAGCTTTGGCAGGCATTTTATTCTCATCTAATTTGTTATAACAATATTTGCAAATACGCTGGTCAGAACCCAAATCAAAACAATTCCCTACCAACAAATAAGTTGCAAATTCCTTCCACTTATCATTTTCTGTTTCACTTCTTAAATACAGATTGACACTCCTAGTCTGATTTTTATAGTGAGTTCGCCGACAACAAATACAAGAAAAATGTGGTCTTTCACCTGAAATCACCTTAAACTTTGTGATTTGATCTTCAAAATGTTGTGTTATAGTGGGTTCTACATTGTCTTCAACATTTTGTTATATTAATGTGTCAGTTTCTGCACTCTTTTGTTGAGGACCAAAGTAACAAAACTCAATATCATCACAAATCTTCTTCACATCTGATACTGACCCACGCAAAAGAGCACTGTTCAACTCATTTAACTTTAGTGCTGGACTTTTTGCATAATACAATCTTCTCACTAACTTCCGCATTTGAGTATGATGTACTGCCAACATCCTGAAATGGTGAAAAACACTTTGACAAACTTTCCTAGAAAGACAAGCCAGAGAATGACCTTCCAAACCAGTATTTTTTCTCACTCTGCAAGGGTCTAGTCCTTGCAACACCGTAATCTTTTGTTTAACACTTTTTGTACTATATGCTCGTAAGAAATCGCACAATTTAACAATAGATTCTTGTCGTACACTACAAATACTATTGCAATCCCAAGTGTACACTGGGTCTTTAGGCCGTCTCCCTAGAACTTCATCAGCTATCACTTCTTCTGCATTTCTGGGAACCATTTTCTCTTTGTCAATTGGACAACCATTTCTAACCTCATAAGCTCGACCACTGGTGTCAACTGCCTGCAACAAAATCATTGGTTTGAAAATAACTCTCTTAATTAAAAAAAGCCCTGAACTTGAACTAGGTTTCCATTCCCCTAAGAAAACATCACAAAAATTACTTCTGTTAATTACTCTTTTCCTTTTACTCTTGGCCTTCATTAAATGGATTGGTTTATCTAGTGTTTGAATTCTGTTTAATACTAAAATGAATAGTTTCCTTTATACTTTAAAAGCCTTTTCAACAATGGTTTCAATATGCTTCTTTTTATAAAATAGTGCTCTCTTTTTATATTTCTTCGTATCTTTCAGCAAATTATGTACTACTCTCTTGTCAAATAATTTTTTGTGTACTTCTTTATACTGATTTTGTCTTCTTTTACCATACTTGGTGTCCTTTGACTGTCCATTTGCTTTTTTTCTTTTCCTATTATTTTGAGTATTTTTTCTAGTTGAAGCATTCTCAGTGGTTTCAGCATTCTGTACATACTGTCTGGTCCTACAAACATTTTTAATAAATTGCTTTGTGATCTTACCTGAAGATTTTTTCTTTTTAGCCACATTATGTTGTTTATCCAATACTTGTGGTTGATTTTTCTTCAAGTAACTGTCCTTTTTCTGTTCTTTTTTTTTTTCTTACTTTGTCCGGCATGATTACTTTATTTTCATGGTGATAAACAGTATCTGTAAAAATTAATCATAAATAAATGTATATTAATATCTTTATAAATTATACTTTTCTATTACCATACAAACACATTTTATATAAATACTGACTAAGAAAGTATAGGCCTGAAGCACAAGTGTGAAGGTGGCTAGACTACTGCATGCATAGTGCAAAGCCGTTTGAATCACTTCATACCCTAATGCCTGGCTCACTGCATGAGCTAATGCTTACTGACTGAATAATTACATTACTATAAGGAGAGACACTGGGTGAATTCATAATAAAGAGTGGATTACTACATGGTTCAGAAAGAGTCACTATGGGAATGCAACAGCAGTCACACTGTGTTTCCTGGAGTGTATGTATGTATAATAACTGGAGAATGTAGGCCTGAAGCACAAGTGTGTCGTTGGTTACACCACTACATGCATAGTGTATACTAGATTGAAGCACTTCATGCCGTAAAGCCTGGGTCACTGCATGAGTACATGCTTACAGACTAAATGATTACAGTATTAGAAGGAGAGACACTGGGTGAATTCATAATTGCTTGAGTTTTACTTTAGTAAATGCATTACTACATGGTACTGAAAGAGTCACTATGGGAGTGCAACAGCAGTCAAATACCAAAATGCTTCTCTCAGAATCATTCCTAAAAACACTCAGACTCACAGTGCGATTCTAGACACCAAACACTGTACATTGTATAATACCAAAACACATTTAGTATACAGGAAGGGATACTCCATATTAGTATAGGAGCCCGACTCATTTTGCTAATATATAAAGAATGACTAGTTTCTAATCCAACCAAAATGTGAACACAGAATAGGTTTTTAATCAGTTATATGTCTGCAAACACATGAAATTCCAAAATACATCTGTCCAAATGATTCCTAAATGCACAGAGACTCACAGTGTGATTCTAGACAAGCAACACTATCCCTTACATTTGACCAAAACACATTTAGTAGTCTACAAGATGTAAGATGACTGCACACATTGCACAAAATGTTCTACTACACATTAGTATAGAGTGCTTCTCTCAGAATGATTCCTAAATGCACACATAGTCACTGTGTGATTCTAGACAAGCAACACTATCCCTTGCATTTTACCAAACACATTAACTAGTCTACAAGATGTAAGGTGACTGCATATATTCCACAAACTTTTCTTCTACACATTTGTATAGAGTGCTTCTGTCAGAATGATTCCTAAATGCACACAGACTCACTGTGTGATTCTAGACAAACAACACTATCCCTAGCATTTTACTGAAATACATTTACTAGTCTACAAGATGTAAGGTGACTGCACACATTGCACAAAATGTTCTACTACACATTAGTACCAACATGTATCTCTCAAAATGATTCCTAAATGCACACAGACTCACTGTGTGATTCTAGACAGTCAACACTATTCCTTGCATTTTACCAAAACACATTTCATAATCTAGGAGTACTGCATTTTAGTGTAGAAACTTGACTAATTTTGCAAATGCATAAACAGTGACTGGTTTCTAATTCTACCAAAACATGAAAACAGCACAGTTATCGGTCTGCAAACACATAAAAAACGCAAATGCCTATCTCAGAATGGTTTCTAAATTAACACACACTCACAATAAGATACTAGACAAAAAAAGTACTCCCTGCACTTTAGCAGGAGAAAGACATTAGTCTGATTAAAATCAAAATGGACCACAAACATCCCCATACAATTAAATAACTCACCTTTCAAATTGTTTTGTAGATTAAGTAGGTCAGTCACACACCAGATTTTCTTATACAGAATCTCTGCACTGTGCACCTGTCAGCAAAACCAAAGAATGGCAAAGTTTCCCTCTCATTTTGCACACATATACATGTAAACATCAAATCACATTGCTTCCCACATTAATTCAAAAGCAAACACACATTTCTATTGGTTACATATTTCAACCTTTTTCAAACGACAAATTTTAACCCTACCCCCAATCTGCCTTCTGCCTGTTACCATAGAAACAGTTCATGGAACACTGAACTGAGCACACAGGATACAAGTTCAGCACACAATGTTACTAATTAAAACAGCAAGTGTGCTTGACTTTTCAACATATCAGCTTATCCTATATAATGTTCCTTTCAGTTTTTGTTAACCAATAAGAATCATGCGTTTAAAAAACAGAAACATGCACCCTAGTTTTCAGTGTAGAATGTTGTCAAACAACCAATAATTTTTCTTTTTTCAAAACTGCATCTTATCCACCATTTTAGAAAAATATTACTTTTCAAACTGCCATTTCACTTACAGAGACATCTGAGTGCAGCAAGACCTCCCTTCAAGATGCTTAGTGTGTGGATTGTGGGACACCGCTATATTTTCTGGAGCCAAAGGTATGCAGAAAACAAATGCATTCACAAAGACCTAGGTTTGCCAAATGTAGACATTAAATGGATTGGACAGAGAGGGTTAACGTGGCACCAATTGATGCCATTGGTAAAATCCTTTTTGCATCTCCAACACCCTGACCTCATAACTGTGCACTGTGGTGGCAATGACCTAGGCACTTTGACTGGGGTAGGTCTGGAAATGCTTATCAAGGACACCTTTGCAGAATTTATGTCACTTTTCCCCCAAACTGCCTTTGTCTATTCTAACATATGCCAAAGGCAGAAATGGAACTGGTCCAATCAATTTTGTCCACAGATTGAGAAAGCTAGGAAACGTGAATAAATCTGTTTCTGCTTTTCTCCGAGACTATAGAATGGGGTCCATTTACCACAACAATCTGCGTTTCAATATGGATGGCATCTATAGGAGAGATGGTGTACATTTTACAGATGAGGGAAACAGAGTCTTCCTCATAAACTTTAGACTCTGCATCAGTACTTACTTGTAGGTACCAAAACTCTCTCAATAAACACAACGGCTCTTTTTAGAGCCACCCAAGATCTAAAGACATAAGCTTGATGTACATCTCAAAAGGTTTGTTTTTTGCTTGGAGTCGCGCACCCAACGCGCTAGCATCGTGCATCCGACGCGTAGCGGTCGTGCACCACACGTGCTGGAGTTGCGCACCATACAAATTAGTAGTCGTACATCCAACGCGTGCACACCAGGGGGCCGCGCTGGATGCGCGACTCCTAATTTTACCGTAAAAAAATAAAAGATAGCCCCATCACTAATTTTTATTATCCCCGGCGACCCCATCCCACGAGCCTTATAAAAACGTTGGGGACCGTGGGGGGAGCCCCAATGGTCCCAGCCGGCTCCCCGCGTCCTTCGGGTGCCGGCATTGCTTTTCTACATGGGGAGATGCTAACATGCAGCTCCCCGTCTGGAAAAGCAATATGGTTTGGATTTTGAAAGAGAGCAGGTTTCTCTCTTTCAAAAGCCAAACGAAGTTTGCTATGGAAGAGCGGGAGACTCCCGTCCTCTCATAGCAAACAACAGTGTCCTGGGGGTGGGCACCCCAGGACACTGCAGGAGCCGCCCTGGGGGTGTGGCGGTCCCCAGAGCCCTCGAGGGCTCCAGGAGGGGGGCCACGCAGCCTCCCTCCCTCAATACATAATGCCTCGGGGTGGTGGTCCCTGGGGCTTGGGGGGGCCGTTGAGCCCCCTCCCCCAAATTATACTGGGAAGGACTTTCGAGCCCCTCCCAATTTATTTTGTAGCCCCGGGGGTGGGGAGCCCCTCTGACCCCCCTTTAAATGTAAAAATGTTGCCCGGGGGCTAATTCTAAACTAAGCTCCGTTTTAATTATTTTTTCCTTTTATTACGGCAGGATCCGCGCACCCTGCGCACTTTGCGGTTTAAAAAAAAAAGTCCTTCTGAGACCCCCTAAGCAGGTCTAGAGGGTCAGGGTATTTCTAACCTGCCCCCTTTATACGTTTTGCACACTTATTCCACAGATTTCTTCAGCCTTGCTCCTGCAGAGGCACAAAATGGCTGCCAACAGTTCCTGGTTTCGAATGTTGACAACCACTTGACAGCAAATTAGCATTCAGCGAGTGATCGGGTGGGTGCGCTCAGGGTGCGCGGACAGCGCCCATAGATATATATGTACTTTTAACTGCAATTTTCTCAGGAACTACTGAACAGATTGACACCATTTGAGCAAAAGGCACAAGTCTGAACTGAGGACTACCTCTTTGCCAAATTTGGTGTAATTCCATTCAGCAGTTCGGGCTGTAGCTGCGGCTAAAGGTCCTATGGGAAATTGCATGGGGAAAACACTTTTTGGGACCCCCCTTTTTTCTCAGCCCCCGCTACACGAATCATCCCGAGACTTTCAGGATAGGAGCAGACCGGAGCTGGCCAAAAGTTTTGAAAATTTCGCGAAGAATTGTCAACGGGCACCAAAGTAATTCCAAATAGAATGTTGCAGAATTCCTATGGAAAATAGGTCCTAACTATAACTACCTACTGGCGATCGCCAGTAGGTAAAATATATATATTCACTGAAAAAAACATAGGTTTCAGGGGCGTTATAGTTAGTTGGACATTTTACTCGTACAAAACCATAGATATTCCCCCGTTATAGGTAGTTCAGCTAACTATAACTCGCGCCCCCGCAATGCACTGCTAATGACGTCACATATTACATCACTCATGACATGGTCAGTGACATCACTGATGACATCTCAAATGACATCACTGATGACATCTCAAATGACATCACTGATGACATCACCCTTGTGATAGAGTGGCAGACCTCATCTCAGCCTAATATAACCTTTGATACACACACTCTAAAACACAAAATACCATTTTCAAAACAATGGACACACCAATACCAGTTACAACATACCTATTCACTAATTCCAAGATCTACACACACATCCACTCATTCACCAAAAGTCCTATACAGTCACTCATACATGCACTCACTCATATGTACTCATACACCTATACATACACTTACACACCGCCACTCATCCATAGTTACTCACACACAGTCACACATGCAAAGAAAGTATCAAACATCCATTTACTTGCGTATACAGTTATACACACACACACCACTGCACTTACTTCTACAAAAACTAACACATACTTACTCTCTTAAACAATCACTTATAGAAACACATACTCATTTATACAGGTACTCTTCCAATCTCTCACTGTCACGTATACTCACTTACATACACCAATATTCACATATACTAGTTTGCAACATATGTAGTTACTCATAAAGACACTACTGAGACAGTCATTCACTCACCAACATACTCATACATACACTCATCCACCCATACAGTCCTGCACACATGTTTTCAACACATACAAACAGTGACTCACTCAATCATGCATCTATGCACAAAGAAATACCCCCAACGAACCACACAGACACTCATACAGATACTCAAAAAAATCAACTAATAACCCATATAGACACTCATGTAGCTACTCACCAACCCATGCTGCCACTTATACACAAAGTGAGAGACTGATACAGATATTTACACATTTAAAGATTACTAGATTACTCGCTAATCCATATATTCACTAAGATACACTTAATCAGTCAGTTATACAATCAGTTTCATACAAACAAAATAAATCATCCATTTACACACTTATATACCTACTTATTTTTCCATCGAACTCGACATATACATGTATAAAACATATTTAAATTTCACAAAAACACACATTCACTGGATGATGTCATCAGCGATGTCATTTGAGATATCATCAGTGATGTCACTGACCGATGTCACTGACCATGTCATGAGTGATGTAATATGTGACGTCATCAGCAGTGCATTGCGGGGGCATGAGTTATAGTTAGCTGAACTAACTATAATGGGGGAATTTCTATGGTTTTGTACGAGTGAAATGTCCAGCCAACCAGCCAACTATAACGCCCCTGAAACCTATGGTTTTCTCAGTGAATTTCTAAGGTTTATTAAATGCCAATTTTGAACTATAACGTGCCTGAAACCTATGGTTTTTTCAGTGAATATATATATATATCGCCAAACAAAGGGATCCAAATCCTGGTGCACTCTCGCACCGGGTGCTCTGCGTACGGGCCGGATCCTGGCCACGAAACCTCTTTCAAAACCAAAGACGCGGCACTCGGGAAGGAATTTCTCAGACGTGTGTTTATTCACAGCACAGCTCAACCAACGCGTTTCAGCCTACAAGGCTTTGATCACGGTGGTATATATATATATATATATATATATATATATATATATATATATATATCCCGATTGTCGGCATCACGTTATTTAGCTTCTGGTAAAGTACTACGTGCTTTCCCTTCACCTTCCCTCTCCCCTCTCTTCCTTTACTACATGTATTTAACACATAATGACTCATTTACTAATCACCATCTATGTGTAACATTACATTTGCCAGCATTAAGTAGACGCTCTTTTTCTAAATAATTAATTACAATTATTTTATATATCCTTTTTGACCAGCGCCTGCTCACTATTTTTTCACAAGCGATTCCCCATACTTTGACACACACGTGCTATACTAAGATCTCCATCTATACTTGGCTTTGGCCAGGTCAAATAGTACCCGTGTTTGCCTGCTATATATTACATCTCTTTTCATAGTGTACAAGATCTGAGCTTACCGCAACTGAGCATTATATTGGCAACTTTGCCTCTGGAGCTCCATAGTCCTTAGCCACAGGCACATAGCACTCCTTGTTGCACTGCCATCAATCGTCCAACTCACACTAGTACTTCCTTTATTAGCCTCTAGTGCCACATGGCACAGGCACAGTTAGTCTTTTTTCCATATCGCTTGATGAGTCACAATCCATGACTTACCGCATTCTCTGACAGTAAAGCATTTCTTCTGCTGTAAAAACGCACGGTCATGTTGCAAAATGTCTACTCACTACATGAACATTCTAAAGTTACTATTCGTTTTATGTGTCACCATGTATGCGTATAAATGTTACTCACTGCTATGCAGCCCAATGTGTGAACAAGGCCGCATGTCTGGCGGCCGAAACGTGACTTTTGGATATCTTTATGTTGGAATAAAGACACTTTATTCATCATCGCTTGTGGAGTCTGTGCCTTGGTGTTGCGCCGGTGCCACTGGACCAGCCCTAGGATTTTCTTTATATACACACACACACACACACACACACACACACACACACACACACACACACACACACACACACACACACACGCACACGCACACCCACACCCACACGCACACACACACACACACAGAAAAAACCATAGAAATTCCTCCGTTATAACTCGCGCACCAGCAATGCACTGCTGATGTCACATATTACATCATTCATGACATTACCAGTGACCTCACTGATGACCACTGATGACATCATCCAGCGAATGTGGTTTAGTTTGAAATTTAAATATGTATTATATATATATATACACCAATCTGTATTGAAGATTGAGTGGATATATAACTGTCTGGATGGAGGATTTAGTAGCTGTCTGACTGTTTAAGTGAGCAATTAAAAGTGTCTCACTTAATACATGGATTAGTAACTAAACTATGTGAATGTGTGCATCACTGTTTGTGTTGTTGTATAACATGCTGCATCAGTTGGTCACTAACTACATGAGTGTGTATATTAGTTATTGATTAGTTGGGTGAGTATTTGTATGGGACACTGCGTTTGTGTGTGGTTGGATGGGGTGTGTGTAACTATGCATAGATGTGTGAATGGTTGATTGACTAGGTGTATAGGTTTAAGAGTGCATGTGGAAACAGTTGTTTGGGGGACTGAGTATTTATTTGTGTGTTGGTGAGCGAATATATGTTTTAGTTGTACATCTTCAACAAAGTAAAAAAATAAAAGGCATTGTATGTGAGAGTCAGTGATTATGAGAGTAACTATATGAATGAGTGTATCATTGTAATGGTGACTTTTTAACATATTAACTATGAGTTACTATGTGTTTGAATAAATGAGGTCTTGTGTGTATAATTGTGTAAGAGAGTAAATGTAAGTGTGATTAATTTTTTTCATGAGTGAGTAGGATGACTGCATAACCGACTAAGATGATTGCTGATGTGTCAATATCTATATATGTGTATAAGTGCATTTGATAGTGTTCTATTAATAAGTGACTGCATAAGTGATTCTGTTGTTGAATGGGTAGTTGTGTGTGTAGACTTAGAAATCAGTCAGTGGGTATGTAGTAACTGGTATTGGTGTGTCAATGGTTTCAAATATGGTACTCTGTATTTTGCAGTGAGTGATGAAAGGTTATACTAGTGTATGATGAGGTGTATCATATTGTCACGTAGATGATGTCATTTGAGATGTCATCAGTGATGTCATGAATGATGTAATATGTGACATCATCAGCAGTGCATTGCGGGAGCGTGAATTATAGTTAGCAGAACTAACTATAACAGAGGAATTTCTATGGTTTAGTATGAGTGAAATGTCCAGCTAACTATAACACCCCTGAAACCTATGTTTTTTCTGTGAATTTCTAAGGTTTTTTAAATGCTAATTTCTAACTATAACGTCTCTGAAACCTATGGTTTTTTCAGTGAATTTCAAAGGTTTTTTAAATGCTAATTATTAAGTGTAATAGTTATACCTATTATTTTGTCCTGATTTTTTACAGATTTTTAACTGTTTATTTATAAATATTTTATTCATTAAATAAAATTTTTCTGAAAATTGCAAAAAAAAGTTTAAATTAAAACTGAAATATTGTTTAATTTTTTATTGTAATATATTTATATTATTTTCATTTTTAATTTTTTCCCCCAAAAATTTCTTTGGAGTCGCGCACCCAAAGTGTACACATCACGGTGGGTGCGCGGATTCTAGCCGCCATTTTAGAAACGTCGTGAAGGATCCGCGTACGGTGTGCGATGGCTGTGTGTTTTTCAGTTACATCATATACATTGAATATTACGTGATGTGCGCGATTAGTATGCGATCAGTCCGCGACTCCTGCTCCCACGCATTTGCGACACATGCACATTACGGTACGCGACGCTTGCGCGGTGGCGGGTCCCGCGTGACATCATATACGTGCTGGGGCGCGCTGGGTGTGCGACTCCCGCGAAATCTTTTTATGTTCTAAAATGATATGTATGTGTGTATAATATACATATTAGGGCAAGAGACTAAGATATTCATAAAAATTATATATTTGTACTTCTAATAAACATATATTATTTTTAAATATATTTTCGCGAAGTCGCGTAGGTTTGTGCTTCGTGAGCACAAAGTGTGCGGATCCCATGTGACCTCAAAAAAAAGATTTCACTGGTTCATAACATTTCCCACTGTAACTATTGAAGGCCCCCACCCATTTTAATCATTCTTGTTGGAGCATCTTTAGAGAGACATCTCTTTTCCTACAAGAACCCTTTTTGCTTGTTTTTTTGGTGTTTTTAAAAAAAATATCAAACAAAATGGCATCTGGACAGCAGCAGGAGGAGGAGGAAGTATATTCTGAAAAAGAATTCTTGCAGGAGGCACCACGTCCACAGAGGCTGGAATCTGTTGCGTGGAAATTCTTCGCTTTTCCACCTGGAGAGAAGAAAGTAAATGCGAGAAAGGGGACGTGTAAAATTTGTGACCAAGTCCGGTCAAGAGGCAGTGAAAAAAAATACTCTTGTGGCACTGCTTCTATGTACAAGCATCTCCGGACCACACATCTTCTCAATCTTGCACGGGAGGAAATGAGGTGAGCTGCTTTGAACCCCTCACCTGCTGTGGCAAGTACATCTGGAGCGTCCTCAGGAACACCTGCAATGGAAATTAGGCCAGAATTCGCCTTTCTCGAGCAACACAGTGTAAGAAACGTATATGCTTCTGTGAGCAGTCGGTGGATGCAGTTTATGCTGCGCAACGCAACCATCGTTATTAATTTTTTTGTTTTTGGAATTATAAGTAATTCCAAATGTTTCCTGTTTTATTGGTTCTTTTTTTTGTTCATTTTTTGAAAAAGAAAAACACCCAAAAAAATACAAAATTGTTCCAAAAAATAAAAAAAAAATACAAAAGAAAAAAGAAAACAAAATGTTCTTATCAGAACTACCTTATCTGGTTAAAGAAAGAACTATAATTTCAAGGTAATGTGTGAAAGTTTGGTTGAATATATGTATATAACATGATTGACTGAAAGAATGCATTAGTAGTGGATGGTGAATTTATAGGTGAAGATTTATGAGGAAGGACTGCAGCGTGACACTGCAAACTCTTTAGCTGCACTGCATTGTGGCACTTCCGAAGCACAGGGATGTGACATATGTACAAGAATATGTTGCAACTCTGTGCTTCCCTCTGCACTGCTGCACAAACTGCAGCCATTCGGTGACACAGGCACCCTTGCACCATGGTGCAAGGATGTGTGTGTCGTGTGGAGATTGTTTTTGTGCAGGAAGGGACACCGTCGTGGACAAAAACAAACAATCAGTAAAGGCATTTTCCTCTTTCAATGTATGCTGTGGAATGCAGCATGCATTGAAAGAGGAAAAAATGAGGAAAAATGAAAACAATTCTTCTTGTTGCGCCTTGCTACACCAACTCTAGGATGGCGCAGCATTCACACACATCTCCAGATTTACGATTTCTCATAAATCTGGAGATGTGTCTTGTTCTATGGGTGTTGCGTGGGAACACCCACAGCAACAACTATGGGACGCCCCTTCAATGAAAAGTTCTGTGTATGAAGGGGTCGTATTTACAAGGAGGAGAAAAACCAGGCAGGGTGGCTTTTCCTCTCCTAGTAAATATGAAGGAGTGCCTAGCGCCATCACTACGTTACAAAAAGTGACGTACTGGTGGCGCAGGGTGCTTGTAAATCGGCCCCATAAGTGCTTAAGTATTGGCAGACTGATACAATAAGAACATAGTGCTGGATGGGTGATTGAAGAATTGCATGAGACTGACAGGAGGTATCCTTCGCTGCATGGGTACTACTTCAGTATTTAATGGGGTGGACCAATAGTATGTATCTGCTTAGAGATTTGTAGGGATCATGCACAGAATATTTCATGTGTACTTGTGTTGGTGCCTAGGCCATTTTATAAGAATACCACTATTAACTGGAATGATGACAGTGCTGCAAACAGAGTGAACACTTAATTTATAAGGGCTTACGTATTGGTGGAGTGATAGGAGAAGTAGATAGTGGTAGATAAGTGATTAAAGAAGTGCATGGGACAGACTGGACGATTCCTACACTGCATGAGTACTAACTGGGTATTTAGAAGAGTGTATCAATAGTATGTAGCTACTTAGAGGTCTGCTTGGATAGTGCACAAGATATTATAGATGTACCTGTGTTAGTAGCTAGGCCATTCCATAAGTTCATGACTAGTAACAAGAATAATTACAGTATTACAAACAGAGCGTATAGTGAATTTATAAGTGCTTAGGTATTGGTGGAGTAATAGGATAAGTAGATAGTGCTGGATGGGTGATTGGAGAAATGCATGGGACAGACAGGAGGATTCCTACACTGCATAGGTACTAAATGGGTATTTAGAAGAGCGTATCAATAGTATGTAGCTGGTTAGAGGTTTGCATGCATAGTGTACAAAATATTGTACCTGCACTTGTGTTAGTGGTTAGGCCATCCCTTAAGTATGACTAATAACTGGAGTAATTTCAGTGCTGCAAACAGAATGCATGCTAAATGTATTAGTGCTTAGGTATTGGCAGAGTGATAGGATATGTAGATAGTGCTGGATGGTTGAATGGAGAAGTACATGGGACAGACCGAAGGATTCCTAGATTGCATAGGTACTGAGTATTTAAAAGACTGTATCAAAGCTATGTAGCTGATTAGAGGTCTGCATGCACAGTGCACAGAATATTGTAGCTGTACTAGTATTGGTGTGTCTATGGTTTCGAGAATGGTAGTCGGTATTTTAGGGTGTGAGGAGGTGCATCAGATGATCACGTAGATGATGTCATCAGTGATGTCATTTGAGATGTCATCAGTGATGTCACTGACCATGTCATGAGTGATGTAATATGTGACGTCATCAGCAGTGCATTACTTTAATCCAAAAACCTGGCGGCCATATTGGCCTGGTCACGATGTGAAAATTCAGGGATTGATACAATAAAGAAAAGAAAACAATTGTTAATATGCACACAATGTCATTTCAGCCTATCTTGCCACGTGACCGCCATACCTGTATGTTCGTCAACGTGACTTATTCATAATAAACATACTTAGAATTACAAACATCAACATAAACAATGGACTACACATTACTTTAAAGTGAAACGCTATCGGCCATATTAATCTGGGCACATTGCGTATTATAATAGTTCTTACACGAAAGAAAAGGAAAAAAGGGGGTGCTAATATACACACACTATCCCTAAATAAAGTTCTAGCGATTATAGTTCCATTTAATTCACAGCTCATTTGAGATGTCACGAGTGATGTCATGAGTGATGTAACTGACCATGTCATGAATGATGTAATGTCTGAGGTCATTAGCAGTACATTGCGGGGGCGTAAGTTATAGTTAGCTCAGGTAACTATAACTGCTGAATTTCACTGGTTGTGTATGAGTGAAATCTGAGTCTAACTATACCGTCCCTGTAATCTTTGTTTTTTTCAGCAAATTTCTAGTTTTTTTTTTTTAACGTTAAGTAAGATGCATATCACAATTGATGGTTGGGGGTTGGAAGCAGGGCCTGGCATTGTGCTGCCCCCACCCAAGCTTGGTTCTCCTGCCTTCCCTCCTCCTAGCCATCCACTGTCCAAGTCCATGTCCCTGCTCCCTTATTACAGCCCTGTGTGGCAGTTGTTCTGCCACTGGCCTTCAAGCCTTCTCTGAACAGTTAGCTTGCTGCCCCATCCACCTCCTCCCTATCCTCTGTTGTCTGAATCCATGGACTAGCCTCCTCCCTCCTGCCATGCATGGTCTGATGTGCTGCCACTGCACTCCATTTAGCATGATGTACCAGTCCACTCCTCCTGCCCTCCATTGCCCAATTCTATGCCCCATCATTGACCTCCTGCTTAGCCTCTGTGCTTAGCTTGCTGCCCCTATTCTCCTTTCCCCTGTCCTACGATGTCTTTGGGCATCCCCCTTCTCCGTCCTTTTTGACCACCATGTTCCATGGAACAGCCACTCCTATCTACTCGGAGTGTTCTGTTGAGCTGTCACTCCCCTCCCACCTGCATAGCATTGTCAGAAGACTGTAACCTGTCCCTGCCACCTCCACCCTGCCTGTCCACATTCCATGCCCCTATCGCCTTCCTCCTGTCCTCCATGGTCCATTTTACTGCCACACCCTTCTGCCCTTCCTGGTCTGTTGTGCTGCAACTGCTCCTCCTGCCTTCCCCGCGTGGTCTGTTGTGAGGCCCCTCCCCCTGAACTCTCTTGTCTGTGCCCAGGTCCTGACCCTCCCTTCTATCCTCTATGGTCCTTTGTGCATGTCCCTGCACCCTCCTTCTTGCCCATCATAGCCATTGTGCTGCCACTAACCCTCCTGCTTGCCATGCATGGTCTTCTGTGCTGCCACGGTCCCTCCCACCTTCCCTGTGTGGTCAGCTAGCTGCCCCTGAACCCCTCCCACCTTCCCTCCATGGTCTGTGTGTATGCCATCATAGTCTCACTGTTGCTCTCCATGGTGTGTCTTGCTTCTAGTGCCCATCCTGCCTGACCTCCATGGTCATCTTGCTGCTCCTGCCCTGCCCCCAGCCCTCTGTTTCCATGTGCAGACCCCTATTCCCTCCCTCCTGGCTTGTCTGTTCCATTGTAATGCCCCCGATACGTCCCTCCTGCCCTTTATGGTCTGTTATGCTGCAGCTTTCTCTCCTGTCTGTCCATTATGGTCAGCTAGCTACCATTGCCTCTTTCCCCTCTGTTCTTTGTTGTCCGTGTGCATGGTCCTGTCCCCTCTATATTGCTTTCTATGGATTAATGTGCTGCACTTCCATCCCGTATGCCCTGTGTGGTGTATTGTGCTGCTGCAAACCCTGATGCCTGCCCTGTAGGGTCAATTTGGTGCACCTCTCCATGTCCCTCCTGTCCTCTGTTATCCGAGTACATGTCCCTACCCCAATTCCGCCTGCCTTCCATGATCCAATGTACCATACTTGCTAACATTTTGAACTTGGTAAGAGGGAGATTTTTAAAAAAGCTGGGGGTATTGATTTTCCCCTTTGACTTACATTGAAAAAGAGGAGATTGTAGACAGATCAAATAAAGCCCATTTGGGCTTAAAAACATTGGACGTTTCCTGGCTGAATCGGGTCTGTTGGCATGTATGGTTGTACTACCAATGCCTTTTCCTTCTGCCCACAATGGTCCATTATATTGCCACAGCCTCTCTTGCCAGTCATGTATTGTTGGTTTGTTGCCCCTGCCCCCCTTTCCACTGCCCTCCATAGTCTGTAGTGCTGCCACTGCCCTTCCTGCCTGCCCAGTGTGGTCAAATAGTTGCCTCTGCACCCTGCCTCTCAACAGTATCCTAATAAACAACTAAATTGCTAACATTCTATATTTATTACAAAAGTGTGGAATGCCTGACGTCATCTTGATGTAATCAAAACTGTAATACCTAGAGCATTTCCTTTAGAAATTACATATATGAGAGGGTCTTATTTGCATCAAAATTATGGTTAGTGCTCTAAAAAACTAAAATGAGGACATATTTTCTGAGTTTTCAAATAGTGACAAAGAACTTTTAAATTATTTTTTATCTTTATGTTTTTTTATCCAGTTGACCACTTGATTAAATGTTGCACTTAGGGGAGAGGATGTGGTGTTACTTCCAGAGCTGCAGACTTTGCAACTGGGGAACCAGGTTGGAGTTTCTGCTTCAGCTCGACATTCTGCGATTCTGGTCAAATCACTTAATCTCCCCATGTCTACAACCAAAATGAATTTGTTCTTGTGTGATGTAACCAATGCTCATGTAAAGCACTCCAATACCTGACAAGTCTGCACTATATAAAACTGCAAAAACACAAAAAATAAAAAGTGTTTTGCACACTTCGGTCATTGGGCTACATGTGGACTACATCTGGGTGATATTTGTGCTACATTTGGGATCTTTTGTCTCTGGTGGCCATCTTGGGAGATTTATTTGTTATGAAGTTTCCTAATTTCCTCATTTACTGCAGTCTCCTCAGTAGGAAATGCTTTCAGTTTTTTACTTTGATTCCGTCAAGAAGGTATTCAGATATGTCACACATTTGCCATAAATTCTGAATGTTAGCACTCTAGTTGCTCATTAGATCACTGTAGTAAAGCTACTGCTCACCACGGAAATCTGCTGCTGGTATTAAAAGTGCATGTTTCAGTCTGCATGTCAGAATTATTTTTATAAAATAGAAGAGGATTTGAGAAGTCACTTCAAAATGTGCCCTACTTTTTCTTTCTTCAGCACTAATCATAATTTCTATGGCAAAATGAACCCCCTCATTGTGCTCCTTTTTAAATTAAATGTTTCAAGTGTTACCAGTTTATTCCAATCAAGATGGCTTCAGGTGTACCATACTTTTGTCATAAGTAAGACAGTAAGCGTCTAGTTGTTCTTAAGAACACTCTGGGACATTCTGTCATTGGGCTATACTTGGGCTACATCTGGGTGATATTTGTGCGACATTTGGGTTCTTTTGTCTCTATGGCCATCTTGGGATACTTATTTGTTATGAAGTTTCCTAATTTCCTCATTTACTGCCGTCTCCTCAGTATGAAATACTTTCATTTTTTTACTTTGGTTCCATCAAGAAGGCATTCAGATGTGTCACACATTTGCCATAAATTCTGAATGTTAGCACACTAGTTGCTCATTAGATCACTGTAGTAAAGCTACTGCTCACCAGGGAAGTCTGCTGCTGGTATTCAAAGTGCATGTTTCAGTCTCCATGTCAGAATTTTTTAATGAAATAGAGGAGGATTTGAGAAGTCAAACTGTGCCCTAATTTTTCTTTCTGCAGCACTAATTATTTCTATGGCAAAATGAACCCCCTCATTTTGTTCCTTTTTAAATTAAATATTTTAAGAGTTACCACTTTATTCCAATCAAGATGGCTTCAGGTATGCAATACGTTTGTCATAAGTAGGACTGTTAGCGCTCTAGTTGTTCTTTAGAACACTCTGGAAAGCTGCAGTAGAACACAAAGGAATCAACTGACAGTCTCTGCCCTTGTTGGATGTACATGTTTTACTGAGAATGTCAGACTTCATTCTCACATGACTGAGAAAGATAATGTGAATTTACAGAAAATATGCTCTCAGTTTAGCTTATAGATCACCTTCCAAACCTCTGTGGGAAAAGCATGAGAACATAGTTTTCTCTCAAACATGATTCATGATATCCCAGCAGAAGGCTTTTTCACATGGTGAAATCACCTTAGAACACACCACAATTCCTAAAATGAGTATGGTACCATCAACAAATGATTTATAATGTCTCTAAAGTCTTAAAACCTGTTAACTGCAATGCTTTTTAATGAGGCGCTATCATGTATATTGGTCCCAAGATGGCTGCCAAAACTTCTTGGATGAAGTGCTAACAGCCAACAGATCTCACGATGAGATGTGTGGTTAGGCTCCGCCCAGATATATATATATTTTTTTCCATTAATATTTTAAAAACTACTCAACGGATTTACACCATTTTTTCACTAAAAGGCACGACTCTGAACCAAGGGCTACCTTTTTGCCAAATTTGGTGTAATTCCGTTCAGCAGTTCGGTCTGTAGCTGCGACTAAAGGTTCCAATGGAAAATTGCATGGGGAAAACACGTTTTGGGACCCCCCTTTTTTCTTGACCCCCGCTTGACGAATCACCCCCAGACTTTCAGGATAGGTGCGGACCGGAGCTGGTCAAAAGATTTGAAAATTTCGCGAAGATTCGTCAACTGGTGCCAAAGTAATTGGGAATAGTATGTTGCGGATTTCCTATGGAAAATAGGTCCCAACTATAACTACCTACTGGCGACCGCCAGTAGGTAATATATATATATATATATAACTCCAAAACAGCGCTCCTTCTGATTGCTGGGACCCAAGGGAGCTGGCGCACACGCCGGCAGAGCACGCCGGAAATTAAATATTCCAAATGTCAGATATCGTGCGCTCTCAGGAACAAAGTAGATCGACACAGAAAGCGGAGAAACGGGTGTTTATTCACAAAAGTGAATAAACACCCGTTTCTCCGCTTTCTGTGTCGATCTACTTTGTTCCTGAGAGCGCACGATATATATATATATAGATAGATATAGATATATATATATATATATATATATATATATATATATATATATCTATATACTACTGGCGGTCGCCAGAAGGTAGTTCTAGTTAGGACCATGTTTCCATAGGAAATCCGCAACATTCTATTTGGAATAACTTTGGCGCCGGTCGACGAATCCTCGCGAAATTTTCAAAATAGGTGGGGCGCTCCGCTCCTACCCTGAAAGTCTCGGGGGGATTCGTCAAGCGGGGGCTGAGAAAAAAGGGGGGTCCCAAAACGCGTTTTCCCATGCATTTTTCCATAGGACCTTTAGACACAGCTACAGCCCGAACGGCTGAACAGAGTTACTTGAAATTTGGCAGAGAGGTAGTCCTCAGGTCAAGGAAGTGCCTTTTGTAGGTCTGGTGTAAATCTGTTCAGTAGTTCCTGAGAAAATAGCATTTAAATCAATATATATATCTGAGCCAGCTTACGGTGCGCTTAACGTGCGCTTACGGTAAGCTTACCGTACGCGTACGGTGACGTGCGCGAGCGCGATTCTGATTGGCTGTTAGATCTTAGTAAACATTCGAATCGGTCGAAACCAGGAAGCGCCGTCCGCCATTTTCTCTCTCGCACTCTGCCTGGGAGAGGATAAACAAAGGGCAAAAACATATAAACGGACTGGTTAGACAGCTCCTAACCACCTGGCTTTGATGTATGTGTCCCCAAAGTACCCCCAAGGCCAAAAAATCATTTAAATTTTTTTACGAAAAATCGCCGATTACGCTTACCGTACGCGTACGGTAAAAATATATTCAAAAAATAAAATTATCCACACTCTCCCCACCCCGTGTGCAAATGGTGCCCGCATGGCACCATTTGCGCCTGGCATATTAATTATTCTAAATATTAATGCTTACCTTTCACAATGAAGCGCTGAATATGTCCTCCATGTGCGCACGGTGCGCGAAGCGCATCGTGCGTACATGGCCCATCCACGGCACTAACTGTGTAAAGTGGGCGCGCGGTGCGCAAAGCGCACCGCAAGCTCACTGTGCGCGCACGGTGCGCAAAGCGCACCGTGCGCGCACGGAACGAACTGCGTTAAGTGGGCGCGCACGCCACGAATGGCGTAAAGTAACTTAGCATTTAAAAAAACTTACAAATTCACTGAAAAAACCATAGGTTTCACACACGTTATAGTTAGGAATTAGCATTTAAAAAACCTTGCAAATTCAGTGAAAAAAACATAGGTTTCACACATGTTATAGTTATCTGGACATTTTACTGATAAAAAAACCAATGAAATTCCCCCGTTATAGTTAGTGCAGGCAACTATAACTCACGCGACCGCAATCCACTGCTGATGACATATGTGTCTTTATGAAAAAAAAATATTTGTAATATATGTATAGCTAAAATTTAATGGAAGAAGACATGAGCAAATAATTGTCTAAATACAGTATTAGCATCAGCAGAAGATTGCGGTCGCGTGAGTTATAGTTGCATGCACTAACTATAACGGGGGAATTTCATTGGTTTTTTATCAGTAAAATGTCCAGCTAACTATAACGTGTGAAACCTATGGTTTTTTCACTGAATTTGCAAGGTTTTTTAAATGCTAATTCCTAACTATAACGTGTGTGAAACCTATGGTTTTTTCAGTGAATATATATATATATATATATATATATATATATATATATATATATATATATACACATATATATATACATATATATACACACACACACACACACACACACACACGGGCACACACTTACCATCACCCACAGTACTCGATACATTTCTGTTTTACCTAAGTCTTACACAGAGCCAGGCTAAGAATGGAGCAACCCCTGTCCTCGATTTGGAGTGAAACTTATTGGCAACTTTACCATAGTGTCCTCAATTGCAACTTATACATCTACAGGTCAGGACAGTCTGGGAACCAGGCCTAATAAGCCACAACTTAAAGGTAAATCTGATACTAAAGTTACAAGCAGACACCAACGTCTTCTAAAAAGTGCTGGGCTAAGCATAAAGCTAAAACAGAGTGGAACTACACAACCAGAGTCCACAGAAAAATGTTACAATTGATTTAACTGTGATACAATTAAACAGCCATATAAGTATAGTATTCTGATACACTTCCTTCTTGTTCTTTTCAGGACTCTGCAAACAGACGGTCAGAGAGAGGGGGATGAGGTGACAGCTGACAGGAGGCGTATGTGAAACTGAAAATGGACTCATGCTCTTCTGATATACAAAACTAAAAGAAAATTCCACATCATAAAGACCAATTCAAAGAGAAGAAAGTGGGTGGAATTTTAAATAAATATGCTACAAACACTCATAACTTTTCTTCGGAACAAGATGTGGGCAAAGACCCTGCTTCACAGTGCAGCAAAGGTCACCGCAGTTCACCAGAATCCTCAAGAGTTTCTGGTGGTGAGACAGACTAATGACTAAGTTCAAGTAGAAACTCCAGATGAGTGGCTCAGCCCTCCTGATAGGCTCTATGAAATAGACTTACAAACTGAGGGTGAAATACAGCGTACTATGGAAGTAATATTTTGGCAAAACTTAACTAATGACTACAACATTCCCCTGGCTGAGACAGATTGGCCCCCTGATATTGTTATAAAAGTCCCACAAGAAGAGATTGTAACCATGCCTGGTCACTAAGCTTACCTCAATGATTCAGCAAAAAGCAATAATTTAACTGCTTCCTAAACAGCAGCAAGTTGGATTGGGATGTCAAAGTTAGAGGCAAAGAGTTCCAGAGCTTACTAGCGCTGAAGGCCCTCCCACCCCATTTAGCTTTGTTTATTCAGGGAACAGTTACCAATCTGGCTGAACTAGATCTAAGAATCCGATTGGGAGAATACCAGGAGGAGATTTTCTGAAATATTCTGGTACAGTCCGGTGCAGAGCCTTATGAACCAGACAATACCTTAAACTTGATCCTGTTCCTCACTGGAAATTAGTGTAACCCCTGCAAAGCCTGAGAAATAGGGGCAATTTGAGGACTTTCAGAAACAATCTGGCGGCCACATTTGTAGGGATTGAAGTTTTTTCACCAGTTGCTTATGAGTGCCAAGGTACAACGCATTCTAGTAATCTATCCTTGAGATGCGTGCCAACATCACTGGGTTTTTTGCAGTTCAAACTGAATGAAATGGAAAATCTTCTTTAACGCCATGAGCAACAAAAAAAGCATGACGATGTAATTTGGTTTATTTGCTCTGAGAAGCACACTTTGGTATCAAAGATAACTCCCAGATTTTTGGCTTTTTAAGCAGGAGTAGGAAGGAGATCAAGATCAGATGGCCTCCATGACATGCTCCAAAAGGAGGAGTGATTCCCAAATAGCAAGACCTCAGGTTTATCTGAGTTTAGCTTCAAGCAGTTACCTTGCATCAACTTAGCAATGTGAGACATGCAGCTGCAGAAATTTATTGCATCCTTTTCAACATCATATGATATAGACACCACAATTTGTGTGACCTCAGCGTAGGAGAAAACTGCAAAGCCATAACTGTGGATGAGCTTTATCAGAGGAGTAACATAGATATTGGAAAGCGTGGGACTAAGGGAGGACCCCTGAGGTACCCCACAGGGGAGGGAGAAGAGGTCTGGTATGGAATCTCCCAGTTTCACTGCCTGTTGCATAAGAATTAACTCATTAAGGCCACTGCTGAATGGTCAAAGTATAACGACTGAAGCCGGTTAAGGAGAAGTCAGTGGAGGACAGTATCAAAAGTGGCACATTGAAAAGCTGGTTAGCTTCTAAAAAGGATACAATTTCCTCATTCATGGCTTTCTCTAATATCTTTGCTGGAAAGGGTGGGAGTGCAATATAGGCCTGTAATTTCTTAAATCATTCGGGTCCTATTAAGGTTTTTTCACCAAAGGTAGAATTGAGGATTTTTTTCAAATGACCAAAAAGTGTTGTGTGAACAATATCTTATTTAGTAGATCAGAGAGCAGCCCGGCTACTGAACTAGAGATTTTGTGTAGGACCTGAAGGGGGCACGGGTCTGAGGGGGCCACAGATTTGGTGGAGTTGAATGAATGAAAAGGAATATGCTACTTACCAGTATGCATCTGTTGGCATGTAGAGCTGCAGATCTACACACTATGCATAGATCGCCATCTGGTGTTGGGCACTTGTTGTCTTGGAAAAGTCTTTGGAAGTCACGAGATAGGTGACTCCTCCTTTGGACCATAGTGCGCATGGGCATCGGCTCCATCGTCAGATTGTTTTTTTGCCAGCAGGGAAATGATGGAGTCTTTGTGAAGAACAGAAAAGATGCCCATGTATGCAGTATCTAAATAAGATAATACTGGAACAGATAAAGGTAGCCGGGGAGGTGGGCGGGCGTGTGTGGATCTGCAGCTCTACATGCCAAGAACAGATGCATTGTGGTAAGTAGCATTTTCCGTTCGAGGCATATGAGCTGCAGATCACACACTATGCATAGATTGTATAGCAGTACCCCTCCTTAGCAGCGACCACCAGTATCTGTTGAAGTAGTTTGAAATAGTGTTTTGAGTATAGCCTGGCCCACACTAGCTTGTTGTTTAGTTTGCCATATCTACACAATAGTGCTTTGTGAATGTGTGCGGTGGCCCATGTAGCTGCTTTGCAGATGTCATCTAATGGAATGTTCCCTAAAAATGCCATTGAAGCCCCTATCTTTCGGGTAGAGTGGGCTTTAGGGGGAACAGATAGTTTACGTTTTGCTTTGTGATGTCAAATTTGTATGCATTTGACATTCCACCTTGCAATTCCAGATTTTGATATGGGGTTTCCTTTATGTGGTGGTGAGGACACAAAAAGTTGTTTTGTTTTGCGAAAAAGTTTTGTTCTTTCAGTGTAATAAAGGAGTGCTCTTTTTACATCTAGAGTATGAAGAGCTCTTTCTGCGACTGTTTGTGGTTGCGAGAAGAATACTGGCAACTCCACAGACTGGTTGAGGTGAAAGGGAGAAATAACCTTAGGGAGGAATTTGGGATTGGTTTTGAGAACCACTTTGTTACGATAGAGTTGTAAGAATGATTCTTGAATAGTGAGTGCCTGTAGTTCACTGACTCTTCTGCAATGCCCACCAGGAAAGTGACTTTCCATGTTAGAAATTGTAACTCGCATTTGTGCAGAGGTTCGAATGGGGGGCCCATTAGTCGTGTGAGAACAATGTTTAAATTCCACACAGGTGAGGGTGGTACTCTGGGAGGAATTATTCTTTTGAGGCCTTCCATAAATGCTTTGATGGCCGGTACTCTGAACAGCGACAAGTGTTGTCTATTTTGTAAGTAGGCTGCTATGGCATTGAGGTGTAACCTAATAGATGCGTATTCTAGATTACACCTTTGGAGATGTAGTGGATAACCTATGATGTGTTGAATAGACACATCTAAAGGATTGATGGTGTTGTTGTGACAATATATCACAAATCCTTTCCACTTGGCGGCATAACAGGCTCTAGTGGTGGGGCGTCTAACTTCTCTGATAACATTCTGTGAGAGGGATGGGCGAAAGAAAAACCTAGGAGGCCGAATTCGGGGATCAATGGTGATAGGATTTATTGAAGTAAAACAAAAACACAGGTATAGGTGATCGGTCTGTTGGTTAGCAGGATATCCTCGGAGACTTCATTTCCTCTGTGGAGTTGTTCGCAAGGTTGGTTCTTACTGGCGGTCCAACTTGTAGTGGATACACACCCCAGCAGCCTCGGGAAAGACAAAGACAGAAGGGCGGTAAGTTATTTGGTCTCGTTTCTCGGTGGAGTGTGAACCCTTCACCGCAGTAGGATGCACCCGTTGCGTTCGGGAGACCGGCTTGTAACGGCCAGATCGTGTCAAGACCACAGGGGCCAGAAGAGGATACGAAAGCAGCAGAAGTAAGAAAATTAGAGAGACAACGAGCAAAGACACAGGCCGCTAAAACAGTGTAGGTTTATGAAGGTTGTTTGGGCTTGGTGGGGGTTCCCTAGGAAGGTTGATCCGTGCTCAAAAGAAAGGAAAATACAGAATAGTGCTTGATATTCAGAGACACTGGAACTTTAACCGTGGAGTGTAAAGAAGAGACGTTGCGCGTGAAAGTACTATATACAGTGCCCTGGTTACCCTGCCCTCCTGTAACCCACCCCGTTCTTCCTCCCCCCCTTCCCGTGTCACGTACCGCGGGAGCCGCAACCCTCCAGAGTTGCAGCGGCTCGTCAGCGTCTACCGGGGTGTCCACCACTCTTCGGACCAGAGCTCTGCTTCTTCCTCCTGTCCGTGAGAAGCGCCGGGGCTGGTTTCCTCGCTCGTCTCTTCTGGCTGTCTTTCGCAGTCCTCGATACTCTTGTTCTCCGTCTGTCTCCTCTCCTCGCTAGTCCACTCTTCTCCTCCTTCTGGTGCAGGCACACCAGACTGTTCTTCCGGGGTGCTTTCCTACTCCACTAGTCCCGCCTTCCTGTTGTCCCATTGGTTCCCGCATCCGTCTGACGGGACTCCTCCCTGTGAGCAAGAGGCAGTAGCAGGGATTAACTCTTTCTCTCCCTGCCTGCGAAAGACGGGTTGGTGCGGAGCCAGGTGTAACGGTAGGAGGGGAAGGGGGTCTACGGAGGTCACCGCCTCACACATTCATACAGTCAGGGGGAAGGTTAAGGTAACCAAACTCTAAGACCTCATGAGCCAGATCGCTAGGTTGAGGTGCGCTGGGTCCGGGTGTCTGATCTCTCCATGGTACTGAGTTGAGAGGCGTGGGGAGAGGTGTAGTTTTTGATGCGGGACTACAGATAGTTCCAGTAATGTGGTGTACCACGGTTGTCTGTCCCATGTTAGAGCAACTAGGACGAGAGTCAGTGAGTGTTGCTGCAGTTTGCGCACCACCAGTGGAATGAGTGGGAGAGGCGGAAAGCGTACACAAATCTGCCTGACCAATTCATCCATATCGCATTGCCTTTGGACAATGGGTGTGGATATCTGGCAGCGAAGCTTGGGCATTTGGCGTTTTTGTGTGTGGCGAAGAGATCTATCTCTGGTTGCCCCCACATGTGGAAATATGGTTGAAGAACTTGCGGATGAAGTTCCCACTTGTGAATCTGTTGCGTCTGATGACTTAACAGATCTGCTATGTTGTTCTGGACTCCCGGAACGTGTTGGGCTAGGAGAAAAATGTTCTGGGGAATAGCCCATCTCCATATGCTTTGTGCTAGTTGAGAGAGCTGTAGGGAGTGTGTCCCGCCTTGTTTCTGTATGTAGTACATTGCTGTCGTGTTGTCGGTACGGACCAGGACGGCTTTGCCTGAAATTGGTTTCTGGAATGACGTTAACGCCAGAAAAATGGCTAGTAACTCCAGGTGATTGATGTGGAGTAATTTTTGTAGAGGCGTCCATCTGCCCTGCATGTTGTGATGTAATAGATGAGCTCCCCAGCCGGAGAGCAAGGCGTCCGCTGTTGGCACAATCTGTGGGAACGGCTCGATAAACGGTCGCCCCTTGGAAAGGTTTTGAGTGTTCCACCACTGCAGAGAACGATGTGTGCGGCCGTCCACCAACACCAGATCTGTCAGCTGACCTTGAGCCTGGTTCCACTGACATGCTAAACATTCCTGTAGGGGACGCATCTGGAGCCTTGCGTGAGGTACTATAAAGATGCAAGAGGCCATCATTCCTATCAACTGCATGAACACTCGAGCTAGAAGAGAGTGCTGCGGCTGAAATTTTGTTATGAGGCTTTGTATGCTTGCTATCCTGGGTGGACTGGGATATGCAAGTGCTTTTGAGGTGTTTATTGTGGCACCGAGGTACTGTTGTATGTGGGACGGTTGTAGGTGAGACTTTGCGTGGTTTATGGTAAACCCGAAGTCGTGGAGTAGTTGGATTGTGGCGTGAGTGTGATGTACACACTGGTTGTATGACTTGGCTTTTATGAGCCAGTCGTCTAGATATGGGAAGACGTAAATTTGCTGTCTTCTTAGGTGAGCCGAAACATCCGCTAGACATTTGGTGAAGACTCTGGGTTCTGTGGTGACTCCGAATGGGAGTACCTTGAATTGGTAATGCTGACCGACTACTACAAACCGGAGATATTTCCTGTGAGAGGTGTGAATGGGAAAATGGAAGTAGGCGTCCTTGAGATCTAGAGTGGCAAGGAAATTGCCTTGTGTGAGAAGAGGAAGGACCTGTTGAAGTGTGACCATGTGAAAATGGTCTGATTGTATGTACAGGTTTAGGGGTCTGAGGTCCAAGATGGGTCTCAGCGAGCCGTCCTTTTTCGGAATGAGGAAGTACAGGGAGTAAACCCCTGTGTTTTGCCGATGCAGAGGAACTGGTTCTATTGCATGTTTTTGTAGGAGGGAAAGTACCTCTTGCTTTAGCAGCGATAAATGTTCTGGTGACATTGGGCGCTGTCTGGTTGGTATGTTTGGGGGTGGTAGAGGTGAGTTTTAGACAATATCCCGATGGAACAATTTGTATCACCCACCTGTCTGTAATGATGTTGTTCCAGATAGGTAGGAATTGTAGCAATCTTCCCCTGACCGGAGTGGAATGGTTCGGGGGAGTGGAGGAAGTCATTGGGTAGGGGTGGAGCGGGTATTGTTGGTTTTGCCTCTACCTTTGTTATTATTTCCTCTGTAGCCCCATAGGACGTGGAGGGGTTGTCAGAGGAATAGCCTCTGGAGGTGCCCTTGTAAGAGGAGCGACAAAAAGAACGTCTGGGAGCTTGCGATAGCAAGGCTCCCATTGATTTAGCCGCTTCTGTGTCTTTTTTCATCTTTTCTAGAGATGAATCCACGGCAGGGCAAAATAGGTGTTTCTGATCAAATGGCTGGTTAATTATTGTAGTTTGTACTTCTGGTTTAAAACCAGAAATGCGTAGCCATGCATGTCTACGTAGAAAGACACTTGTGTTAATGACCCAGGAGGCGGTGGCTGCCACGTCTAGAGCACAACGAATGGTGGTGTTTGTTATGAGTTTACCCTACTGTACGAGGTCGTTGGCCTTGGTGTTGTATTTGTCAGGAAGGTGTTGTAATAGGGTCTCTAGCTCATCATAGTGTGCCCTATCGTATCTAGCCAACAAAGCTTGTGTGTTGGCGATTTGCCTAATGTTGGCTGCTAGTGACGCTGTACATTTACCAGAAGCGTCCAAGAGTTTTGATTCCTTGTTGGGAGGTGGAGCATCCCCTGACGTTTGTGAGTTGGCCCGCTTTCTGGCATTGGAGACCACTAAGGAATCTAAAGGTATTTGTCCCTTGATGTAAACAGGGTCTGCTAGGGCAGATTTGTATTTTTTTTCTATCCTGGGGTTAATAACCCTAGTCCTAACAGGATCTTTGAACACCTCAGGTGCGTGTTTGACTACCTCTTTCAACATGGGGAGAACAGAAGTGGACCTTTGGGATGTATCGAATGTGTCCATTAAGAAATCCTCCTCCACAGGGTCTGTGTGTAATTGTACCCTGTGGTATTGTGCAGCTCTTGAACAAGCTGTGTGAAACCTATGGTGTCCTCTGGAGGGGAAGGTCTAGAGCAGAAGTCTTCAATCCCAGGGGGGCCGTGGAGTCCTGGGAAGGGGGACGCACATTTCCAGGCCTCACATCTGCCTGGAATCTAAAACATGTGCTCTTTTGGAAACCCTGACGCTTCATTCCGGTCGTTAAAATGCTTCAGCTGAAGTTAATTGAGTCTATGCTGTGAAAGACGAGGTTGGGCAGACAGGTAAAACAATCCTTGATGCCAGGGTGCCTGAATGTAATGCAATTGTGCGTTATGAGTTAATCTGCAAATGTAAAGGGTACTTGGAAGCGGTTCTGGCTTTAATTGCTTTGTGTGTCAAAGATTTGGTTTTGTTTTGAGTGGTATTAGGAAGAGTTAACTACTGAGCTGTGAAGTGTATGTTTTTAATTGGAATTTACACAGCCCTTAGCACCCCTGAGGAGGTGTTGCAGGGACAGTTATGCAAAAAAATGCATTACTTATGGTCCTGTATTACTAAAATCTACATTCTGTAAGCTCCAATTTATCCTAAAACTATTTGCACATTTTGCAGCATTCTATCCAATAATGTGTGTAATGCAAAAACAAAATAATGACTTACACATTCACAGTGCTTTACTCGTAGCATTAAAAATACACGTCACTATTCTCCACTGCACCAATCAAGATTCAGTTCTGTGGCTCTCTGGTTACACTCAGACCTCTGCAGTGCATTAACTATAAGAGGTTTCATAATGTAACAGTGTGTTTCCCACTGAGTAATAACCTTTTAAAATTTATTTTTCATTTAAGCTACCCATCAATTTATATCTAGCTACCTGATGGTGAAAGACATAAAAAACTGGCAAAATATTTTGGGGCTGATATGCGAGAGGCTTGCGCTGCCAGAAAGTCACTTTTTTAAGCTCCGGCAGCACAAGGGTCTCAATCATATCTATGAGCGATGGAAAGTTACCCTGAGTGGCTTTACATGGCCTCATACATATGGAGTAAGACAAAGCAGTGCAAGTCGCTGCCTTGCCTTAGTCCGTCAAGTAGGTGTTCCATGGGCATTGCAGTGGGTGTTCCCACGCAACACCCATGGATTTTGACGCTACCCCAGGTTTACCAAACCTTTTAAACAAGGGGGGGGGGGGGGGGGGGGGGGGCTAATGGACCTGCAAAACCTTACGCCTCCCCACAGCAGACGTAACAAGGAGAAATGTTATAAATTCTCCTTGTTTTTCCCCCTTTCCATGTGTGTTGCATTCTGCAGCTCACATAGAAAGAGGAGAACCCCTCTCTGGATTGTTTTTGTGCAGGAAGGTACTCTTTCCTGCCCAAAAACACTCCTGCTTACATTAGCGCTAGGCCGCAATGTGTGCGCCAACACAGGGGCAAAGGACAGGAATGCACCATATTTCATAAATAAGGTGCATTCCTGCCCTTTCACATTGGCATAGGCCAGTGCAGCAAGAAGACGTGCAGCACTGCAGTACACCAATTCCTTATAAATTAGGCCCTTTGGTTTTAGCCACACCTTTCACCACGCATCCACACTCAGTGACCTTTATTTTGATAAACACTGTTTAATATTATTTCCCCACTGTAAAAATGATCTTCTTTGGGAATTGGGAGCATTTATGGTTGTCAATAGGTGCCAATGATGAGGAGTACCAAGTTCTAGAAATATTTGTGAGGAGGGGGTCCTTACACCTAAAAAATATTGACAGGGGGGTCTTGGCATCAAAACGTTTGAAGACCTCTGGTCTAGAGGGATAGATGTCATCTTGTGGTACATTAGGGACATCTGGTGTATTTTAATCGTCCCATGGGTCTGGTGTGTGTGAGGCGGACTAGGATCCCCTAGTGGTTCATCGCCGGCACCCTCCCCCCGTCATCAGAGGTATCGTCCACCGGTGGAGGAGATGGTGTAGGGGAGTGGTGTGGAGGGGGAGGTAGAGGAGGAGGTGGAGAAGGGATTCTGAGAGGCGATGTTGCAATGTCCCTCTTCTTTGGTGGAGATGGAGCCAGTAGAGGCATGTCCATTGGTCTCTTTTTGGAGCTGAGAGTCATTTGACCTGTTTTTTGGGTCTTTTAGAATAGTTTTTTGGGTTGGATCCGGTGTAAAAAGCTCTTCTGGTTGAGGCTGGTGTTTTGGCGCCAATGTTTTCGGTTCCGAAGGCTTGCGTGGCACCGAATCTGGAGTGGATTTATGCGCTTTTGGCTTGGAAGGGTGAGATGTTTTAGTCTCTGAAGGAGCCGGCGGAACCGGTTGTTTTTTCGGTTCCAAGGTTTTTACTGCTGCGAAGATTGAGCATCCGTACTCTTTGGAAGTGGCTTTTTACTCGGTTCCGATGACTTTTTCGGAGTCGAGGGGTCGGTGCCAGTAGGTTTCGATGCCGAGTGCGCTGATGAGGACCCAGTGGTCGGCACGGAGGAGAAGGACGGTTTCTTTTTGGGTGCTGGGGTTTGAGTTTCGGCACCGACGGCAGGCTGACTCGATCCCGAGTGGCCTGAAGGCTTATTTGTCGACTTCCTTGCCGGGCCCGAAGGCGGGGCGTGAGAAGTATTGTCTCGGTGTGCACCTAGGCCCGAAGGTGAAGGTGTTACTGAAGCCTTTTTCGGTGGTGGGGGTCGGGATCGACATCTCTACTTACGACCCGCTGCCCAGGAGTGATGTCTTCGACATCGGAGTCTTCGACTTCAGAGTCGCTGACGAGGCCTTCAAGTCGCCCCTGCTCTAGTACTTCAACGCCCTCCTGGAAGATGTCGTCGGGAATGGATGTCGACGAGCGAGCATTTCTTCTTCGAGCTCGACGATCCCTGGACAGTCTCTGGTCTCATGCTCCGGTGAAAAGCAGAGGTTACACACCTCATGAAGATCTGTGTGTGGAAACTTTGATCCACATTGAGGACACTTCTTAAAAGGAGTCCTTTCCATGAGCCAGATCTAATGGCCTAGGTAGGCCCGAAGGCCTTCGTCGACGACCGGAATTGAGGGCTTTGAAGTTGAAGAGATGCGCAACGACTAGGGTTCGCTATCGAAACAATATCGGAGAAAGGGTGAAGGATTGCGCGTCGAAAGTTTGATCGGTAACGGCTTTGAACTGGAGCGCGATAAACACATTCGAGCCCGATGGCGGAAAAAAACTATCTGCCGATGGAGCCGATGCCCATGTACACTATGGTCCAATGGAGGAGTCACCTATCTGGTGACTTCCAAAGACTTTTCCAATACAAAAACAAGTGCAAACATCCGGGCCCAACACCAGATGGCGATCTATGCATAGTGTGTGATCTGCAGCTCATATGCCTCGAACATTCACATTTCTCAAATCTAAAATTGCCTCCCAGTGTCGTATTTTTGGGATACAAGTTGTCAAAATGAAGGCAAAAGCCTGGCACCACATTTCTTGGAGAAATGTGCTCTATCACAAACACCAAATACATAGAAGAAGTTTTAATCTCTTTTGGGCTTTCTGAACTTTGGTGGGACACACGTACCAAATTATGCACAGAGGGTTAAACCGTTGTACTATTTCATTTGTCCAGATTTTTCAAATTAACTTTGGACAACTGAACACACTAACATTCTCAGAAAAGTTACTGTTGCAGGGATTCTGCTTATACACAGAACTATGCGTAGAACCCCAGGACCTCAGTGAATTGTGGTGTACCAGAAACTCACCTCAGAGCCCAGAACCCAGAATCCGGCTAGCATAAGTGTCCCATTCGTTATCCGAGATTTGGCTCGGCGGTCCCAATGAAAAGACAACCCAGAACAAGCGACTCAGTGTACTCTCAGGAATGGTGGGAATCGGAAATACCTGTTCGTATATTATTCTCACATCAGTCCACAACAAGAATCAACAGAGACACGGTGAAAATAAAAAGAGTTTATTTTTATAGACCACGTGTCCTTAGATGCAGTACTTTGGCTAATACAAGCAGACAAATGATAATAATTAAAACCATCAGCATCGTTACAATACCATAGAATATAAAAGGAGTGATCATGTTATAATGACAGTGGATACTACCACCTTCCCTTTACTAAGAAGCTAATATTATTATTATGCTAATAGAAGGTCTCTTAGGCTTGAATAGGGGACCCCATACCTCAAAGATCAGCTTAGTGAAATCACATCACAGGAGCATCAGGAGTCTTCTCGCAGGAAGGCTCGTCTTCGGTCTGAATATTAAACATGATGTCTGCAATATTAAAAGCACCAACTTTCAGGTATTCGCAGCTGCCTGTGTGTTATGGCTAAATAGTGGGTCGATCAACCTAGAGTAGAAAACATGCATTGTCTAACAACCCAGACTGTTTGTCACATCATGTACAGACCAAGGTCGCTGCGCAGAGCTCGGGATGGTAACAACAGATTGCTTTCGTGTGAGGCAAAGCTCGAGTCAGCAGTTTGTTTAAGCAATAACATGCAAACGCAGTGTCGTGCGCAAAAGCAGCAAGATGGCTTTCTAACATCTAACGTGGTTATGCTAACTTAACAATGTATGTACGTATTAAGGGAGTCCTTACTACATTACAGACTGACATACTCTAGTCTAAACATTTACGCACTTGTATTTTGTCCAGAAAGCATTAAATAATCTTCTTAGGTCTTTGAGAGAAAAGACTCCGTATGTGTTGACAAAAATATAAAATACAAAGAAATTTCAAACAGGCAGACATCAGCGGTGAGCTTTGAAGAACTATATGTAATTAAAGAACATAACAAGCCTTTTTTTCACAGGGACACAGAGTAAAAGGGAGTTCAAAGGAAAGCAGAACGCAAGATCAGAAAGTTCATCTACACAGAAAATCATAATTAACAAGCTTGAAAGAGTTGAAGGCCACAGAACATGAACAGCACAACACCACGTGCCCCCACTCCCACTCTTAGCAGAAACACGCTACTCAGAAAACATGGAGAAAAAAAAAGGCAGTTTGAGTCAGCAGCATCAGGAAGTCAGAAAGAAACCCTGAGAACAACGCAACGGAATCCACACCCACCCGGGGAGGAATGGTAAACGCACTGTCAGTTTCAAAAGTTCTGTCAGGCTCTCAAGATAAGCGTAACCGAAAGGGGAAGGGCACAAGTTCAAGAATGCAGGTGGTGCAGTGTTTACACGGCAATATATCAGTAACTTGTCTTATTCTGTGACTTGTTTATTGCTTTTGTAAGATAGCATGTTTGAAGTCATTGCCACATTTAGGTATAAAAAGAACTGCCTGCTAGCAGCACATCAAGTCAGTTATCAGACTGCCGTCTGGCCATATTCTAATTAAACCTATACTGAATAGCTAACCAGATCTGGTCTTTCTTCATTTTCTAGTCCACATACAAGATTCTTTTTGGGGTCCAAACATATGTTTCAGATCTTGATAACTCTGGCACAGTGGCTGAATGTGCTCCTTTTGACATCAATGAACAGTTTGCTGTCTTACAGAAATTATAAGTCTTCTGAGATGAGCTCTAATTTGAATTATAAACATTCTGCCACTGATGAAGTTAAGAATCGATCAGCGGTTCCTGGCTATGTTCCTAAAGTCAGAGATCTAGTTCGGGAGAAGACTGAAGATACAAAAGAATATGGCCCGTCTTATCGTGCACCTGAGCCTGCTGTTAAAGGTACTCAAACTGTGATGCTGCCACCGCTCGCTGGTTGTAAACATAACAGACTTGTTTCAATTGATTTGATCATGCAACACCATGTGGCCAGTCCCACACAGCAGGCCATGGGGCCTTCTGGATTGTTTCTTCACACCTCTCCAGACACTGCACGAAATCCTGTTTCATGATCTAAGCAGTCCAAATCTTTCAACGCCCTGGCTTGGTTCTACAGAAGCTGAACTTTCCATCATGTCGTATAATGATAACACAGGATGTTCTGCTAATGTGAATTTTCAGTTTTCCACTGCTGCTCATGAAATTAAGTTATATATACTATCAACCACCTCTGGAGTTGACTACTTGCACTTCTTTGCCCGCTGAGGTTACTGTCTTAACTCAGAGTGATTCTGGTCATTTTATTGACATTGATTATTTTTCATCTAACTCTTCAAGTACATCTATATGTGGTATGCATGCATTTTTTGTTTGGCTGAAACAGACTTATCGGATTCCTCCATGGTCCTACTGTTGGATTTTTTTCTCTGACCTCGATTTATTAAAGCTTTCGTTCTACTTTTGAATTGATACAATCTTCCAGATCGTGCTTCACCAGAACTTGCAGCTAAGGTGCAGAGGTTCTTCTTCACATAAGGTTGAAGAGAATTGTCACTTATGAACATTACTGCAATTCCTGTCCATGATGGTATTATTTGGGATAAACTTCCCTATGATATGTTTGGCCCAACTGAAACATTACACATTTTATATGTTATTATGGTTAACTTTGTTTTATTGATTTTGGCATGTAAGCAAAGTACAGTACAGTAATCAAATACGCCCCAGGTGGTGCCAAAAGAATGAGTTCGAGGTCCAACCCAGCACCCGTTAAACATACTCTGAAAAAGAAAAAACCCAAAGTTCGTTGGAGTAGCAAGTGACCACAGGTGCGGAGAAGGCCACGGCTCCAGCCACCTGGTCGCGTAGTTATCTAGTCAGTGCCAAAACAGGAACGAAAACAGCCCCCCAACTTGAGCCCCAAACCGGTGTGTCAGATTCGCTTCTGTGAGTCTTTATACGTGGGAGTCGCCTAGCGGTGAAGTCCCCGGAGCATCTCACGAGGACGATGTGTCGGTGAGGCGCAACAGGCAGAGATATTTCGGGCAGGTGACTTCGTTAAATTCTGTTGATATGTGTGACCGAATAGGCTGCCAGACCGTGGTAAAGGATGTCGTGGACTGCGTGAGTGTGGCATGAATGTGTTCCATACCCAATGTGTACCAAAGTTTGTGCAGCCAGCCAGAGTGGGAGGGCCGGGCCTAAGACCCCCAGAGCGATATGATGTGCTGGACCGCCGCACCCATGGCCAATCCCATCTGTCTCCCTCTGAGTGACTTCAACTGAAACGTGAGTGCGTTGGGCAGCCCTAGAAGCGTGTAAGCAGGGGATTTCAGTGTCAAAGTGTTTGTCAATGTCGTCAAGTATTGCTGTCCAGAATTCTGTCACCTCCTTGCAGTCCCATAGGATATGGGTCAGTGTGCCCTCTTCGTCACATCTCCAGCAAGTTGAACTGCGGTCAGGGTTGCCCCTATTGAGGCGCACCCGTCACAAGTACCAATATGTCGCAACTTTCACTGCTGTTTCCCTACTGGCGGTGTTCCTGGCTGTGTGATTAGCCCTGTAGTAGATGGCTAGCCAGTCTTGGTCCGTCAGGGCTCTCCCCAACTCACCCTCCCATCTCCGCTGGCCGGCTGATCGGCGCGAGTCGGTGGGTGGACAAATCATTTTGTATATGTCCGTGATCGTCTTTCGGTCTGATTCTTTGGTAATTAGCCACTTTTCGAAAGCTGTCAGGCGTCGGCCCACCAGCTGGCGGACCTCGGGCTGTGTCAGCCAATGTCGGATTTGAAAATATTGAAACCTTTGTGGCGCATCAATGCCGTAGAGCTGTAGGACATCAGACAGCTGGATGAACCCCTCAAGATCGAACAGGTCACCTGCCGACCTGCAGTCCGACGTCCGCCACTGCCGGAAGGCTCGTCTCTCTAGTCCCAGAGTGAATTCAGGATTGTCGAACAAACGTGTGAGTGGTGAGGGAAAAGTGGTAAGCCCCCGTTTGACCACTACGGCATCCCACACATGCATCACTGATAGTGAGTGGGGACTTCTGGTGGTGTGCCGGCCTGTCAGTGCGCTTTAAAAAGGGTATCTTCCAAAGGGGTGTTTGCACGATCGCCCTATCTTGAAAAAGCCACCTCTTCTCAGACTCGGGCCTGAACCATTCCACCAAGTATCTCAATTGCACAGCTTGGAAGTACTGCAGCAAGTTTGGGATCCCCAAATCTCCTTAGTTGGAGGGGGAGGTAGGAGAGGTCTCTTCGCATCCGAGGCCGTTTCCCAGCCCATATAAAGTGTTGCACCGCTTCCTGTAAGCGTTGTATGGTACCTCTGGGCGGGGCCACTGGGATGGTTTGAAAGATGTATAGGATTTTAGGAAGGACAGACATCTTCACCGCAGCAACGCGCCCGAGGAGTGATAGGGGCCGTGTCTGCCATTTCCGCAAGTCTCTTTGTATCTGGGAAGTGATCGTCTAGTAATTCTTTGCGACTGTCCGTTAGGTAGATGGGGTTAAGACGATCCCCAGGTATGGGATTGATGTTTGAAGTTGCAGACCCCATAGGCCGAAGATGCCTCGAGGGATACGTGAGTATTGCCGCCCAGGGGGAGGAGCATAGATTTCCCAGAGTTTATTTTGAAGCCAGACACCCTCCCAAGACCTCCAACTCCCCCAAAAAGGCAGGTACCGATTGTTTGGGCTTTTCCAGCGCCGCCAAGATGTCATCTGCATACAGACTAAGTGGATGAGGTTCCCCCCCCGAAATGTCATGGTGATCTCAAATGTTTTGCGCCAGGGGTTCTATATAAAGCGCAAAGAGGAGAGGCGAGAGCAGGCAACCCTACCTCGTGCCTCTCTGAATTTCGAAGGGCTGTGAGCTTATGCCGTTGACCTGGATCGTGGCCCTGGGTGTATCGTAACAGCTGGCAACCCATGCCCTGAAGTGATCCCCAATTCCAAAGTGCGCTAATGTTTTATCTAGGAATCCCCAATCCACTCGATCAAACGCTTTCTCAGCGTCTATAGACAGGAGCATAGCGTCTGACCTTGCGTAATGAGCATTGTCTATTAAGTGCAGGAGGCGTTTGGTATTATCACTACATTGTCTGTTGGGAATAAAGCCCGATTGATCCGGCTCGATGACACCAGGAAGCCGCGGCCCAAGTCTGGCAGCTAGGACCCCTGTAAAGAGTTTAAGGTCCAAGTTGAGGAGAGAGATGGGCCTATAAGCGGAGTAATGGGTGACGTCCTTGCACGGCTTAGGTAGCACAATGATATCAGCCTCAAGCATATCAGGCGGTATCAGGCCCCTGGAACGAGTTAAAGAGTCGGGTGAGAAGCGGTGCCAACAGTGGGCAGAAGGATTTATAAAAGCCGGCTGAGCCTGGCGACTTCAAGGGTTTGAGACGGTATATTGCCCTAATCACTTCCTCTATCCTGATCGGTGCATCCAGCGAGGTGGCGCTGTCCGCAGAAAGAGCCGTTGTTGGTGCCCTACTCAAATAAGCCTCTCCATCCTTGTCGAGAGCCCCATCCGCGCTGTACAGAGACGCGTAGAACTCTCTAAAGGCCTCTGCTATTTGGGCGTCACTGCCTTGGGTTGCCCCCTGTGCATCGCAAATAGTTGCGATTTTAGATCGTTGAACCCGGGCTCGAAGCGTGCTTGCCAGTAGACGCCCCGTTTTGTCGTCTCCCACGTAATAAGTATGACGGAGCCTCAGTGCTGCGTATTCGGCACGGTCAATATCTAAGCTAGCTAGTTGTGCTCTAGCAGCTTTCAATTGCCGCCAAATTCTGGGAGCTCCCGTACGGCTATGTACCCTTTCGAGCTCGACCGCTACAGCAGTTAAGGATTCCCTCTTTTCTTTGCGCTCTTTGGCTTCCGCAGCAGAGATGGCTATCAGATCCCCCCTCACTACTGCCTTTAGTGCTCCCCAGAGGGCCATCAAGGGTGTGCCAGGCTGGTTTTCATATGTTTTTAAAGTTGCTATGGGTGATTTTCTTTTTCCAGATTCCATGTCCGATTAATGGGATGTTGCCACTGTTTCTAATATGCTATTAGAATTGTACACTGTATTTGAGAATGCAGATTTGTATTTGAATTCTGAAAATTATGATGACATGTTTTGTTACCATCATTATGCACATCACCCTTTACACAGAGGTATTACCCTACATGCTGTTTTTAATTATACACAGTGGGAACACTGCCTGACAGCACCTATGAGTAGTCCTAAAAGTTATTCAAAACGTTCCATTATTTTACTGGTCATGCCCCTACAGAACCAGTTTTATTATTTTAAACTTACACCTTTGCCTGCAAACAAAATATGCTCATGCAAACAAAATTTATTTATTACAATTCATTTATTCCAGAGCTAAAAATAGATCATCATAAGCATTTTATAATTAAAAAGAGCCACTTTATTAATTAGCTGTCAGACTCTTCATATTTGTCTGAGTGCGGTTAGAAACAAAGTGTGCGATATTCAAAGCAATGATTCAAGTATTTATAAAAATGAGATCAGTGGTTAGGCAGCGTGGGCGGTGGCTTTAGGGTTCAACTGCCCCTGGTCGAATGAGGCCAACTATTAACTTAGATTGTGTCGTAGATGCGGACGTAGTTGCTGTTATGCTTGATAATAATTTATTGACTTGTAATAAGAACTTGGCTGACCTGCAGGATAGCGGGGTTGAGTTGCTATTCAATAGTGTCATAACTGCGCAGCGGCAAGTTCTTATCTCCAGTGCCCGGAAGGCAGGGTGCAATAATTTCCGTCTGAGTTGGTTTACTGCTGGGCAAATACACAAAGTGTAATTGGCTTTCCTCAAAAAGGCCGCATAAACAGCAGAGCGGATCAGGCCAACTTTGTTGCCATGACGGGACCTGGTCTTTTGAGGGAAAAGTTCCCATGTAAATTAGTAGGATTTTTTTTTTGCCACAACAAATTTTATTGTTGACAGGCAAAGCGAGCCCAGGAAGGTCCGGGGCGATGCAACATATACATAGAATGGCATTAGTAAGGATGTCAACTTTTTACAATAGAACATGAGGATACATAGGACTGAATCAATTGAGAGTAAACATTATCAAAGAACAAGAGTGTCACATCATTCATGTAAACAATATTAGAAAACGTCTCCCATCGTGAGAAATTAGTCCAAGTATGATTGGTCACATTGTGCGTTCCCAACATTGAATCTTCATGACGAATCATCAGGATGTTGCGCCAGGGGAACCGGTTCAAAATATAGACCACGATAGTCGGCCCATCGATTTCATATTTTCGGACGCTTCTGAGGACATCTGCGTGCCTTAAAAATCGGAATTTCAAGCCCCATAGAGAAATCAAGGCCACGCTTCCAAGCCCCAAATGAGGGTGGGGAAGTCGCCTTCCACACCATGGCAATGTCGCGCTTAGCTAGGGTAAGCCCTAAAAGCAGCAAGTGTCTTTTGTAGTTATTACCTACGATCTCATCATTAATGTGAAGCATGATTAAACGTGGAGACCGCGGAATATCCCATCCCAGAACGTCGGAGAGGCAGGCCAGTATCCCACGCCAGAAACTCGACAGGGCTGTAGAGTCCCATATCGTGTGATGGAAGGTGCCCTCCGACGACCGGCAGCACAGGGACGTGGGAGATGCGATCATCCTAGCGCGCCAAAGCTTGTAGCGGGTAAAGTACACCCTGTTGAGGTATTTGAATTGCATAAGTCGAAGGCGCGCAACAATGGCAGCACAGCGCGGGGATTCAAGTGCCTCCACCCAGTTGTCCTCGTCAAGTGGACCCAGGTCTTTCTGCCAAGCCTCCCTAGTCTTGTGAAGTGTGTTGTGACTATTGGTGACCAAGGTGCGGTATAGAGCTGTGATTTTGTGTGCACCCATCTCGCCCAAAGACACCTCGGCTTCGATAGGGTTAAAGTCAGGGATGGTGTCCTGTCGCGCAAGGCAAGGGGAGAATGCGTGTCAAAATTGAAGATATTTGTAAAATTGGGAGCGAGGCATTTGAAAGTCGGATTGCAGTTGTTTGAATGACTTAAGGGTCTTGCCTTGAAGGATATCAACCGTTGAGATTCCGATAGCATCCCAATCCGCGAACCCCGAAGGTTTAAGCAATTGCGGTGTGAGGCCATTATGCCATAGGGGAGTCTCTTTAGTAAGTCTGCCCAACCACCCAATACTGCGCAGGGCCTGCTGCCAGATCACAAATACGGTCCGGGTTGCAGGTGGTAACGGCTTAAGTGTCGCGTAGAATCATGTGTAGAGGGTTAGAGTCTATTAGCCAAAGTTCGAGCGCAAAGGCAGGGTCGCGTCAGTCGCCATACCACCAATCGTTTAAGACGAGGAGGTGGGATACTGCATGATAGGTCTGGATATCCAGGATCGCAAGACCCGCACAGTACGTGGACTGGAAGCACGTTCGTAGGGCGACCCGCACGGAGGCCCCCCCCCACCCGAGGAATTGGCTAAGAGCTGAGTTTGATTGCCGAAACCATATGTGCGGTATTGGGTAGGGATAGTTTTGGAGTTGGTAGAGTAAATAAGGTAGCAAGACCATTTTAAAAACGGCTGATCTGCCTAAATAGCGTCAGGGGCAGATGTGACCAGGAGCTCACCTGTTGCCTAATCCGAGGAAGCAGAGGGGCCAGATTTTTAGACCAAGAGCCAGATTGAGATGACGACAAGAACACCCCTAGTTATTTAAAACCATCAGGTACCACCGTTACCTGTTGCATCAAGGCACCAAGTTGATTGCTCCAGCACAAAGGCCACAGGTAAGACTTGCCAGCATTCATATAGAGACCGGAATTTTGGCCAAATATTTCTGCTATTCGAAGCAGGCGTGGGCCAGATCTATTTGGGTGTGTGAGGAAGAATAGCACATCCTCAGTGTATAGCGCTATATGGTCAGACACTAAACATGACCACTCGAGACCATAAACCTGGGTGTCAAATTCGCACCCATGCCGCGAATAGTTCCACAGCGAGTGCGAACAGATAGGGAGATAAAGGGCAACCCTGTCTAGTGCCTCTCCTGATGTGGAGCAGCCGTGACATTAAATCGACAATCCGCACTGAGGCAGTAAGAGATGAATGTACTTAAGGAGTCTAGGGCCAATGTTTACGCGATCCAGGAGAGCCAACAGACAGGTCCAGCTAAGGGAGTCAAAGGCCTTATTCATATCGGTGAGAATGAGCACAGCTGGCTCATTCAGCCGATCTACCACGCAATCGCGTTGTGTGCACGACGAATATTGTGCCGAGTAGCACGGTTGGGCATAAAGCCCACCTGATTAGGATGGACTAGTGTGGTGATGTGCGGGACAATGCGGCTGGCAATAATTTTGGTGAGGAGTTTGGCCTCTACATTAAGTAGAGAGATAGGTCTATATGAGGCTTGTAATTCTGGAGGTCGGCCCGGCTTTGGAAAGACCACTATCTCGGCATGACGCCAGTCTGCCAGAAGGCGACCAAGGTCCACCGCAGCGTGAAGAACCTCTAAATAATGTGTTGATATTTGGGATCAGTATTTCTTGTGGAACTCACAAGGAAACCCATTTGGGCCCGGTGCTTTACTCCAACGCATATCCGCGAGGGCCCTCTGGACTGCCTCCATGGTGATCGGGGCATCCAGGTCGTCTCGCACCAAATCTAGCAAAGACTGTGGGGGCAGATCGGCCAAAAATCGGTCGATAGTGGCCGCAGGGAAAGTTTCCCGGGGGCATATAGGTCAGTGTAATAATCAGCAAAGCTGGTAGCGATGTGAGCAGGGTCTGTAAGGACCTCGCATTTCGGGAAGGGTCACAGGTCGGAGCGTCTGCTGGCACAGACGGTGCAAATGGGCGCTAGATTTGACCCCCCTCCCACTGGTATATGTGGCTTCGCGGGGCAAGCCAGTAGAGTTTGGCTTCATCTAGTAGGTCGCTGGCATGTAGCTGTTGCACGAGGGGGGGAGTTGGTGACGAGCTGCCATGTCATCAGCCTCTCTTCTCTTGTGTTCCAAGTCTAAGATTTGCGCTTCTGTGTGGGCCAGTTTCTCACGGCGCTGCAGACGCAGTGCAGTGCAGAAAGCAATGTCTACCCCCCGCAATGTTGGTTTCATGGCCTCCGAAAGGGTCTCCAGGGAATCTACAGTGCCAATATTAAGTGAAAAGTATTCAGTAAGGGCTGTATACATCTGTTGGTGGTAGGGATCATCCTGTAGTAGCCATGTCGAGAGGCGCCGGCGGGGAGCGAGCAGGGCCCAGCTGCACCACCAGTGTATTGATCAGATAGGCCTCTGGGCAAGATCTCTGCCATCTCAAGCTTGTGGACGTGTGGGGCAGATATAAATAAGTAGTCTAGGCGTGACAGTGGGAATTTCTTTGGGATAGAATGGGAAATATGGCATGTGAGGTATGGTTGGGGGCCCCAGTTGGTGTAGGATTGCAGCACTGACCAACTGTGCTTTTTACCAGTTATCTCTGCTTTATAGAGTGCCCAGGATTTTACTTCTTTGGCGATTTGTTAAAAACCTGTGAGGCTGATATTTGATTCCCAGGATTTGGAGAAATTTAGAGTTGTTAATGCGTGTTGGAGCACTGTTATTCAGAAGTTTTTCTGAGTGTGTTGGCTCTCCATTTCGATCCAGCACAAAGCAGCCAATGACTCGGATGGAGCAGCACTCATCTTCCAGCACAATTTTGTTAAAGCAGCCATCCTTACCGGGAGTTGGTGAAAAAGCCTAAATTCCAAACACACTTGTGCTTCGCAGATGTAATGTGGAATGTGAAAAAATGCGTGTGAATAGGGCATACTGCAATTGACTTGGAGTGCTGGCTCCCTTGCCCTTCAGGAGTTCTGAGCCATAGGTCAGCGAGCGTTGAAACTTTGCCCCGAAAACGTGTAACAAATATCACTGCAATAAGCTCCCCATCTTTTTTGGGATTAAGTTGAAAGCACAATATAGCTTGTTGACCTTCTTTTTGCTAAGTGCCTTTTGAATTTTAATCTTGAGTCCATTTTCACCCCTAGGTATTTATGAGGTGACAAGGTCGAGATTATTCCCTGCTGCTTTCCATTTGAATCTTGAATTATGCTGACTCGATTTTGACAAGAAACAGATGACTTTAGTTTTGCTGTAGTTCCGCCTCAGACCCGATGTTTCAGTGTATTTGAGAAGTGTGGATATGAGGCGTTGTAGGCCTTCAGAAATTACAGTTTCTTGGAAAACCCACTGGTAGGCGGCCTTTAACTACTTCGTGCACAAGGACTCCTCTAATGACATCCCCACAGGAAGATACAGCTAGACAAGTAACACACACAGAGGCAACTGGATCATATAATATAACCAAGTGGAATGTTCGGGCATGGGTTCCATGCATAAGAGGCATAGGATATACGCACAATTACACTGGCGTAAGATGCACATTGCATACTTGCAAGAAACCCACATAACCAATGCTGAGGCCATAAACCCACAAAACAAGAGGAGAGGACAAGTTTACAATACATCCTACTCCGCATTCGCACAAGGAGCTATGATGTGGATAAAAACAGGGGTACCATTTGAGGTCCAAGAGAAGTGAATAAATAGACAGTAATAGGCGATACTCTCTACCTCGTGGTTATTTAGACAGCAGACCAGAAGTCCTTAGTGGTATACATGCCCCTAATACGGATCAAGATACATTTCTCACACAACTCAACTTGGCGTTGGCAGACTGGTCCACCTACCCATGGATAATAGGAGGGGACTTTAATGCAGTATTTAATACATTTCTTGAGCGCTCACAGCCCCCCCCCCACCAGGCACAACAGCGGTCCGTCAGGCGAAGGCCCTAGGCACCTGGGTCAAGGAATGGTCACTATCAGATATCAGATGTTTGAGGTAGTAAATATGCAGGCATGCGGAAATACTCATTTTACTCTCCACCTCACTTATGCGTATAGATCGTATTCTATATACCACTGCGCTCCTATTCCAAATACCACACACCTTGGAAAGACGTTGTCGGACCACAACCCCCTAGAAATGACACTAACATCGGGTCAAGTCCCCTCACCAGTACCAACGTGGAGACAAACCCCCGCCTCCTGGAAGATAGTGTTCCGGGACGCCATGACAATAGACAACTACTTCCAAGAAAATGCAGGTACAGCCTCCTCCATCCTCCCAGTATGGGAAGCATTTACAATAGTAATTAAGGGGACCTCTATTAGCACAACAGTGAGGCCTCGACAATTAGTACACAAGGAGCTGCAGCGTGTCGAAGCAGGGCTAAACAAGCGAGAGGCAGCACTAGACACAGAGAAAACTCAAGTCCTCCAGGAAGCAAGCATCGAAAATGCTGAATTACTGAAACGCCTGCATGTTCTTTTGGGGAGTTTTATATAGCGCAATCTAAACCCGAGAAATCGTGTATCAGAGCGCTTCACATAGCACTAGTTTTGTTACACAAGGACACTTTCATTTTTCTTAGGCACAGGGAGAATAAGTGATTTGCCCAGAATCACATGATGTGGAGTGTCGTAGCAGAGACTCGAACCGGTTCCCCAGCTTCGACGTCGACTGCTCCAGCCGTAAGGCTACATCCTCTCCCCTAATAGACTATCGCACAAACGCGCAGAGGTTACACACAGAAGTTGACAAACCAGGTACCCTGCTAGCACGAATACTCAAACAGCCCCCGCCCTCAACTCCAATATTAGAAATCCATACCCCAGCAGGCTTACATGTTACCACACAGAGGGAAATCAACAAAGCATTCTTTAACTACTATAAAGCCCTGTATTCTGACCCCCAATCGCTCCACCAGCAGAGGGTAGCCAACTTTTTAGATGACGCTAAAATCCCACAGATATCAGCAGAGGATAGGGCCGGCCTGGAGGCACCAATACCACACAACAAAATCAAGGAGGCAATAACAGAACTGCCACGTAATAAAACACCGGGCCTTGACGGACTACCTATCGAATTCTACTTGCCGTTTGATACGCAGCTGGCTCCCCTCCTCTTACATATGTAGCAAACGGCTTTGCAAAAGGGTAAGTTGCCCTCCACAATGGTACAGGCACTGGTGACATCTCTGCCAAAACCGTGAAGGGACCATACCGATATCACGGCATATAGACCATTATGGTTATTGAACACCGAGTATAAAATACGAAGTAAAATACTAGCCCGATGCCTGCTACAACTGTTACCAGAGCTCATTCATACAGTTCAGTGTGGCTTCATACCCGGTCGAAGTATGTCACTACTCACTAAATATCAGAAGGCTCTATCATGTAATGGACGCCACCCCTAACAACCTACTGACAGCGAGATGTACATCACTAGACCCTAGTCAGGCATTTGGATAGTCTAGGCTGGGAATACATGTTAGCCGCCCTCACTAAATTTGGACTTCCCCCTAGGGTATATAAAATGGGTCAAACTGTTGTATACCTTCCCCACTGCGAGGGCACGTACCGGAGCATATATTTCAAGCCAAGAAACAATATATAGAGGATCAAGATAAGGATGCCCCCTATCCCCGATACTATTTGTCCTTGCATTACAGCTATTGGCACAGCGTTTGCGCCAAGAGACGCTAAACTGGGGTATACCGGTGGGGTCTTTGATACATGCACTGGCGCTTTATGCAGACGATATAGTGCTGTATGTCAAAGATTTGAATGCCGACCTACAATACATCGCCCAGACATTTATGACGTTTGAGCAGATCTCAGGTCAGTCATGCCAACAAGTCCCATGCTTTTTTCTTCAAAAATGGGCATCAAAACCTAGACATTAAATTAGGAGATAAAAAAATTAAGGTGCTCCTCACACCTTTAAATACCTAAGGGTCCAGATATATAGAGGATGTATAGAGACACACAGGATCTTCTTGAAGGAAACCTCCAGAAGGCCATCTCCTCCATGTGCTCACAATTGACATTCTGGGTGTCCCTCCCCCTTTCAGTGTCCGGACGCGTGGCCATATCTAAGATGGTAATGCTCCCAAGGCTATTATATTATTTAACTAATCTACCAATGGTCATACCGGTATCTTATTTTAAAACCTTAAATGTACTACTAACTGAGTTACTATGGGGGAATGGACTCAGGCAGGTGAGATTGGCCAAAATGCAACTCCCGACAGGAGAGGGGGCTGGGAGTTCCGTATTTCAAGGCCTATTGTTATGCCAGCCAGCTGCAATAGCTATTGTACTGGCTAACAGGACATAATTTGCACAAAATAGCATACACGCCCAGCATGCTCAAACTTGATGCATTACATACATTATTATACCCTAGTGTGTGCACCCCGGTCCAAGCCCCGATGTTATTAAAAATTGCCATCATATACTGGAAAATAATTCCTAAATGTACATCAAAAATTACATCATATGCACCAAATATACCGCTCCTAGGCCTCCCCATCCAATGGGCACATAGACCTCAAGGCGCTTGCAGCCGTGGGAACAGGCTGGAGTGTCCACGGCTGGAGTGTCCACGGTGGGGACATTGTTCGGTGACGGTATGCTGTTAAACCACATGGATTTCATACAAGTACACGGTCCACCAGACTCTCTATTTTACACACATGGAGCATAATTCGGTATGTCAAACTAAATTGGGCTCAGGACAGTAGTGAACCGGACACCCACGAATTCATACAGGTAGTACACTTAATGAGTAATGGCAAACACCTCACGCGTTGGCTATACCGTGGATTGAGGTCCCACCTACTAACACCCCTAACTCAAATAAGAGACAAATGGGGGCAGGATATTGGAAGGGAATTGCAGGACAAAGAATGGGAAACAATTTTAGCCTTCCCAAGCAGGTCTCCCGTAACTCCAGATTCCAACTAATACAACTCATGATCCTGCATAGAGCGTACCTTACACCACAAACTAAATACTATGTATCCAGAAGCGTCAGCAGCATGCCCCAGATGCCATGAACCGGATGTAAGATTCCTACACATGATATGGTCTTACCCTACCCTGTCAACCTACTGGTTACAAGTGACTGAGGACACAAGTAAGACAATAGGGAGCACTACTCGTTGTGCGGCAGACATTTGTATATTGAACCTTTATCCCTGTCCCAAGAATAGTGAGGCACAGACTAAATTTGCAGATCTGGCACTGCTCCTTGCGAAACGTCAAATAACAAAAATGTAGAAATCCACATCTCCCCTGAATATCTTGGCCTGGCGGGAGGAAGTTATAAAATGGGGAACAGCAGAAAGCGGTGCACTCCGCAGAGAAGAATACAGAGGGCTACGAAAGAAACCAATAGTGTTGGACTGGGACACTCTCATTGAAGCATTGAAAGCTTTAGATAAACCGGAAACATGACAACATGCACCTTTTGCCTTCACTTCTGCCTGACTACACACTCAGAGTAAGGACCAGAGAATCAGTATAAAAAAAAGCACAAGTCGAAAGATGAGCAGCACGATTCGTATGTGCGCCCCAGAACCAAACAACTCTCCTCCTTGTGTACGGAGGGTCAGGCCCCTGGGTGTCCATATGAAACGAAGCAAATTAGAGGTAGTAAAACACCTGCATGTCATACGCGAGAAATGAGAGGCCATGAACAACACTCATACACGTAGTTCACAAGGTGCCACCCGTGGGGGGGAGAGAGGGAGTTGCATAGTTTGTTAGTAATATAGATTGAATGCAATTATCTAGAAACTGCATGATACACAAGGGTAATGTTTTTTTGTTCCCTCTTATGTTTTGTTAAAAAAAGGTATTGTACACTTGGAAATCAATGCTGTTTTTTTTTTCTTTTTCTCTATAACTCCTCTAAATAAGCTTCTTTACCATAACGCTTAATTCAATGTTATGAACACGGCAATGCATGGTTGCATGCGACTAAAATGCCAATAAAGTTTGTTTAAAAAAGAAATGAGGCATAGAGGCCAATTGGGGTCTGGCTGCATAAGACTGTCATCTGAGTATTGTAGGCTGCGCATTGGTCTCTTAGCAGTTTTGGTGGGTCGCTTGTTACTTTTGATAATTGAGCGTCGATGTTTGCTGTATATATGTTGAATAGACCGGAGGGAAGGACTCATCCTTTAGACCAATGAATGTGAGGATCTTTCTTGCTGTTTTGTCGTCCCTGCCTATTTTAATTTGTACCCAGGTATCAGTGTGCAGATTAATATGTCCTCTAGCAGTTTCGGGGGAATGCCCTATCTGGCTATCTTTGCTCAGAGAAGTTCCCTTGGTATTGTGTCGGAGGCTGCTTTTAAATCAACAAAGCAGGTGTATAGGTTGAAGGCTTTTCCATTTGCCTTATCAATCAGAAGGCTGAGAGCAAGAAGATTGGTGGTTGTGCTCATCCCAGCCCTAAATCCAGTTTGTGAGATTGGGAATATTGTTTTCAGCTTATGCCCATGCCTCCAGATCTTTTAGTAAGTTGCCTTCAACATCAATTAGGGCAATCAGTCTGTAGTTTGCTGGATTTGTCCATGAGCCAGACTTGAAGATGGGATGGAGGACACTTCCTCTCCACGATCCTGGTATTTTGTTTGTAAAAAAAAAAATCCAGGTTAAATAGAGGCGTAAAAGACAAGGCCCAGAACGTTTGATTGCATTTAAATAGGGCATTTGAGAGACCATTTTGTCCCGGGCCCCATCTGATCTCAGTTTTTTCAGGGTTTGCCGGAATTGCATTTCTTTCAGCCATTTCCCTTCTGGCAGGTTTTCTGTGAGTCTAAGTTCCCCAGTGTTTGTGCCTTTCTGTCATTTGCCCTAAGGCCAATTTTCTGTGGGCATAAGATCCCCAGTATTTGTACCTTTCTGGGTGACGCTGTTTACTACATGACCTTTGCAGTCTGCTTCAATATATTTTATCCAGGCTGATTCTAATATAACGGAGTTATGGTGACAAAATGTTCCACTTGCAAGCGAGTTGAATTTTTGCCTAAAACCGTTTACTGTTTTTGTTTTGCTTGTGCGCAGCAATTTTAATTAATGTTAACTGGATATGCTTTTTTTGCTGTCCAAATTGCATTTTTGTAAGTGCCTCAGTGCTGCCATTTAGTCCATGGTGGAGTGGCTATGATTTGAACCGTTTTTTCGCAGCTGCCTGATTTCCTGGTTTAGTTCTATTTTTTTTTCTCCGAAGGTTTGGTGAGAACCGAGATGCCCCTTTGGTAGTTATGTTGGAAAATTGAGGGCAATTTGATGACCAACTAGTGGAGTTCCGCGATCAGAGACTTCCAGTGCGGCCATTGCGCCAATTGGGTGGCAGAAGTTGGAAAATGTATGTGGTTATGTAGCTCATTATTACAGTAGCCATCTTTCTGTTCCAAGCTAGACATTTTAAATTGCAAGTGTGAGGTTGGACCATCAAGTTGTTGCTTTGGGGTGCTCTTGGAGGGTAGATTGAAAGTTCGACGTGCTGGGGAAAGTGATCTCTTTACTCTGGTTGTTATACTATAACTTGAAATCTTGTCATATATATCTGTCTCAACAAATGAGTTGGTTTTATTTGAGAATCTTGTGAAGGCGGCTGGTTGGTCTTGTGGGAAACGACCATTAAGGGAGCATAAACCGGAGGAGCCTAGCCGGCAACAGAGATGGCCGCCTGAGCCCTCGGCTCCGCCGACTCGTCCGCTTCCCTCCCGTACCGCTTCTTCTCCTGATTGCTGAATCGTGCCTGTTGTGCGGTAACGGGTCTGGGAGGCGACGCTGCATCCGATGGTGGGCTCCCCGTCGTCTCTCCTGCACCGGGGGTGAAGAAACGCCCTGAATTCCCGCAGACGCCTGCGGAGTGGGTCCGGTCCTTTGTTCTCGGCGGCGTCCGGCTGGAGGGCAACAACAGCGGCCATTACAGGAGAACCTGAAACCGCCGGCGAGACGCGACAGCCCACCGAGATCCTCAGCAGTGGCGCAACAGTTTCTTTTGGAGTCTCGCCGCTACGCTGCTTTACCACCAACGATGCAACAAATGTATCCCCCCTGTTGGAAGTTTCTCTTTGATCTCTCGCTACGAAGTGTAATGGAAGGGGCCATTTGTATTGAGTGATCGGCGCTTATACACGGCGCCTGGTTGGACCGTCACTGTGCTGTCCCTGTGCGTGGCGCTGGACTGGAGGTTGCTGCCCTGTCCCTGTGGTTTGGCGCTGCCTTTCTGGGAGCTGACCTACTAAACGACGCCCGGACATGTATGCTAAAGACTGGGCTCGAGGGTCGCCACACGCTTGCGGATTCCGGGGACAGGGAGCTGGCATCTCTTCCTCTCACGCTATGCCCGTGAGCATCGGCGACGTCCTGGAAGCCTTGGCTGCTATGCGAGCTGCTTTTTGTTCCAACGCCCGTGACCTGGAGCGCCGGCTGGACGACGCTGTGCCCGTTCTCTCCTTGGCTGACCGGACGGGCGGCTGTGTGTGGAGCGGATCGCCGAGCCCAGGACTCGGCAGTCGTGTGCAGCCTCTCCGGGGAGACGTAGAGGACCTGATTGTGAGTGAACTTAACATCACCGCCGCTCGGACTGTCGCAACTATGGAGGACACAGTGCATTCTATATTTGGACGGAACCTAGAGGTTCGCCGTCGGATGCCAGGACTACCACCGCCAGCGGGTGCTGCTGACAAGATCGCTCTGCTTACTTTGAACAGGTTGCCCGGGAGTGAGTTGCCTAATTTTGGTGGACTATCACTGTACGCCTACCCGTACTGCACTCTTGGGGATAACACTGTCCTGATTTGGATGGCGATTACTGGCTGTTGCCATCTCTCTGGGTGTTCACATTGGATGCTCTTCCTACTCTACGGGGCTACGCCGCAACTGCACTATGCTGGCGCACTGGAACGTAGGGGTCAGGGTTGAGTTTGTCTTTTTCTTGCCCTGATACCGGTAACTACATTCCTGGGACTGTGCTGGACTGACGAGGACGCTGGACTTTGGGTATGGTTTGCATGGGGGTCCGGGAGGTGATGGCCGGATACACTTCTGTTGAATTTTTTTTTTGTTCTCTTGGGTTGGCCCTCCTCCGTTGATAAATGTTTTGCACCGTTCTTGTGGGTGGGGCAGCCGGGGACCTAGTTTTCTCTGAGTGACCGGGACATGTATCGGTGGTGCTAGAAGACTATTGCGGGGGCTTACGCTTATCAATCATGGCTTGAAGATTCCTTGTTGATATTTTGGATGTTTCGGTTGGGTGTTGCTGCCTTACTTACCCTGCGCGCTGCTGCTGTGACCCCAGTTTTCTCGTCATATCGGGCATGTTATTACTATTGGGTGTCAGACTACTGTTGCTATTATTGGTGCGAGATGGCGGAGTTGGGGGACGAATAGTGGGCTCCTCCCCACCTTTCTTAATTTTATGAGAGTTTTAGGATTCTCTCTTTTTTCTTACTTTCTATATTTCGGGACTCCTTTTCTTGGGCGACAGGCACACTGCTAGGGGGGGATAGGCCGTAGCCAGCTGCAGGGGTGCAGGGTGGGGGGCACTTGGGGGGTGGGGTTGCTTTCTTTTTTTTTTTTTGTTTTTCTTTTTTGTTCTATGGGCCTTCTATTCTTTGTCCTTTTTCCTTCCCTGGGGTTCAGACGTTCCTTTCTGGGTGCCACGCAGCGACTCTGGTGTTTTCTACTGCTATAAGATTATCTATCCTGATTGTTTAACACCAGTATTGACTTGTTGTGCTACGATATCCTGCTTATGTCTATCCTACAAGGAAAACTTTTAAAACTAGACCTCAGTCCTTCTGTAATGTATCCTCTGTGCTTTCAGTAAGTTGTAATGTACCGTATGTGTGAGCCCCCCGGGCTCCTTGCTGACTTGTATTTGCCTTTTTTCTATCAATAAAGGTCTTCAAAAAAAAAAAAAAAAAAAAAAAAAAAAAAAAAGGGAGCATAAACCAATTTTCTCCAGGGCAGCTGTGCAGGTTTTCCCATGGCGATCACTTTTCTGGTGGTTTGCTATTGCTGGTGGTATCGGCTTCGTAGGGCTCATATGATGTTGATTAGGCTGATGAATGTTTGTTTGTAGCAAGTACATGTTAAAATCTCAAGGAAGTAAGATTTTATGATAAGGAAAAGTGTTCTGCAGCGATTTTTGAATTGCTGCTAGTGTGCAAATTTGTTCAACCTTGCTCTTCTGAGTGGGATGTATGTAGATGTTGCAAATTAGTAGGTTGGTGTGGCATGTTTTGCATTGTTATTCTGAATCTGATGAGGGTTGAATACATTTTGCCCATGCTAGACCAAGGTGTACTTGTTCTTGTTGCCCGAAGGTGGCTATGTATACTGAGAATCCACCAGCGGCTCTGACCTCTTGATTTTTCTATTGCTTCCTGGTGAGATTCCTTGAAACCTGTGATTGGTTTTGGGATCATGGGCCAAGTTTCTTGGAGGAGGAGGAAATCGAAGTTTTGAAGAAAGGTGATAAAGTCTACCTTGCTGCTGAGGCCGTTCACGTTCCAGGAGCATAATTTTAAGAGATGATGAGGGAGTATCTCCTATGTATTTGGCTTTAATCATGCATCTCTCCTTGGTGGGCGAGGCCCTGTGAGCTTTGCAGGGAAACCGGTCTCAAGTAGCTCGGTGCTCCAGGGGCTGTTGTATATATAATGCACAGGTTTTCAAGGTTGGTGAAGGGGTTTCCTACTGGGCCAACTGCTCCCCTGAGGGTCCTCACTTACTGTTCCATTTTTTGCTGAACGGTTCCGTTGTGGCTGTAAGGGGCTGTGGTACCTCTCAAGTTCCGCTCTCTTTAGTTCAATGCGCTAATTTAGGAAGTGTGAGAAGTTGGCCTGGCATATGCTGGTCACTAGTTATAGTGGCCACCTTGCACCAGTCCAATTCGACTCTTATGGTAGATAGGTTTAAAGACAACCTTTTAAAAGAAAGCTATCCTAGTGGTAGCTGTGGAGAGCAGCCTTCAGGCTAAGTCTCAGAGGAATGTAAAGCAGCTTGTTTTACCTTATAATCTCTTGAATTACAAAATGAAAGGACACCACACATGTATATATATCAAATATATATGTATGTATTTCTAGACACAATCTACTAATCTCTTTATGAGATTAGAAGTCAGGAACACATTAAAATATCAACGTTTTACAATAAGTTAAGCACAAATATGGCTGGGGCCCTAGGGGCGTACCAGACCATATACTAAAAAAGAGGTTTAGGAAAGTCGAATTGCAAGGGGTGAGGAAAATAAAAATTATGACGCCTATGTGTCCCCATGTGCCCCCCCCAACGCTTATGTGCACATGCATGTAACCTATGCATTTCCCCTCCATGGCCTTTTCGATCATGATGCTTATGCTATAATGTGGCCTGCCATCATTCAGTCTCCCATGAGAGAAACGACAAATCTGTATTGAGGCCTACACGTGTTGCACCATGTTTTCCTGCACCACATAAAAACCTGTGTTTGTGGCTCAGCTAGACCCGAACAGAGGTTTCAGGCCTCAGACGTTCAGAAAGCTGCAGCTGCGTATCCTTGGCCTTACACACTTGGGCCTCAGCCAAAGGGGCCCTGTCACAAGGTGCCGAGACAGTATTGAGCACGGTTATCTGCTTACTCCTACAGAGCCGCATTCCTGCCTGGAGAAGGAGGGATCAACATAACCCATCAGCAAAGGAGAAAGCCTAGCCTTTCTGTCTCTGTTTGTGAGATTGCAAAGCTCACGCCAGTAAAAAGCCCATAGCCCCCATGTAAGGCCTCTGCAGTAAATGAAGTAAATGAAGAAATAGATGAGCAACCTATGTCACAAATCAGTCCCTGCTCCAGACATCAGATATCAGATAAAACAAGATGTGCTGGTCGTCCTGACACTGAAGGCCTCACTCACTGAAGGCCTCACTTCCAGACTTCCCGGTTGCATAGTAACCCTTCCCCACGTCAGTTACACGTCATGCTCGAGTTGAACACAAGTAAGGCAAAGTTCCAGTACAATTCCAGCAGATCACGCAACCCCCTCCAGGTATCCACCCACCTATGACAAATTACCCATTATCATCAAGTGGACGCCCACCTTCACACCTACTTACACGCCCACATGCTCTTATCTCACTCTTTCGCTCTTTTCGCTTTCGATGTATATATACTGTGCTCTGTGAATAATGTTTTGAGAATACTTTTGAGACCCTTCCAGATCCCTTGTGGTGATGGTAATATTCTCCCTATGACTCGAATTATTGGAATAAAGCCCTTTTGAACCTGATACCACAGACTCAGCCTCTTGCTTTATGCATGATCCTATTGATATTCTGAAATTCAGAGAGCGTAATATTTTATTTACGACATAATGGCGCCCGAACAGGGACAATTCTCTTTCCCCACACGCCGGAGATGAAGGTACAGTTTTGCCCCCTTCCACAGCTGTGACGGACTTCAAGTACGTACGTCGCGGGTTTTCCCGCCAACTCCCTCAGGCCAACGAAGGAGACGGACTGCGACCAGGCATCCATACGAGGCGGTGAGGAACGCAGATTGTCCTACCCAGAGCCCACCTGCGAGAGAGCTGTGTCCGAGGTTTCTGGAGATCCACCTAGGTTACGCCATTCCCCGCGCAGCGTCAAGTTTCGGAGGCCTTCGACTTCAAGTTCAAGTTCCGCTTCCCGGTGAGTTTTCTCATGGGGGTTGCAATCAAGACGGGTTCTCACTTGTGAGACCTGTATGTTCAAGTGCATGCAGCTAGAGTTATAGGAAATAGAGATCTCAAAGTATTCAAGGTGCACCGATATAACTGTATGAATGTTATTGTCCTAGTCAGGTTCAGTTAGGTTTGAATGTGTCAGGTTTTATGTAAGTTTGTTTTATTATAGTTTTTGTTTTTACAGCGCTATTGTGATTTTTGTTTTTGGCTACATTCCAACATGCCGTTATTTTCGAAACTACGTAAAATATGTACCAGAAAAGGTGTACTAGAGGAAGCAGTTAACATTCCTCCTAGGGACACACCTGGACATTTCATGTACTGTAAGCATGGTTTAGATGCCGTGTTGTTTTTAGAACTATGGGTAGATTACACGAAGGATTTAGAGACAAAATATAGATGGCCTATCACGGGAACGTGGGATGCGGAAAGCATTATGAAAGTAGAGGAAGAAATATGGAAGAGAAAATCTAGACCTGCTCAGAAAGATGCCATTGAGTTGTGGCGCAAGGAGTCACATAGAAGAACAGAAAAAGAGTTCCACAAAATAGAGAGAAGTAAGGAAGAGTCAGAAAAAGCCAAAGAAAAGAACTTACGAGAGGAAGGGGAACGAGTAAAAAGAGAGCAGACTGAAAGAAAAATGAATACTGTCGTTGCTGGTATTTACCCCGTCCTTTCAGAGGAACTAGCAAAAGTGACTCCAGTAGAAAGACCCATTAGAGAGCCTCCGCCAGTACCCCGAAAATTTAAAACAGCATCCGACAGGTTTATTGACACCTATCTAGAGGAATGCCCACCAGCCTACGTGGACGGATCTTTCCCTGCACCACCAACGCCAGAACAGCTCCAGGAGCTCGATGACGGCGGGGAGGGGGGATCCGGGACAGCATCAGGAGGGGTGTCGACAGTAAAAGTAGACATCCCCGAATGTATATATGATCCAGACCCAGGAAAGGGCAGGATGCTTGTGTTTTCACTACGGCTTAGACGAGCAGTCACAGATTTGGAAAAACTACCAGATATGGATAAACATCTAAAGAAAATGTACACATTCATAAGAACAGGGGAAGGTCCTGAGAGCATAGCAGATGCTATACAAAATAGAAAAGTGGTTGTTAAGAATTACATCCTTCGCTTCCTAATTAATTGTCTGATCAGAGAAAAAGATGAAGGAAACGGGGATGTAGACCATCGTTATACTGGTTGGAGTGATCGCATAGATGCCGGTCAGCATGATAAATCAGGACAGACAGACCACATGTTGACCAAAATCCGAAAAGCAATAATAGCATCACACGAAGCAGGACCGCATGATAAAGCTGCTTTATCATCTGATGATGAAGCAGAGGACAAAGATAAAATACAATACGTGGGCCATGCCCGACGATTCGAGAAACCCAAAGGCCTGAATTACCGTAAACAGGGAACGGCTATAAAAAAGAGATTTTCCCTTGAAAATTTGTTCCAAATCACCGACAAAGCGGTGAATGAATGGTTAGGTAATGAACAGCCCTTAACCCCGACCGAACTTGAATTAGCACGATCAGCCACCCTGTGGGTATCCCAATACGATTTATATAATAATGATGTCGTAGCACAGACGTTTTTGAGCCTTCCACCGAATGAACAGCGCTTAGCTGGTGTTTACATGGTCCAACATTTAATAACGTTATATGAAAGTCAGTACTCTGGTCCTGGTATATTGTATAGGTTGCTGGACGACATAATACTAGACAGATGGATGAACTTGGGTGCTGAACTGATTAATGTCATCTTGGATCAGCGACACAAATATATAGTATATGTAACTAGATCCCTGCTTCCCGTTCCACCGCAGGTTAAAGGGCAGGCATACGACAAACTGAACCCCCTACGAGAGGTACATCCTGTAAAGGATGCAAACAATGTACTACAACGGGTGTATGTCTACACCCCTCTGTCAAAATTAGAGATACTGGAAATGAAAAAAATGTTGCCCTCTCATGACAAAGACCCGGGGGGTTTTCACAGGGAATTAAAAGACATTCTCCGCTTAGGGGAATATACATATGCGGACGTTCTAAAGTTATTAAAAGTACTATTGCCTGCTGGTATTTATGAGAAACTTAAAGAAAAAGACTGGGAGGTGGGAGAGAGCAAGATTAGCTGGGATGTGTTGCAAACAGAGGAAAATGCAAGAGGCCCGGGGGTTGGTCTGGGTCCCCGAGCTAAAGAATTACCTGAACTCCTTGTACAAGTCTTGCCAAGATTATTAATTACCAAGAAAGACGACTGGGATGCTATTTCAGCTTGTAAACAGAAGCCAGACGAGGACACTAGCGATTTTTATTCTAGGTTTGAGAAATGTTTTACTATCAACAGTGGCCTTAAGCCCGGTAGTGATTCATATCCCCATCTATTTGTGAGCAAATTAGTAGAAAATTCCATACCTGAGGTAAAGTATAGAGTACTGAAGGTTGAGAGTACTTGGCAAGCAAACAGCCCTTCCCAAATGTTACAGATGTTACAGTATCACCAGAACAGAATTAGAGAGGAACATGACCAAGAAAAGAGACGCATGAAAGACACAAAGATGAAGATGCTGGTTGCCCAATCGACACCGGCAAACACAAATACAAACACGAACAAGAATAGCACAAAACAAAATGGTGGGACTTGTAATTATTGCAAGAAGCCAGGCCACTTCGTAAATGAGTGTGCAGTGCTGAAAAACAATATAGCGCTAGGTAAAAATAAAAGCCTCGTCAAGATCCTCCCAAGGACAGTAATACACATCGGACGTCAGATACGTTTCCACCGCCGCCACCGTCTGTCCATGCACCTGCACCAGCCCGAGCTACAACACAAATGTACGAACACGCTCAAAATAACTATCCAGAATACCAGGCATATTCATAAAGCTGCCCAGAGAGGGAATTCGACCTGCCCCTCATTCCAGTTCCTGTGGACCAAGCGGGTCCCTATGTACATGCACGGTTACTGGGACAAAATAAAAAGTTTTTGATTGACACTGGGGCTAGTAGAACTACCATTAGTCATTCCGAGGTGCCCGGGGCACCCCTCTCGGGCTCAAAGAGTGTATCCCTGGGATTTTCGGGTAGACCTATTGTTAATGAGGTTTCAGAACCAGTCTCCTTAGGAGTTGGTCCACTGATACATACTACAGACTTACTACTTACTAAATCATGTCCGGAAAACTTGTTCGGTATAAAGACATTAAAAGAACTAGGAGCAGTAATCTGTTGCTCACCAGAAGGAGTGCGACTGTATTTACGTGATTTCAAGGGACATTTTGTAATGAAAGATATTGACATCAGGCTCCGAGACGTACCACAGCACCTATGGGCACAAGGCCCAACTGACGTAGGTTACATGAACATTACACCACACCAGGTCACCCTCAAGGAAGGTGTAGTGCTACCACGGATCAGACAATACAAAATACCTCCTGAGGCTGAAGTAGGTTTACTAAAAATAATAGATGACCTGATTGCACAAGGGGTGGTGGTTGGGACTGATTCAAACATATGTAATTCACCGGTCCTTCCTATTCTTAAAAGAACTGTCCCCAATACACCACCTGTATATAGATTAGTTGTGGACCTGCGAGAATTAAACAAATGTGTGGTACCACAGTACCCTGTGGTCCCGGACATCTCTTCGATATTGACTGCCATTGATGCGAATGCTACGTTCTTTACAGTGATAGATCTGAAGAACGCATTTTTCAGTATTCCAATACATCCGGACAGCCAATATCTTTTCGGTTTCAGTTTAAAAGGTCGCAGCTTCAGATTCACAAGAGCGCCACAGGGCTTCACGGAAAGTCCTAGCATTTATAGTCAGGCTCTGAAAAGACAACTTGACAGTATTCATATGCCTAGCTCTACAGCACTGATACAGTATGTCGATGACATTCTCATCACTGCACGATCGGACCATGATTGTGAAGATGCTTCCCTGATGGTTTTACATTTCCTGGCTGACAAGGGACACAAAGTGTCCCATTCGAAGTTACAATTCTGTGAACAGCAAGTGGCGTACCTTGGGCACTTGCTATCCAAGGAGGGTAGGAGACTGACACCTGAGCGTATACAATTAATTTCAGGTCTTTCACAACCCACGACACAAAAGGAGGTACGTGCATTCATTGGCCTCACTTCATATTGCAGGCAGTGGATTCCCCAGTATGCTTACATAGCCAAGCCCCTAATACAGTTGACGACACAGGAGGCAGCTTCTACTAAAGTCCTCCCTTGGACACAAGAACACACTGTGGCATTTGAAGAATCAAAGAGAGCTTTATGTCAAGCACCAGTTTTAGCAATCCCTGATTACAACAAATCGTTTATGCTTTTTGTGACAGAGCGGGATGGAACAGCACTATCTGTCCTCACACAAGATCATGCAGGAAAACACAAGCCCTGTGCTTATTTTTCTAGTACATTGGACCCAGTAGCACAGGCTTTGCCTGCGTGCCTAAAATCTGTTGCAGCAACGGCCTTAGCCATAAGACAAAGTGACTCGATAGTGCTGGGCCACCCCCTGACAGTACAAGTACCGCACGCAGTGGAGGTTCTCTTGAACCGGACACAAACCCAACACCTGACTGTAGCTAGACTGACAGGCTATGAGCTAACGTTATTTCAACCACACATAGAGATCAGACGATGCAACATACTGAATCCTGCTACTCTATTGCCCTCCAGTACAGAAAGCCTTTCACCACACGACTGTGTTGAAGTAATACATACCTTTACTAAGCCAAGACAAGACTTGACAGACGTTGCACTTCCAGACCCTGACCTAACACTATATGTTGACGGCTCATGCATGAGGACAGGGGCGGGAGAATTAGTGGCAGCATATGCAGTGACTACTGATACTGAAATAATAGAGACTAAAAGAATAGACATATTGTCAGCACAAGCAGCAGAGCTCATCGCCCTAACACAAGCATGCATAAGAGCTGAGCACCTGAAAGTAAACATTTACACCGACTCCCAATATGCATATGGGGTAGTTCATGATTTCGGGGTGCTCTGGCGAGAAAGATGTTTCTTGACCTCTCATGGGGCCAAGATACAGCATGGCCCCCTTATTCAAGCCCTTCTGGAAGCGATACATTTACCAACAGCCATAGCTATCCTAAAATGCAAAGCACATACTAGAGCCACAGATACCATTTCCCAAGGCAATGATCTGGCAGACCGAACTGCCAAACAGACAGCTCAGACCCCACTAGACATGACAAACTCACAGATACCATCAGTGTCCAAAGCCATGACAGTTAGGGATCCTTCCAAGGATGTACAAGACATACAGACACATGCTACTCTAGACGAATTAAAGAAATGGTCGGAACAAGGAGGGGTACTGACTGATCAGGGTTGGATGACTAAGGGCAAATCCACATGGTTTCTTCCTGATTCGATGGTACAAGTAATCATAAATACCGCACATAGTCCTGCACACTTAGGAGAGAAAGCAATGTTAGACAGCTTACAGAATATATGGTTTAACAAGCACCTGCGTGCAGCAGCGAAACAAAAGGTTAAAACATGTATGATCTGTTGCCAATTCAATCCAGGTAAAGGCATTCCGATGGAGCAAGGTGGATTCCATCCACCTGACCATCCTTTTGAGGTCCTCCAAATGGATTATATCCAAATGGATAGATGCAGAGGTTACAAATATGTCCTGGTAGTAGTATGTTCATTATCAAGGTGGACCGAAGCCTATCCAGTCCCTGATTATACTGCTGTAACTACCGCCAGACAATTGGTACGAGAATTTTTCCCACGTTATGTATTACCGCGTGTCGTATATTCCGACAACGGTCAGCCTTTCTCCTCTGAACTCATGAAACAAGTGTCCCTTCTATTAGGGTATACCTGGAAGTTCCATTGTGTGCGACATCCTGAAGCAGCAGGCCTTGTAGAAAGACACAATCAGACCTTAAAAATAAAACTAGCAAAGATTTGCGCAGACAAAGGTGTGGATTGGATGGTAGCCCTACCGGTTGCCCTCTTTTACATGCGAATGGTAGCCCATTCTAGAACAGGCTTATCTCCCTATGAAGTGGTCTTTGGTAGACCACCGAATATGTGGGGCACTCCAATGCCGAAAAAGATTACTGATGTTGATAGTAACATGCTGACAGATTACCTGGCTTCCTTGATGTCTGCACTACTCTCTTGTCGTTCGCAGGTTGCCGCCGCTTTCCCTGACAACACCCAGGTCAAAGAATACTCGATTGCTCCTGGGGACTATGTCCTGATTCGGAACTTTGATAGATCAAGTCCTCTTGAGCCGAGGTGGAAGACGCCGAAATTGGTGTTGCTAACCACAAGGACCGCCGTTAAAGTCGAGGGACGGAAAGGATGGATACATCTTCATCATTGTAAACGTTACTTCGGGAATAACTGTACTTTCAAAAAGAACACTGACTGCTCGGACTTTGAGCCCCCTTTACTAGAGGAGACTTCGCAGCAGAAATATAAAGCGAAACTTAGATCTCATAAGTCGGAACCCGTTTGATCGATTAAGTCCACTAGGTGGTGAAGCGGTTGAACATGTATTCTGGCTTGCATAAGATTTCGAACAAAGCGAACGAGAGAAAGAGCAAGATGAGAAGCAAATACTGTAAATTATTACGTGGTAGATGTATAGTTACTTTGATTTTTCTATCTCTTCTATGTATCACGATAATATGTATCAGCTTAATACTACATGCTATTTTTCCTCCTATTGCTTCACTCTTATACTCCTCCACTAATGATACCACAAAACACACATTTAGTGATCTGCCATCCCATGAGTTATCGTATCGACTTGCCTTACGCAACAATACTTTTATTCAGATGCTGCACCATTCACATCAGACTAGTAACGCTACAGACTGCTGGGTCTGTGGCCGACTTCCCCCGTATCAGAAGGTAAAGGGAGTGTTGCCTCTTTTCCCTTCTCCCATAATGGTTCTTGCGGAGCATGGTTTGCCTTAATGACATCCATCAACGGTGATGCCAAAGAATGTCAAGAGGAGGATTGTAGGGGCGAGTGGGTATGGGGTAACTTGAATAAAGTCATGAACGAAGCATGTTTCCCAGATGAAGAGGGTCTTCCCCAAATGAAAGGTACAGATCTAGAAAATGAAGAGTATCTGCAAGGAAATGCGACCCTCGATTTCATAGTGTTGAACGTAAAGCCCCAACACATGTCAGGTCCGCCTTCAATTACAGTCCTGCCAGTAAAAGGGAACTTGTGTGTCAGAAAAGAAGACTCAGTACATTTGGGGCACAGCGAGTGTAATACTATAATAGTATTCAAAGACAAAGGAAAGTCCTATTTCAGAGCATCACGACACACCTACTTTATTTGTGGCCAGACAGCATATGTGCAGCTGCCCTTGGATTGGGGTGGGACGTGCTACATATCATTTCTTCTACCACCCGTTTTCTTGGCCCCATCGAGCTATCACCAAAATCTCCGGCTCACACTTGTCAGACACAGACGAGGGCTCGATACCTCTGGCATTGACCAGACTGAGACAGCTTGGGAGCAATATATAGATTTCAATAAAGGATTCTTTTTCTTCATAGGTCCCGTCCAGAATAGTAAACTTATCTGAAGGTTAACAAGCATTCTAGAAACAGTTGCTAATGTGACTGCATCGGCCCTGGGGAATCTGATCCAGGAACAGTATGCTAGGAGACTGGTCGTTCTTCAGAATCGTCTTGTTCTTGACGTCATCCTGGCGGATAGGGGCGGGGCTTGTAGGGTCATCGATTCTAGCTGTTGCGTTTTCATACCTAATAACGCACCATCTGTATACAAAGCAATAACAAGGCTCCACAAGATAGCCCAAAGCATACATCAAGACCCAGGCACGTGGACTTGGTCCAGTTGGCTCTGGGGATTAATATCGGCTTGGGGATGGAAAGTGTTGACCGTCTGTGGGTTGATACTATTAATGATATTCAGTTGTTGCCTCTGTCTGCAGTGTGGCCCGGCCATTTGCGGCCTGTGTGCTACTGCATGTGTTCCACCTCCCCATTTACAGAGCATTGAAAATGGAAAAATAATGCTGCAAGAACAGATCGACTGTCTCATGAAAATAGATGTTACATAGGGGGTTCACTAGGGAACAAGGAGGGAATGAGGAAAATAAAAATTATGAGGCCTATGTGTCCCCATGTGCCCCCCCCCCCCCCAACGCTTATGTGCACATGCATGTAACCTATGCATTTCCCCTCCATGGCCTTTTCTATCATGATGCTTATGCTATAACGTGGCCTGCCATCATTCAGTCTCCCATGAGAGAAACGACAAATCTGTATTGAGGCCTACACGTTTTGCACCATGTTTTCCTGCACTACATAAAAACCCGTGTTTGTGGCTCAGCTAGACCCGAACAGAGGTTTCAGGCCTCAGACGTTCAGAAAGCTGCAGCTGCGTATCCTTGGCCTTACACACTTGGGCCTCAGCCAAAGGGGCCCTGTCACAAGGTGCCGAGACAGCATTGAGCACAGTTATCTGCTTACTCCTACAGAGCCGCATTCCTGCCTGGAGAAGGAGGGATCAACATAACCCATCAGCAAAGGAGAAAGCCTAGCCTTTCTGTCTCTGTTTGTGAGATTGCAAAGCTCACGCCAGTAAAAAGCCCATAGCCCCCATGTAAGGCCTCTGCAGTAAATGAAGTAAATGAAGAAATAGATGAGCAACCTATGTCACAAATCAGTCCCTGCTCCAGACATCAGATATCAGATAAAACAAGATGTGCTGGTCGTCCTGACACTGAAGGCCTCACTCACTGAAGGCCTCACTTCCAGACTTCCCGGTTGCATAGCAACCCTTCCCCACATCAGTTACACGTCATGCTCGAGTTGAACACAAGTAAGGCAAAGTTCCAGTACAATTCCAGCAGATCACGCAACCCCCTCCAGGTATCCACCCACCTATGACAAATTACCCATTATCATCAAGTGGACGCCCACCTTCACACCTACTTACACGCCCACATGCTCTTATCTCACTCTCTTTCGCTCTTTTCGCTTTCGATGTATATATACTGTGCTCTGTGAATAATGTTTTGAGAATACTTTTGAGACCCTTCCAGATCCCTTGTGGTGATGGTAATATTCTCCCTATGACTCGAGTTATTGGAATAAAGCCCTTTTGAACCTGATACCAGACTCAGCCTCTTGCTTTATGCATGATCCTATTGATATTCTGAAATTCAGAGAGCGTAATATTTTATTTACGACAGGGGACAAGGCCTAGGGCCTGTAGAATCGCGGGGGCTTCACTAATGCAGCAAAAGCAGGTAAGTAAAAGACCCACGGGAGACGCGTGCAGTGCGAGAACACAGCCGCGGGTTCCCTATTGATTTCAATAGAGCAAGCCGCGGTTTGATTTTTAAAGTTTTAGGGTACTTCGAGGACGTCTACAAGCAAGCCACTTACAAGGTAAGTAATTCGAGGGCCAACACACACTAGGGCACCGGAGTGCACAAGTTACCTCACCCAGGGAAGCCGGTGCATAGGTGTCTTTTGGTGTTGGGTAGCGTCGCTGTTTTCTATGGAAGCCAAAGAAGATTTGCTGCTTGCGAAGACTGAAGAAGTGTCCGGTGGAATCCAAGGCTGGATTCAAGATGAAGATGACCTGAAAGCAGAAGGGACAGTGTTCACAGTCACTTGCCAGTGACCCGGGGCCAGGAAGATGGATGCCCACGGATGTCGGGTGATTTCAGGTGATCAAGGGTGTTATGACTCTTCGATCACGAGGACCAGGAGGGATCAACGATGACCAGCAACTGGATTCGGAGTGTCCCACGACGTCTGCAGCTGACTGAGGTGTCGGCAACCGGATTGGAGCCAACAAGCCTTGGCAACAGCAAGTCTCGTGAAAAGTGAATTTAGTCAATGGTGCAGACCAGCAAGGTCTGAGGGACTCACCCAGCGAGGGTAAGTGAGGGCAGGCCTGGAGCAAACAGGGGAGCCCTTTGGTTCGATCAGAAAGTCTTCAGGGGACCCACAAGCCAACGGGCAAGGGATCGCAAAGACGCCTCGTGAAGAAATGCTTCACAGGAGCCCACGGTCACTCGGGACGGGATAGGCCACTGATTTTGGGTGCACAACCTGCTGGAGGCTTGGGCCACAAATGGTCCAAAGCACAAGTTTGTAGAACGTCGTTAAGGAGTTTCACTCGACAATAGTGCACGGTACCCGGGTATTGCTGTTCCTAGTCACTCGTGGGGTCCACTCGCCTCTGCTCTGCTGGGGACTCACAATGGCCGTCGAGAAGTCGGGAGATCCGCTTCTGTTGATTCAAAGTTTTGGTGCCTGCCAAGCAGGGGAGTCACTCCTTGACTCCAAGGGAGATTCTTCCGTCTTCCAAAGGTAGTGGAACGTCAAAGGACCAGGATACTTCTTGTTAAGCGTCGTCCAGGGATATCTAGTTTGCAATGGCAAGGGTTGCCTATCTTATACTAAAAGAAAGGGAGGGAGGGACTGGCTTTATGACCACTCCTCTGGGAGGGGGTTACACCCACTTCCCTTTGTCCAGTTTTGCGCCAGAGCAGGGACAGGTAGCCCCTGAACCGGTTTGAGATGGCATATGCACAGAGGAGCCTACTGCTCCCCCAGTGCAGGACTTCAAAGCACTCTAGGAGTGCACCCACCCAGCTCCAATACACTAAATCCGGTCTGGAAGGTGGTGACAACTCCCTGTGACAGGATGCCTATTAATGACCTCCTCCACTGCGAGTTTGTCAGCAGCAGGAGGGCAGCCCAGTGTCTGTGCTGGTGGCATCCATTTTGTGATGCCAGGGCTCTTTCAGATTCCAAGTTGTTTGACACCAAACACGACATGTTTTGATGCAGTCATTCCAAAGTTAGCATTTACCGGTAGGTTATAATGCACTTAAGAGTATATGGTTTAACCGCATCTACAAACAGCCACATGGAATATACCCTGCCAGCTGTAGAGGGGCCCTGCTCAGGCAGAGGCACCCCCTCACATTGTAAACCAAGCACCCTGGCCTGCCTTATGGGTGACTGATAGGTTTATATGTGTGTGTATGGTGAGATATAGGAACCTATACCTCAGTGAGGAGTGCTAACACTACCTCACCCAGGCTGCAGTAGCAGGCCTGGGGTGTCCGATTTAGTCTGCTTCCCAGGGGTGGCATAATACATGCTTCAGCCCCTGGTAGGCCTGTGAAGTACCTATGCCCTTGGTACCTAGGGTACCATATACTAGGGGCTCATAAGGTACCACAGTATCCAATCACTAGTGCATCTAATATGCACACCAAGTCGTTTAGAGAGAACAGAGACTGGGGCCCTGATTAGCAGGGACCCAACCAGACTATAGCCAGAAACCAGTGTATACATCAGAAAAAAAGTGGGGGCAACATAAGTGCAGTTCCTACTCTCCTACAGGAAGCAACCCCTGTGCTGCCATACTTCCATGGTTGTTTTTGAGTTTGTCCAGGTGACCCCAGTTGCTTCGGTACCTGCCATTTCCAGAAGGGATTTAAACTCAATTCTTTCTAAAATTTCAATTGTATGGGCATGTTTCAGGATAGTGCTTCTGTTTAATATGTCATGTCGTTCTCCGGACCTGTACAGTGGGATAATTTCTACTTTCAATGGATCTTCTCCCGTTACTGCTTTGTAGTGATACGAGTCCCCTGGGGTATGACGACCCCTGGGCAATTTTGTGACTCTTGATTGTGCTGGTGCATGGTTTGATCAGTTTTATTGACTTTCCGAAATTGGTTAGTCCATTGGCTGGGCCGCCCCTCAGCCCAATTTTATGCCTCTTGCTTTTGCTAGAAATTATTCTAAATCACTCAGGCTTGTTGCAAGCGCAGTAGATGTTGGTTGAATCAGGGTAAGCGTGCTACTTGGGTTTGATTTACTGGTCCTCTGCCCATTTTTGTGTCTCTTGCTTTTGCTGGGGAATTCTTTTCATCGCTCAGGCGTGTTAAGGCTGCAGTTGATGTAGGTTGAGTTGAGTGAAGCGTACTAGTTGAGCTTAGTTTGCAGCGAGTTATATGGTGGTCCTTTGTGGCCCGTTGTCTGGGCCAAATCTCATCCCACTTTTGTGCCTTTTGCATTTGTTGGGAGTGATCTTAACCCCTTGGCAAGTATTTTTGGTGTTGGTTGTATCAAGGGAAACTTGCTGACCGGTCTTGATTCAAGGTGGGTTATAGGATGTTCCTTTGTGACTGTACTCCGGGCTATTGGAACTGGCTAGTGTGCATTGGAACTCAGTAAGTGAGTAAGCTCAGTGCAAAGAGAAAATAGTTTGTATCACTGTCACAGGTCCGTTGCTTCCTTTGCTAATTTTTTGACTTGGTTTGGCAGTCGATGCTATGTTTTTTAAAAATATTGGCTAAAACTCTGGTCCCTGCTGTTGAGCAATGTCCGTTATGTCATTGGTAGTGTCTAGGGCCATTTGGGAATGCGATTTAGATGACTGATGTTTTGGTTTGTTGTTTCTTGCTTTTCTTAGTAGTTTCTGCTCCCTTTTAGTTAGGGAGGGTCATTTCCGGTGGGCTGTAGACAGAGTCATCGGAATGGTGAAAGAGTCCTCCACTCGCCAATTTGTTTATTGGGGCTGCCAGGTGTTAATTTTCTTTTGGATTTATTTCCTTGCTCAGTGTATTCATGGGGCCGTTCATAGAGGCTAGTCTCTTCTTTGGAAAGGGAGAAACTGGGCTATCCGGGCTTGTGGTGGATGATTTGGATGATTTGACTTTCGTTAACATTTCCGTCAGAACATGTGGAATTGATGTTAGGTGGTCCAGGGCAGAGGAGCATTGACAGGAGTGATATGCTGTGGTGGGGTCTTTTTGCACTTGCTTTCTTAAACTGTTAAATTCCTGCAGGTTGCGTTCAATGTTAAAGACATTGGTGGCCAGGACATTCAGTAAGTCAACTTGGGTCTCAAGGTTTTCTGAATCAATGTTAGTGCTGACAATATCACCTTCATTTATAAATGGGGCCCACGGGGGTATTGAAAACGATGGGGAGTGTGGAGATGGCCTATTTTTTTTTTAGGGTGAAAGGTCCTTGCTTAGTGCATTTTGTTTGAGTTTGACCTCAGGTATGTTAGTGGTATTAGAACCATTTTCATACTGAAGCTTCATTGAAGTAAGCAAGACATTATTAGTCATGCTTCGGTCCGGAATCTGCGGTTGTATTTGGCTGGTCCTCCCTCGTCTTCTACCTGTTTTTCCTCAAATGGAATGAGTAACAATTCCTGCCACTCTAACGAGGTCTCTAGCGGTCTATCTAACAAAGCAATGCCATGGTCCTCGTGTGGGGATTTGAAAGATCAAGGGCAGGGGCAGTGATGGTTTGCAGTGCTGCTTCCCGCAGTGATGTCTGATGTTGGGTGTTAGACCTGTCAGCCCTTTGGGTGGTCCCTCCTCATCATTATTTATTTTGTCCCACTTCTGCCTCAAACCCCGTTATAATTTTTCCTTTTTGGGAACCACCAGACTTGTTAGTGTTGATGCAGGGTCAGGGAGCCATTTTACCTACCCCTGGAACTTCTGTCTGAGGGCCTGAGACACAAAATGGTGGCCACCCATTGTCACCTGTGACATAACCAGAACTCACTGGAGGTTTCTATAACCTTCTGGAACATTCTAGAATCCTGGGATTGTGGGAGGCAGTTTTAGAATGTTGGGAGGCCATCTTAGAGAGGCAGTTGGCATCTGACTGGAGAGGAGAGAGGACAGATATAGAAGGAGGTTGGAGTAAGGCAGCAGGGGTGGAAACCAGTGCTTGGAGTGGGGTCCAGAAACCCACCCTTGATGCGAGTCCCTACTGACCAAGCCCAGCCTAAAGCCCTGTGTGGGACCAAGACCAGAAGAACCATCTTAAGGATCTGAACATTTGGAACAGGCCTTAAAGAGGAAGAACAGCAAGCTCCTGACCTGTTCAGCGGTGTCCTCCTGAAGTCCTGACGTCGAGAAGCCTGGAGACCTGGGGCCTGAGGTAGAGAAGCGGCGCTGACGGAAAGCAGACGTCGTACCCGGAGCCGTCAGAGGTCGAGTGAGGGCACCGACGGAGGTCGTGGAGAGGCGCCGGAGGTCGACAGGGGAGTGAAGTCCGCCCACCGGAGTCGCCGGAAACTGAGGTGAAGCGCGCCGGAGGTCGGGAGTGGAGATCGCACTCCGGAGACACCCGGAAGCGGGGAGACCGTGTCCCTGCGACGCCGGAAGGCGACATCGAGTCGAGACCGTCCAGCGACATCGAGTCGAGACCGCCCAGCGACATCGATCCGGAGCCGCCTCACGGCGTTGACACAGCGCCGAGCGGAGCCGATCGTCGAGGAAGGGACAGTAAGTGGTAGAGGGGGCGTCTGAGGCCCCGTGGAGCCCTAAAGACCATCCTAGGGGTTAGAGGGGTGTTAGGACCAGCCTGGGAGTGCCAGGGGTGAACTGAGACTGGTACAGTGACCTCCGTAAAGGGCTGTGTAGTTTGGAGGGCCAGATCTTTAGGTTACCCTTGTTCTGCCTCAGCTTAAGCCCCAGCCTTGACCAATCTAGGTGGGACACCCCCATGCCATCCAAATGACCACAAGCTGTGTATGGGCAAAGTAAGACCAAGTGACCTCATGAAAGTGATCTGATCTGTAATTGTCATTGATTGCTTTACCTTAATTATTGAAGGTGCTTTATTTATTGTCTTCCACTAATTTATACTTGCACTGTATTTATTGTCTGACAGTATTTATTTGCCGTCTGTATTTATTGCACATCTATTTATTCTTTGCTTAATGATGACCTGAACCTACTTGTTGAAATTCTGAAGTAGCATTGTTTATTTGACCTGCTCTTTTGAAGGAAAATCCGATTGTATTGTTTTTATGATGTGAAGCCTGCAACTAAGAGAAAATAAGATAAAGACATATATACTTTCATCTTGTCTTCCATAATTTTTACGGTGTAGTGTCGTTTTTGGAACGGATGAACGCATGGTTATTGTGAGGGTGTGACGTACGCTTAACACGGTGCCTGACCCCCAACCGCTCGAGCCAAGCTACCACTGTGTTGGGAACCTGGTGACCGCTAACCCGGTTGCCCGGTTTCCAACATAAAATTGGTGTTCAGCGGTGGGATAGAGCTGTGCTTGCGTCTACTCGACAATAACTTTGGGTAGTCCATAGGCCTACACCGGGAGTTTTCTCCAAGCGGACTTCCTAATTTTGAGTTTTGTTTTTTCCAAATTTACTTCTGGTGGTGGGAGGAGGTATTACAAAAGGTACCCCCCCTGCATAGCTTCTGTAAGCAACTGTCTTCTATCCTGAGTGGGCAAAATGGAGTTTGTGTTGGAGGATGTGCAAACTTACACTGTGGCCCAACTCAGAGAGTTTTGTCAGCGAGAGGGGGTGTATTGTCCCCAAGGTGCAAAGAAGGGTGAGCTCCAGACCAGCTTGAGGGCTTGGGGGGAGGCACGACGAGAAAGCAAGGTTGAGAAGGAGGACAGGGATGGAGAGACTGACAGCGAGGGGGCTGGTTTGTACCAACCTGAGGTGGGGAACCTATTAGCGGGGCCCAGAACACTTTCAAGGAAGGGCAGCAGTGTCTCTAGCAGCGGCTTTTCAGAAGCAGAATTAACTGACCGGAGGGAGAAAAGACAGCTCACCTGGGAGTTGGCGAAGCTGGAGAAAGAAAAGGAGGAACGGAGGATGGCTCACGAGTTGAGGCTCAGGGAGATAGATCTCCAGATCCTACGGGTCGGGGCACACACTGTTCCTAATGGTGGCAGCGAAGAGAGAGAAATCACCAGGGAACCCAAACCCTATCTGCCAAAAGACATAGTAGCCAGCTATAGTGCGGGAGATGACATCGCCAAGTGGCTAGCGGCCTATGAGGTCTCTTTAAGAGCCCATGGGGTCCCAGAGAAATATTGGGGAGGGGGATTGTATAAATACATGCCTCCAGCTGGCAGGGATACATTATTGGCCCTGGAGCAGGATGAGCAGACCCACTGCCCCACCGTGAAAGTGGCGCTCGTGAGGAAGTTTGGACTAACACCCGAGAGGTACAGACAGAAGTTCCGGGGTAGCCACAAACTGGGCACACAGAATTGGGTGGATTTCCTGGACTATGCAAAGAAGGCATTAGAGGGTTGGATACAGGGCAGCGAGGTGAGGGACTACGAGGGGTTGTTTGATTTAATATTGAAGGAACACCTGCTCGAAAAATGTTTCCCCGAACTGCGTCAACACCTGGTGCATAGCAAGCTGACCAATCCCCGGAAGCTTGCTGAGGAGGCGGACATTTGGGCTAGTACCCGGGTGTCCACAAGCGGGACTGGAGGGGACTCTCAAAAGACCGGACAGGGCGCCCCCCAGAAGAAAGAGGGAGGGGAAAAGAAAACGGAGTTCTCTAAAGGCCCCCAAAATAGTTTCCAAGGGAAGGGAACGGGATTCACCCCTAGGGCTAACCCACCCAGAAACCCTAATCCTGGCCAGAGTCAGCAGCAAAGGGTTGTCCATTGCTTCGAGTGCGGTGGTGTCGGACACTATAAGGGAGATGTGAAGTGTCCGAAAAGACCACCCCCTCCCATCGGAGGAAAGGCCCCAGGAGTAGCTAGTGTAGTGCTCGGGGAGGAGATGCCTTTAGATAAGGGAAGGGAGTGGGCCGGTGTCACTTTAGTGTCCCTGGGAGAACGGGAGATGGTTCCTAAGATCCAGGTGCCCGCAAATACCACAAAGTATGGGCAGTGGGTCACCATCAATGGCCAAAGAGGGGAGGCTCTGAGAGACACAGGAGCCAGTATGACTATGGTACGTAGCCAACTGGTGTCTCCAGAGCAGGTGATTCCCAATGTACTCCACCCTGCCGCGATGGCTGACGGCAGAATGGGCCACTATCCGGTGGCCGAGGTTCCATTTGAATGGGAAGGGGTTGCAGGTTTGCTTCGAGTTGCCGTAAGCCCTGCCGTGCCAGTCGATTGTCTGCTGGGGAATGACATGGAGCATAATGCTTGGAAGGAGGTGGAATACCGGACTCATGCTGAGATGCTGGGTACACCTGACTGGGCCTGTGTCAGCACAGGGTCTGCGACTACCCGGAGGGGGAGTTCGTTTAGGCTGGAGCCTGGAACAAAGGCACAGCCGGCTGCCGACGAAGGGAAGAACCGAGGACAGGAGGAGCCTGCCTCGGCAACCGCACCCCGTGTGACGGATAGGCCACCGGAGGTGGTGGACCAGGAGTCCGTGGAGGGGGATGTTACCGAACTGGAGAACCTACCCATCCCGGCCGAGTGGCACGTGGAGGGAGGGCCGACCAGGGAGGAATTCTGCAAGGGCCAGAGGGAGTGTCCTACCCTTGAGGGACTGAGGCGACAGGCCGAAGCCCAGGCAGCAGGGAACGTTGAGGGGAACTACAACATTTACTGGGAGGATGGCCTCCTCTACAGTGAACCCAAGGCACCCATGCACGGATCGTCACGGGCCTTGGTTGTCCCTCAACGTTATCGAGCCTTTCTCTTGGAATTGGCTCATGAGATCCCCTTGGCAGGACACCTGGGGCAAGACAAAACCTTTGCCCGGCTTGTCCCACACTTTTATTGGCCTCAAATGAAAGTGTCGTCCGACACCTATTGCCGGACGTGTGTGTCTTGTCAAGCCAGTGGGAAAACAGGGGTGAAGCTGAAAGCTCCCCTGGAACCACTTCCTGTCGTTAGCACCCCCTTTGAAAGGGTGGGCATCGACATTGTGGGTCCGTTAGATCCGCCTACTACAGCTGGTCACAGGTTTATCCTGGTTCTGGTGGATCATGCCACACGGTACCCAGAGGCTATACCTCTGAGGACCATTACTGCACCTGTTGTGGCTAGGGCCCTGATGGGAATCTTTACCAGAGTGGGTTTTCCCAAGGAAGTTGTGTCTGACAGGGGGACCAACTTCATGTCAGCATACATGCGGGCCATGTGGAAGGAGTGTGGAGTGACCTATACCCAGAGGCTATACCTCTGAGGACCATTACTGCACCTGTTGTGGCTAGGGCCTTGATGGGAATCTTTACCCGAGTGGGTTTTCCCAAGGAAGTTGTGTCTGACAGGGGGACCAACTTCATGTCAGCATACATGCGGGCCATGTGGAAGGAGTGTGGAGTGACCTATCGGTTCACCACCCCTTACCACCCCCAGACCAATGGTCTGGTGGAGAGGTTCAATAAAACCTTGAAAGGTATGATCAGAAGTCTGCCTGAAAGCCTGCGGAGGAAATGGGACGTCCTCCTACCCTGTCTATTGTTTTCTTACAGGGAAGTGCCACAGAAGGGAGTGGGCTTCAGCACCTTCGAGCTTTTGTATGGGCACCCTGTGCGTGGACCTCTCAGCCTGGTGAGAGACGGATGGGAAAGAACTCCCAGAAAGCTTCCCCAGGACGTGGTGAGCTACATGCTGGCCTTCCGGAGCCAAATGGCTAAGTTGTGGAAGCAAGCTTCTGACAACTTGGAAGCCAGCCAAGCAGCGATGAAGGCGTGGTATGACCACAACGCTCATCCGGTGGAATTGGAGCCTGGCCAGAAGGTGTGGGTGATCGAACCAGGAGAGCTTAGCGCCCTCCAGGATCGCTGGTCAGGACCCTTTGAGGTGTTGGAGAAGAAGGGTAAGGCTACCTACTTGGTGGATCTGAAGACCCCTCGCCAGCCCCTACGGGTGCTGCATGCCAACCGCCTCAAACCCCACCATGAGAGGCCCAAAGTCATATTGCTGATGGTGACTGACGGAGCAGAGGACGTGGAAAGCGAGCCTCTCCCCGACTTATTTGCGTCTCAAGAGAAGGATGGGTTGGTGGAGGGAGTGATTCTCTCCCCGTCCCTAACTCCTGAACAGCAGGAGGACTGCCGCCAGGTCCTGGGGCAGTACTCTTCGTTGTTCTCCCTTGTTCCAGGTAGGACTCACCTGTGCTTCCATGACGTGGACACAGGAGACAGCCCACCTGTGAAGTCAAAGATCTACCGGATGACAGACAAGGTGAAGGCCAGCATTCACAGTGAAGTCACTAAGATGCTGGAGCTAGGAGTGATTGAGCCTTCCAGCAGCCCCTGGTCCAGTCCGGTGGTATTAGTACCAAAAGCTGTACCACCGGGTGCCCAACCGGAACTGAGGTTCTGTGTGGACTACCGGGGACTGAACTCAGTAACCAAGACTGATGCTCATCCGATTCCAAGGGCGGATGAACGGATTGACCGGCTGGGAGCTGCCCAATATCTGAGTACCTTTGACCTTACTTCCGGGTACTGGCAGATCTCTCTGACTGATGGAGCTAAGAAAAGGTCAGCCTTCTCCACACCCAAGGGCCACTACCAGTTCTGCGTGATGCCCTTTGGGCTCAAGAACGCACCTGCCATGTTTCAGCGTCTGGTGAACCAGATCCTCGCTGGAATAGAGAGTTTCTCTGCTGCTTATCTGGACGACATTGCCGTCTTCAGTAACAGCTGGGAGGATCACTTGCGTCACCTGCAAACTGTTCTCCAGGCCCTGAAGCAAGCTGGTTTAACGATCAAGGCCAGTAATTGCCAGATCGGGCAGGGGTCAGTAGTGTACCTAGGACACTTGGTGGGTAGGGGAGCGGTGCAACCCCTCCAGGCGAAAATCAAGGCCATCATGGCCTGGGAACCCCCCAAGACTCAGACTGAGGTCCGAGCTTTTCTGGGCCTCACCGGATATTACCGCCGCTTCGTGAAGGGGTATAGTACCATTGTGGCCCCCCTCACGGAGCTTACGTCCAAGAAGCAACCTCGACGGGTAGTCTGGACGGAGGCTTGTCAGCAGGCCTTTGTGAAACTGAAGCAAGCCATGTCCGGTCTTAAGGGCCCCAGATTTTTCCAAGGAGTTCATTGTCCAGACGGATGCATCGGAACATGGCATTGGGGCAGTGTTATCGCAACTCAATGAAGAGGGTCTGGACCAACCCGTGGTCTTCCTATCCCGGAGACTACTTCCCAGGGGACCGAAGTGGAGCGCAATAGAGCGTGAAGCCTTTGCAGTGGTATGGGCTCTGAAGAAGTTGCGGCCATACCTGTTTGGCTCGCACTTCCTAGTTCAGACCGATCACAGACCCCTTCGGTGGCTGATGCAGATGAAGGGGGAGAATCCCAAGTTGCTAAGGTGGTCTATCTCCCTACAGGGAATGGACTTTCAGGTGGAATATCGGCCTGGAGTGGACCACGCCAATGCAGACGGTCTCTCAAGGTATTTCCGCCTTAGTGATGAGAACTCCAAAGGGGTTGGGTAGCTCTCCCCACTTTCAGCTGGGGGGGACGCGTGTTAGACCTGTCAGCCCTTTGGGTGGTCCCTCCTCATCATTATTTATTTTGTCCCACTTCTGCCTCAAACCCTGTTATAATTTTTCCTTTTTTGAAACCACCAGACTTGTTAGTGTTGATGCAGGGTCAGGGAGCCATTTTCTCTACCCCTGGAACTTCTGTCTGAGGGCCTGAGACACAAAATGGTGGCCACCCATTGTCACCTGTGACATAACCAGAACTCACTGGAGGTTTCTAGAACCTTCTGGAACATTCTAGAATCCTGGGATAGTGGGAGGCAGTTTTAGAATGTTGGGAGGCCATCTTAGAGAGGCAGTTGGCATCTGACTGGAGAGGAGAGAGGACAGATATAGAAGGAGGTCGGAGTAAGGCAGCAGGGGTGGAAACCAGTGCTTGGAGTGGGGTCCAGAAATCCACCCTTGATGCTAGTCCCTACTGACCAAGCCCAGCCTAAAGCCCTGTGTGGGACCAAGACCAGAAGAACCATCTTAAGGATCTGAACATTTGGAACAGGCCTTAAAGAGGAAGAACAGCAAGCTCCTGACCTGTTCAGCGGTGTCCTCCTGAAGTCCTGACGTCGAGAAGCCTGGAGACCTGGGGCCTGAGGTAGAGAAGCGGCGCTGACAGAAAGCAGACGTCGTACCCGGAGCCGTCAGAGGTCGAGTGAGGGCGCCCACGGAGGTCGTGGAGAGGCGCCGGAGGTCGAGTAGGGAGTCACCAGAGGTCGAGTGAGGGCGCCGACGGAGGTCGTGGAGAGGCGCCGGAGGTCGACAGGGGAGTGAAGTCCGCCCACCGGAGTCGCCGGAAACTGAGGTGAAGCGCGCCGGAGGTCGGGAGTGGAGATCGCACTCCGGAGACACCCGGAAGCGGGGAGACCGTGTCCCTGCGACGCCGGAAGGCGACATCGAGTCGAGACCGCCCAGCGACATCGAGTCGAGACCGCCCAGCGACATCGAGTCGAGACCGCCCAGCGACATCGAGTCGAGGCCGCCCAGCGACATCGAGTCGAGGCCGCCCAGCGACATCGAGTCGAGGCCGCCCAGCGACATCGATCCGGAGCCGCCTCACGGCGTCGACACAGCGCCGAGCGGAGCCGATCGTCGAGGAAGGGACAGTATGTGGTAGAGGGGGCGTCTGAGGCCCCGTGGAGCCCTAAAGACCATCCTAGGGGTTAGAGGGGTGTTAGGACCAGCCTGGGAGTGCCAGGGGTGAACTGAGACTGGTACAGTGACCTCCGTAAAGGGCTGTGTAGTTTGGAGGGCCAGATCTTTAGGTTACCCTTGTTCTGCCTCAGCTTAAGCCCCAGCCTTGACCAATCTAGGTGGGACACCCCCATGCCATCCAAATGACCACAAGCTGTGTATGGGCAAAGTAAGACCAAGTGACCTCATGAAAGTGATCTGATCTGTAATTGTCATGGATTGCTTTACCTTAATTATTGAAGGTGCTTTATTTATTGTCTTCCACTAATTTATACTTGCACTGTATTTATTGTCTGACAGTATTTATTTGCCGTCTGTATTTATTGCACATCTATTTATTCTTTGCTTAATGATGACCTGAACCTACTTGTTGAAATTCTGAAGTAGCATTGTTTATTTGACCTGCTCTTTTGAAGGAAAATCCGATTGTATTGTTTTTATGATGTGAAGCCTGCAACTAAGAGAAAATAAGATAAAGACATATATACTTTCATCTTGTCTTCCATAATTTTTACGGTGTAGTGTCTTTTTGGAACGGATGAACGCATGGTTATTGTGAGGGTGTGACGTACTCTTAACACGGTGCCTGACCCCCAACCGCTCGAGCCAAGCTACCACTGTGTTGGGAACCTGGTGACCGCTAACCCGGTTGCCCGGTTTCCAACATTGGGCTATTAAGTCGTTTCCTACTTCGTATTTCGGTTTCTGTAGTGTGCACTTGTACAACAACTGTTCACTGATTGTTAGTTTAAAAAAAATAGATGTTGTGAATTTATCTGTCAAGAAAGGTGATGAGAATCATTGGAACAATATGGGATTTGCTGTGCCTTGGTTTCCAGGGGATTTTAGAAAGTCTGTAATTTTTAGGCACCTGGGAGTGTTCTTTTTAATGTTTTGAGCATGTGGGCCGGTGTTGGTGTTTGGGCTAATAAAATTGTTACCGTTGTTTACTTGGGCTGATGGCTTAGGTTTGATCTTCGTGGTGTGTTTCTTTGCTGCCTTAACGGCCTCTCGTACCCTTCCGGACCTCATGATGGCAGTGAGCAGAGCATAGGATTGCTCTCCTCTTTTGGTACCCTTTTCTACACTTATTTATTTATAAAGTTTTATATAGCGCGAACATGATACCGAGGGATATCAGAACGCTTTACAGTTGTGAGGAAAGGAAGGTAAGTACATGTGTCAATTAGGAAAACAGACAAAATCACATATCAAAATGGAAGTCACAGGACACTAACGATTTCACGTACATGGGATCAGCAGAATAATAAGGACATAACTGGTACATATCGAGAAGGAATAGCATCCAGCGCAAGGGCTTAAAGGTGTAAGTCCAATGCATTAGAGCAGACGATCCAACAACCTATTAAGGTAAGAACTTGTTCATAAGGGATCTTTTTACTTCCAATTTGAAGCCATCCTTGGAGGAGATTCTACGTATTTCCGGTGGGAGGGAGTTCCAGATCTTCGGAGCTGAGCCGGAGAAGGCTCGGTGGTATGATCTCTTTTTTCGAAAGATCTGAGGTTTCAGGAGGAGAGAGTTAGCACTCAAGCCCCTCCGGATAGTTCCAGTTTTTGCACTGGATAACTGAGGGTTTTGAAATGGAGGGCTTTGTGCGATAGGCAAGCAATCTTTAGCTGCATTCTCGCTTTGTAGGGCAGCCAGTTTAGGGATTTTAGGACTGGAGAGATGTGCGCATTTCTTTTGGTACCCGTAACCAGTCTGGCCGCCGCATTTAATGAGGCCCTTAGTGGGGCCAAGGTGTATTTGGGGAGACCTCAGAGCGTAGCACTGCCATAGTCAAGTTTTGGCAAAACCAGCGCTTGTACCACTTGTTTGAAGTCAGCTTGTGGGAGGAAAGGTTCGAGCTTCCAGAGTATCCTCAACAGGTGGTTAGCTCCCTTGCATACTTTGCTAATATGAGTCTTCATGTTCAAGTGCTTGTCCAGAGTGATTCAGAGGGATTTAGCGGAGTCGATAATGAGGGGGAAGCAGTTGAAGGCAGTGAGGTGGTTCATCCAAAGATCTAGTTTAGGGGTGTGATTTGGAGGAGAGATGAGAAGGAATTCTGTTTAGGAGGTGTTGAGCAGGAGGTGGTTCAGTTAACCAGTTTTGAGTAGTCAGTAGTGTAGTGTTGAGTGAGGTGATGTTATCCAGGGAGGAGATTTTCAGATAGAGTTGGGTGTCATCCGCATACATATGGAAGTGAATGTCCATGGAATTTAGTGCATCAGCTAGCAGTTCCAAGAACAAGTTGAAGAGTATGGGAGATAGGGCGGACCCTTAGGGGACACCCATGGATACTGGAGATGGCTGCGAGAGAGAGTGATTCGCCTTAACTCTTTGGGATCTGTGATGGAGGAAAGACGAGAACCATTGCAACACCGGACCAAACAATCCCATCCTGTGCTCTAGGATGGATAGGCGGTTGTCGTGATTAACAGTGTCAAACGCAGAGGAAAGGTCAAGGAGGAACGATTCATTTTGATCAAGCATTTTTAAAATGTTGTCATAACGTGAGTGAGAGCCGATTCGGTGCTATGCACACTACGAAAGCCAGATTAATGTTGGTCCAGAAGACGGAACTTCTCAATGTGAGCACAGAGTTGAGACTGGACGCATTTTTCTAGGAGTTTGGCGAGGGTGGGGATGTTGGAGATAGGGCGGAACTTGTTGAGGTCAGCGCTGCCTGCAGAAGTTTTTTTTTTTTTAATATGGGTGTTATCTGAGCTGCTTTTAGGCACTCCGGGATTGTGCCTTGTGCCAGAGATGCGTTGACCATCTTTGTCCAGATGGGAGAGACGAAATCCTAGATTTCTTTGAAGATGGAAGGTGGGAACGGGTCGCTGAAGTGATTAGAAGGGTTGATACTCTGAAGAACCTTTTTAATGTCTCTTTCACTGAGGGGGGTAAAGGTGTCCCAGGAGGCATTATTCATGATTAGGGCTCCCGGTTTTATGGTATTTATTTTTTTAACATTTCCGTCTGTATTTATCCATATTTATTTTTATGTCATTTTATCTGTATATATCTGTATTTATTTTTGTCGCAAGCAAAAAAAGACGTTGCAGCTAGTATTTTTCCACATTTATTTAAATACAGTGCAAATGGTTGTTATAGGTTTAGCTATGTGTGTATATGCGCCACATATGTTTCATGCAACATGCAATACCTACCACTATTCTTTAGTGCGAGCACGTGTTTTGGAGAGTAGGATCTGCACTTATGTTGCCCCTACTTTTTTTCTGATGTATACACTGGTTTCTGGCTATAGTCTGGCTGGGTCCCTGCTAATCAGGGCCCCAGTCTCTCTGTTCTCTCTAAACGACTTGGTGTGCATATTAGATGCACTAGTGATTGGATACTGTGGTACCTTATGAGCCCCTAGTATATGGTACCTTAGGTACCTAGGGCATTGGTACTTCACAGGCCTACCAGGGGCTGCAGCATGTATTATGCCACCCCTGGGAAGCAGACTCAATCTGACACCACAGGCCTGCTACTGCAGCCTGTGTGAGGTAGTGTTAGCACTCCTCACTGAGGTATAGGTTACTATATCTCACCATACACACACACATAAACCTATCAGCCACCCCTATGGCAGGCCCTATCAATCCTGAGGGCAGGGTGCTTGGTTTACTATGTGAGGGGGTGCCACGTCATGAGCAGGACCCCTCTGCAGCTACCAGAGTCTATTCTCTATGGCTGTTTGTGGATGCTGTTAAACCATATAGTCTTAAGTGCATTATACATGCTAGCTTTGGAATGACTGCATCAAAACATGTCGTGTTTGGTGTCAAACAACTTGGAATCATACCCCCACATCAGTTCATGATATGGGAGCATGATCCCACCCTTCTAGAGGGGACGACATGTACCCACTGTACTAAAACGACAAATCTGAAAGAGCCCTGGCATCACAAAATGGATGCCACCAGCACAGACACTGGGCTGCCCTCCTGCTGCTGACCGAAACTCACAGTGGAGGAAGCCCAACAAAAGGCATCCTGTCACAGGGAGGTGTCACTACCTTCCAGACAGGATTTAGTGTATTGGAGCTGGGTGGGTGCACTTCTAGAGTGCTTTGAAGTCCTGCACTGGGGGAGCAGTAGGCTCCTCTGTGCATATGACAGCTCAAACCGGTTCAGGGGCTACCTGTCCCTGCTCTGGCGCAAAACTGGACAAAGGGAAGTGGGTGTAACCACCCCCTACCCTGACCCTCCTAGAGGATTGGTCATAGAGCTAGTCCCTCCATTATCTTCACTATAAGATAGCAAGCATTGCCATTGCAAAGCAGATAACCCTGGACGACGCTCTACAAAGAAGAATCCTGGCCCTTCGACGTTCGACTACCTTTGGAAGACAGAAGAATCTCCCTTGGAGTCAAGGAGTGACTCCCGTGCTTGGCAGGCACCAAAAACCTTATCAACGGTTGCAAACTTTCCCGCTCCCGCCGGAGTTCGAAGTCCCTGCTGCCCCGGAAGTGGATTTCCTGACTTCTCGACGGCCATTGTGAGTCCCCAGCAGAGCTGTGGCGAGTGGACCCCACGAGTGACTAGGAACAGCAATATCCGGGGACCGTGCACTATTGTCGAGTGCAATCCCTTAACAACGTTCAACGAACTTGTGCATTGGACCACTTGTGGCCCAAGCCTCCAGCAGGTCTTGCAGCAAAAATCAGCGGCCTACCCCGTCCCGAGTGACCGTGGGCTCCTGTGAAGCATTTCCTGAAGAGGCGTCTTCGCGATCACTTGCCCGTTGGCTAGTGGGTCCCCCGAAGACTTTATCGACTAAAAGGGCTCCCCTGGTTGCTCCAGGCCTGCCCTCACTCACCCTCACTGGGTGAGTCCCTCAGACCTTGCTGGTCTGCACCATTGACTTTCTTCAGTCTACACGAGACTTGCAGTTCCCAAGGCTTGTTGGCTCCAATCCGGTTGCCAACACCGCAGTCAGCTGCAGACGTCGTGGGACACTCCGAATCCAGCTGCTGGTCAACGTCGATCTCTCCTGGACCTCGTGAGTGAAGAGTCAACACCATCGATGACCTGAAATCACCAGACATCACTGGTCAGCGATTTTCCTGGCCTCCGGTCACTGGCAAGTGACCTTGAACACTGTCTCCTCAATTTTCAGGTCTTCACCAGCTTGAATCCACCCTTGGATTCCACCAGACACTTCTTCAGGCGACGCAAGCAGCAAGTCTTCTTTGGTCTCCATAGAAAACAGCGACGCGACCCGACACCAAAAGACACCTATGCACCCGGCTTCCCTGGGTGAGGTAACTTGTGCACTCCGGTGCCCTAGTGTGTGTTGGCCCTCGAAATACTTACCTTGTAAGTGGCTTGCTTGTGGACTTCCTCGAAGTACCCTTAAACTTTAAAAATCAAACCGCAACTTGCTCCATTGTAATCAATAGGGAACCCGCTGCTGTGTTCACACACTGCACGCGTCTCCCGTGGGCCTGTTACTTACCTGCTAACACTGCAGTAGTGAAGCCCCAGCAATTCCCCAGGCCCTAGGCCTTGTCATTTTGCAAGTCGATATCCGTAAGCCATTTTTTTAGTATATGGTCTGGTACGCCCCTAGGGCTCCAGCCATATTTGTGCTTAACTTATTGTGAAACGTTGATATTTGAATGTGTTCCTGGCTTCTAATCTCATATAGAGATTAGTAGAGTGTGTCTAGAAATAAATACATATATATTTGATATATATACCTGTGTGGTGTCCTTTCATTTGGTAATTCAAGAGATTATAAGGTAAAACAAGCTGCTTTACATTCCTTAGAGACTTAGCCTGAAGGCTGCTCTCCACAGCCACCACTAGGATAGCTTTCTTTAAAAGGTTGTCTTAAACCTATCTACCATAAGAGTCGAATTGGACTTGTGCAAGGTGGCCAATATAACTAGTGACCAGCCAACTTCTCACAACGTGGTCCCGCCAGATCTAGTGGTAACCTAGATGGGGATGACAAAAAACAAGGAAACTAGAAATAGTGGTCTATATGAGAAATGATAGTCATCCTGAGAGCCCCACACAAGTCAGTGCATTTGTGATATTGAAATGCACTCATCGTTAAAAACACAATTAAAAAGGAAGGATGACTGGATGAAAGCGAAAATTGAAAAGGATCAAGTACATGGTGGGATGCCTCACCTAACTAGATGATAGCGCTTGCTTCATGAGGTTTTCTCCGCTCTTGACACCTCAGTTGATGGTGTTCTGCACAGTAGGGGATATAACAAAGCGTAGTGACTGTCGTCACCAGAAGACCCACTATGGTGATGTAAGGCTAAGGCAGGTCCCAACCGGGTAATCAGGCGTCCGAGAGATCACCCATACTCTAGCGCAGTAAGCGAGTGTACCTGAAGACCATCGTGAGGCAACAAGCGACCAATGGCCAGGGCGGCGGGCGACCACACAGAGGGTGGAGATGCTGTAGGGGTAGCCCCGTCAAGCCCGGCCACTGCCGCGTGCAACCCAGAGTAGTCTTCAGACCGTGCTGCTGAAAGCGCCGGAGCCTGGGAAAATGCCGGGCGTGAAAACACCACGAAGGGAGGGACCCATTCAGTCCCACTGCACCGCCAATATAAGTACAACATATCGCTAAGCCCGTTCACTCACCTGTCCTGTACGGACGCACGCTGGAAACCTACCCCACGCGTCGAGCCGATAAACCCGATCGAAAGGATGCCGGTGTAGCGGAGTTTAAATACACGGCTTACTCGGTGCCTGCGCTCAGTGGGGGACGGAAGTCGGCATCACGTCACATGGTGGCTCCGGCGTCCAAAGCGTGTAGTGTGCATCGGCTCAAACAAAGTAGCGGCCATCTTGGAGTGTGTTTTTGGGTATCAGATGCAAAAAAGTGCCAGTTAAAAGCAGTGTATGAAGCAGTCCGTGTCAATAAAGTACCAGACAGACAGTAAAAAGGAGGGGGAATTAATTGAAACCAAAGTGGTAAAAGTGCACGATGAGTGAAACTTCGCGTGTACAAAAAGTAATAGGTCATCAGATAAAATCTTGGTCATACTCATAAGGGGACAAAACCCAGGACAAGCACAACAATGGTCTCATATAAAGGATAAAGATAGCCACGTTGTAGTAAGGCAATCCGTATTAAGTGTACATGCAGAATGTGGATCAGTACACTCAGTCCCGGTGAATCCAAGTAGAGCCCATGAAATAAAAAACATATATTGCAAACACAGTATAGCGTGGAGGATTAATCAAACCCTTGGTCGTACCAGCGGGTACAAAGTGTGGAATCAATGCCTTATGAATTAAGGTAACCAATTATCTCCTGGTCAGGGCAGCCCAAGGTATATTGTCATTAAGGCCAAGTGAGTCCGTAGATAGGCGGTGCACCCATCTGCTCGATTCTGAAAAGGGCCTGGTGAGTGATTTTAGTGTGTGCCTCAAGTACCACCCATTTTAGAGAATCTGCCTTATGGTTGAGGTCCTTGCAATGTGTGTATAGTTTAGTTGTAGTTTTCATACATCTCACGTTACTCTTATGCTCTGTGATTCGTAACTTTATCGGCCTCATAGTCATCCCCACATATTTTTTCTCACAGGGACATGTAATCATGTATATAAATCTAGGTGTATTACAGTTGGTGTGTCTCATGAGTCGCCATGTGAAGGTATCAGTCAGCTTAATCTCTTTGACAATGCTTGTCTGGTCACAGACAAGAGCACATACCGCAGGGATGGTGACCGGTAACCGGTGGTAGGTCCCACAAAGTCCTCTGGACACCTTGTTCCTACATTTTGGGCCTAGTATGTATTAGGATATCCTTCAGGTTTTGTGTACGTTTAAAGGCAAACCTTGGTTGTGGGAGGATCAGGTACCCCGTGTTCACTATACCCCAATGTTTGTTGATGGTTTTTTTAATTAGTGAGGAATGGGGGTGAACGGGGTGACAAAAGTAAGCTCCTCCGTTTGTTCTTTAGTCGAGACCTGGAGCAGTACCTCTCGTGGGTTAATCATAGCCCTTTTATAAGAATTCCTAACCTGTTGACCTGGGTAGCCTCTCTCTCTCAGGTTGTGTTGTAAGTACTGGGCCTCTGTTTTGTAGTCAGCCAAGGTACTACAATTTCTCCTAGTGGGGAGGAACTGTCCAAACGGTTGGTTGTACCGGAGCGCCCTAGGATGGTGACTGTTGTATAGGAGGAGACTGTTCCTGTCAGTGGCCTTCTTATACAAGGTTGTACTCAAACCAGCATTGGTGAGTAGTATCCTCATATCCAGGAAGGGGATGCTCGAGTCCGATATGGTGTGAGAAATTGAGGAATGTATTTTGCGTATTAACCCAGTGGCAAAACGCCTCACAGGTTGTTGCGTCCCCTTTCCACAGGATGAGGATATCATCTATGTACCTCTTCCATAGTGTCAAGTTAGCTCTATAGGGGTTGTTAGGGTTCATAATGACATCTTCCTCAAAGGTTGCCATATACAGGCAGGCTACACTCGGGCGAAGGTACTCCCCCAGCAAAGATCCTATGCCTGACACTATTGGTCTACCTGGGACAGGTGTAGTGTTCGTGTGGATCTTCGTGAGGGTAAAGAGATATGGTGTCCTGGGGTCTTTGGTTATAAGGAAGTCAGCTTCCTTCCTAGTTATCCAACCGTTGTTCTCAGCCTCAAAGACCAAAGTCGCTATCTCTGCTGATAGTCTGGGATCTACGGCGAGGGGGGTGTAGTGACTGGTGTTGCCAAGTTATCGTCTACACACCATCATAGTCTGGAGTGGATTGGATTACAATAGCCCCACCCTTATCGGCTTGTTTGATTGTAATGTTGGTGTCATTAGATAATGTCATGGCTGCCTCCCTTTCAACATTGGAGAGATTGTGGAAGTGCGTAGTTCTAGGGGAGTGGGCCAGGTCCTTAAGTACGGCTCCCTCAAAGGCCAGAATCTCAGGGGGGACCATACTGTTAGGGGGGAACCTAGACGGGTTACGCAATCCGGTGTCATCCTGTTCAGGTGGGGCCCTGTCATGAAAGAAGGCCTTCAGCCATACCTTCCTGAAAAAATCCTGCAGTTCACACATCTCATTGAATTTGTCAGGTGTGGGTACAAACCCCAGGCCCTTTTCTAGGGCTCTTTTTTCAGTATTGGTAAGGTTCCTAGTCGAGAGATTAACCACTAGGCCCTATTTTCCCTGCTCATGCTCCTGGTCTCTACCGAGTGTGGGGTCTGGTCCTGCCATTGCACCCCCTTCTGTGCTCTTATTCTTCGCCCTCTTCCTTTGCCCCAGCCTCTGCCTAAAAAAGGGGAGTTACTCATGGGGAAGTATTGCAGGGGGCCTTGAGGGTACATGGGGAATTGTCTGGATTTATGCCAGGCAGATCAACCCATCTAAACCTTAGGCGAACTCACAAGTGTCTTATGAAAGTACAGAACCGGACAAGCCCACAGGTGTTTTTTTTATCATTAGACGCGTTAAAACCGTTTGACGTCACTTGGCCATTTCTTGACGCCACTCTGGCTAAATTTGGATTAGGGACAAAATTCCGCAGCTGGGTGGCACTCCTGTACAACCAACCGATGGCCACAGTGCGCGTCAATGGTCAGTGCTCGGCGCCCTTCCCCAATGAGAGAGGGACTCTGCAGGGTTGTCCCCTTTCATCCCTCCTTTTCGAGCTCACCCTCGAGCCTCTGGCCTGCCCCATCAGGATACACCCCTCTATTTGTGGTTTCCATATCACGCCTGCAGACACAGAGGAGGAAAAAATGTCTCTCTATGCTGATGGCATTTTGATGTAGATCACTCACCCCGAAACAACCATACGGGCCCTATTCGACTTGATTACTGAGTACGGAAGCCACTCGGGCTACAAAATCAACTGGAACAAATCCACATTCTCCTGCCAGACCAACGCACAAATAGACTGCCCCCTGCCCGGATAACTGCGAGTAGTGCAAAGGGGCTTCAAATACCTGGGTATTATCGTCACTCCACACTTGGAGGTGTGTCGGAGGGAAAACCTGGGAACAGTCCTGAACAACTTGGAGTAAGATGTGGAGAGGTGGAGGGACCTCCCCCTCACCCTGCTCAGTCGGGCGGCCATTTTTAAAATGATCACCCTGCCCTAACTCCTATACGCCCTTCAAAACTCGTACCATCCCTTACCCAAAGCTAATTTTACGGAAATAACTTGCAAACTTCGAACACTACTGTGGCAAGGGCGACACCCTAGAATTGCACTCAAGACATTGCAATGCAATCCCTACAATGGAGGGATAGCACTCCCCGACATAGAAGCCTATTACTGGGTGTCCCATTTGATACCCATAAACAAGTGGATACACAAACACAGACCATCCCACATACCACCTTGAGAGGGAGCAAATGCTACCTCATACACATTAACACTATATTTACGGGGAAGGGTGGTTCCCCCCTGTTGCCCGCAACTCAAGTGACCCTGTCAGCATGGACGAGGGCGACCAAGACCATGGGTTGGAGGGGACGGATCACGGGGAACACACCTGTAGGACTTGGCCCTTTTTCCCTCAGTTGTTTTCATTTTTCATGTTGATGCAGATTCAGGGAGCCATTTTACCTACCCCTGAAACTTCTGTCTGAGGGCCTGGAGCACAAAATGGTGGCCACCTGTGACATCACCAGCATCCACTGGAACCTACCAGCACCTTCCAGAACATTCCAGAACTCTGTGACAGTTGGAGGCGGTTTAGAATGTTGGGAGGTGAAGACAGAGTGTTGGCAGTTGGAGCTGGCAGTTGGCACCTGACTGGTGAAGGGAGAGCAGCACAACAGTGAAGGAGGAAGGAGTGAAGCAGCAGGGGTGGAAACTTGTGCCTGGAGTGGGGTCCATAAACCCACCCTTGATACTAGTCCCTACTGATGGATCCCAGCCTGTAGCCCTGTGTGGGAAGAAGCCAGAAAAACTCATCCTAAGGACCTGGACAGCAGGAACAGGCCTTAGAAGCAGAAAGCAGCAAGATCCTGACCTGGAAACTGGTTTCCCTGGAGTCCGGCGTCGAGTAGCCTGAGACCTGGAGCCCGAGGTGGAGAAGCGGCGCTGACTGAAACAGCAGACGTCGTACCCGGAGCCGCCTGAGGTCGTGAGAGGGCGCCGACGGAGGTCGTGAGGAATTCCAGAGGTTGAGGAGGAAGTTAACCGAGGTCGAGTGAGCGGCGTCATCGGAGGAGTGAAGTCCGCCCTCCGGAGTCGTCGGAGACCGAGGTGAAGTGTACCGGAGGTCGGGAGTGAGGATCGCACCCCGGAGTCGCCGGAAGTCGACTTCGAGGCCAGGCCGGCCGACGTCACCGGAGCCGAGAGCGCCAACGGACCGGAGTCGCCCGAAGTCGACATCGAGTAGAGACTGCCCGACGCCGTCGAATCGGAGGTTGAGATCGAACCGAGGCCGCTGACATCGGACCGGAACCGCCTACCGGCGTCGTCAAGAACTGACATTGTGCCGAGGCCGCCGAGACCGAACCGGAACCGCCTCACGGCGTCGACCCGACTCCAGCGGCGTCGGAGCATCAGAAAAAGGGCAGTAAGTGGAGTAGAGGGCGCCTAAGGCCCTGTGGAGACCTGAGAGACTGCTCTAAGGGGCTAGGGAGGTGCTGGAACCAACCTGACTGTGCCAGGGGTGAATTGGGACTAACCTAGAGAGGTTGTGTGGAGAGAGAAAGCCAGGGCACTGGTATTCCCCCCTTGATCTACCTCAGTTTAGGCCTCAGCCTTGTCCCAGCCAGGGAGTAGAACCCCTCAAGCCTTCCACAACCCTACATGTTGTGCCTGGGCCAAATCAGCCCTTAGGAATTGAAAAGTGATCTGATTACATGAGTGTTGCTGTATACTTTTAATTATTTATTGGGGGCAACGTATTTATTGTGTTTAACTTATTTATTGCTTCACTATATTTATTGGTCCACAGGACTTGTTGGTGTACAATATTTATTGGTGACAGTATTTATTGCCTCAGAATATTTAATTGCCTGTATTACCTGCACTGTTATTTATGTCCTTTATATTTATGATCACCCCTATTTATTGAATCTCCAGACAGTATTTATTTGACCTGCACTATTTAAAATTTGTATATTGTGATTGACTTATTTATTTTCCCAATCAGCAACTAAGAGAAAAAGATAAAGAAAGATATTTTCATAATTTTTACGGTGTAGAGTCGTTTTTGGAACGGATGCACGCATGGTTATTGTATGGGTATATTGTATGCTTAGCACGGTGCCTGTTTCCTGACCACTCGAGCCAAGCTACCACAGTGTGTTCGGGGAGTCCACCACCACCCTGCGGAGTGGGAGTGGGCTGTTTCCAACATAAATTGGTGTTCAGTGGTGGGATAGAGCTGTGCCTACGTATACTCAACAATAACTGTGGGTAGTCCATAGGCCTACACCAGGAGTTTTCTCAAAGCGGCCTTCCTAATTGTGGGTTTTTGTTTTTTCCAAATTTACTCTGGTGGTGGGAGGAGGTATTATTAAAGGTACCCCCCTGCATTGTTACTGCACAAAACCTGTCCTCTAACCTGAGTGGGCAAGATGGAGTTTGTACTAGAAAATCTAGAAACGTACACTGTGGCCCAACTCAGGGAGTTTTGCCAGCGGGAGGGGGTGTACTGTCCCCCAGGAGCAAAGAAGGGTGCACTCCAAACCAGCTTAAGGGCTTGGGGGGAGGCACGCAGGGAAAGCAAGGCTGAGGAGGAAGACAGGGATGGAGAGCCTGACCCCGAGGGGGCTGAGATGTACCAACCTGAGGTGGGGAACCTGTCAGCAGGGCCCAGGACACTTTCTAGGGAGGGCAGCCGTGCCTCTAGCGGTGGCTTGTCTAAAGTGAAGTTAACAGACCGGAGGGAGAAAAGACAGCTCACATGGGACTTAGCAAGGCTGGAAAAAGAGATGGAGGAAAGAAGGATGGCGCACGAGCTTCAGATGAAAGAGTTGGAGCTGCGTGCCCTCCAGAGGAGTGTGTCCAGCGAGGACACTGGTGGCAGCATACCAGAAGCTTCACAGGAGCTAGAAGTTTATTTACCCCAGGATGACATCACTAGGGTGTCTGAGGAGGCATTGGGGTGGGAACCTGAAGGGGGTGGTGCAGGGATCTCCCAACCCAGCGAGGTGGGAGAAGTGGCAGATAGCCCAGCTAGGTCCCAGGGAGAGAGGGTTGTAGGGCCTCACGACCTATCTGTAGGAAGGCGTGAGACGGGGAGGTGTCCCGAGGTGCCCCAACCGAAGTCTCAGGGCCTGGAGAGTTCCGCAAGGGAACCCCAGGTTGGGAGCCTAGGCTGTCCCGATGTGCCCTCCAGTGCAGGGGAGCCCCTAGTGTCAGGAGGACCCAGGGCGACTGTAACCAGCGCGCCTGAGGTTCTGGGGTTGGCCCAGTTTCAGGGATTAGGTCCTGGGCTGGGATGCCAGGCTCAGGGGTTGCCTGGCGGGTGGGGCCTCTGTTAACCAGGTCCCCCCGAAATTGACTTCCAGGGGTACTTTTCCCGTTAGGAGGGTGCTGAAATCTGGAAGGGGGTGCAGAGGGAGGATGGTCTCGCCTCGGGCACCGACTCGGCCTAAGGGTTTAGACCCTAGGTCGAAGGATCAGTTGAGGGGTCAAGGCCCTAGACTGAGGAGGAAGTGTTGGTCTGAGGGTGCCTTGCAGGGTAGGGTGAGGAACCCCAGAAGGAGAGTTAGGGGGAGGAGAGCCTCGCCCCTGAAGGCTGGTCAGCCTAAGGGTGTGAACCCCAGGAGGAAGGACCAGAGGCAGTTTAGGACTGCAAGGAGGAGGACCGGAGTGGTCAACGGGCACTACAGGCCTGGGGCTACTGCCCCCCCACTCCGCGAGATCACCCGGGCCAGAGACATCTGGATGGCCCAGGGGCCGGTCCTGGCCACAACTAGCTAGGGAGCCCCCGTGGGGTGGTTTTGTTGGTCCAGGGAGGTTTGTTAGGGAACCATTGGGTTCCAGAGCAGAGGAGAACTTGCGGGTGCTCCTGCCGTTGCGGGCCTGCGTCCACCTTTTCTCGCCCCAAGCAGGGAAGACCATCAAGGCATTGATCGGTCTACCCTGGCTTTTGGCTGGAAGGGGGTTATGTAGGACTTGGCCCTTTTTCCCTCAGTTGTTTTCATTTTTCATGTTGATGCAGATTCAGGGAGCCATTTTACCTACCCCTGAAACTTCTGTCTGAGGGCCTGGAGCACAAAATGGTGGCCACCTGTGACATCACCAGCATCCACTGGAACCTACCAGCACCTTCCAGAACATTCCAGAACTCTGTGACAGTTGGAGGCGGTTTAGAATGTTGGGAGGTGAAGACAGAGTGTTGGCAGTTGGAGCTGGCAGTTGGCACCTGACTGGTGAAGGGAGAGCAGCACAACAGTGAAGGAGGAAGGAGTGAAGCAGCAGGGGTGGAAACTTGTGCCTGGAGTGGGGTCCATAAACCCACCCTTGATACTAGTCCCTACTGATGGATCCCAGCCTGTAGCCCTGTGTGGGAAGAAGCCAGAAAAACTCATCCTAAGGACCTGGACAGCAGGAACAGGCCTTAGAAGCAGAAAGCAGCAAGATCCTGACCTGGAAACTGGTTTCCCTGGAGTCCGGCGTCGAGTAGCCTGAGACCTGGAGCCCGAGGTGGAGAAGCGGCGCTGACTGAAACAGCAGACGTCGTACCCGGAGCCGCCTGAGGTCGTGAGAGGGCGCCGACGGAGGTCGTGAGGAATTCCAGAGGTCGAGGAGGAAGTTAACCGAGGTCGAGTGAGCGGCGTCATCGGAGGAGTGAAGTCCGCCCTCCGGAGTCGTCGGAGACCGAGGTGAAGTGTACCGGAGGTCGGGAGTGAGGATCGCACTCCGGAGTCGCCCGGAACCGGAGGAGAGGAGCACCGGAGGTCGGGGGTGAGGATCGCACCCCGGAGTCGCCGGAAGTCGACATCGAGGCCAGGCCGGCCGACGTCACCGGAGCCGAGAGCGCCAACGGACCGGAGTCGCCCGAAGTCGACATCGAGTAGAGACTGCCCGACGCCGTCGAATCGGAGGTTGAGATCGAACCGAGGCCGCTGACATCGGACCGGAACCGCCTACCGGCGTCGTCAAGAACTGACATTGTGCCGAGGCCGCCGAGACCGAACCGGAACCGCCTCACGGCGTCGACCCGACTCCAGCGGCGTCGGAGCATCAGAAAAAGGGCAGTAAGTGGAGTAGAGGGCGCCTAAGGCCCTGTGGAGACCTGAGAGACTGCTCTAAGGGGCTAGGGAGGTGCTGGAACCAACCTGACTGTGCCAGGGGTGAATTGGGACTAACCTAGAGAGGTTGTGTGGAGAGAGAAAGCCAGGGCACTGGTATTCCCCCCTTGATCTACCTCAGTTTAGGCCTCAGCCTTGTCCCAGCCAGGGAGTAGAACCCCTCAAGCCTTCCACAACCCTACAAGCTGTGCCTGGGCCAAATCAGCCCTTAGGAATTGAAAAGTGATCTGATTACATGAGTGTTGCTGTATACTTTTAATTATTTATTGGGGGCAACGTATTTATTGTGTTTAACTTATTTATTGCTTCACTATATTTATTGGTCCACAGGACTTGTTGGTGTACAATATTTATTGGTGACAGTATTTATTGCCTCAGAATATTTAATTGCCTGTATTACCTGCACTGTTATTTATGTCCTTTATATTTATGATCACCCCTATTTATTGAATCTCCAGACAGTATTTATTTGACCTGCACTATTTAAAATTTGTATATTGTGATTGACTTATTTATTTTCCCAATCAGCAACTAAGAGAAAAAGATAAAGAAAGATATTTTCATAATTTTTACGGTGTAGAGTCGTTTTTGGAACGGATGCACGCATGGTTATTGTATGGGTATATTGTATGCTTAGCACGGTGCCTGTTTCCTGACCACTCGAGCCAAGCTACCACAGTGTGTTCGGGGAGTCCACCACCACCCTGCGGAGTGGGAGTGGGCTGTTTCCAACAACACCGCTCTGGGAGGGGAGTTGGTTCAGGGAACTACATAAATTCACGAGGTTTGGGACCAGGGATCTCCACGATAGGGGACATAGTCAAACAAGCATTTGCAATGCAATAGGTCTCGCATTTGCGAGAGTTTGAGCTATTGGCATTGTAAATTTCAATGCCTTTTATTTATGTGTTAAGCAAACCCACAAAGTGTGTGTTTACGCAGTGCTGCGTGTAGGTTTTTAAAACACATTACCAAAAGGCATTGTCATTTAGAATGCTAATAGCTCTTTTATGTATTATTGTTGGAGCTGCTTAATGAATGTTCACGTATTTACAGTTCATTAAGTGAAAAGCTATAGCATGTTTAGACACTAACTTCAGTCACACAAATCTTGCTCAAGGCAAAGGTCGATTAACATCAGCAACAGCCATGAAATATTCCAACAATGTCAAAGTCTGTTCCCAGCAGTCACAAAAACACAATGTTACCTTGTCACTGACTTTGCTCCTTCCCCTTTTCTCCTTGAAAGATTCCCGATTCCAAAGCGGTGGGGGTGGGGGCTAATTCTTCCAGCAATCAGCAGAGTGAAGGTGCGGGGGTTCTAAGAAGGGGTGAAATAACAACAAAGCCCAGTTCACAAGAAAATGATCTTTTAAAGACCTGTGAAGTACTTGGGGGCGGTTGCGATAAGACGGATGACAGGCCACAGACAACAGCTCCAAAACTGTCTCTGTGTGTGCCTGGTAAGCTGTCTCAGCCTGGGCTGACACTTTGGGTCGGGGGAGGGGGTACTGAAGCCCTTTGAGCCGAGTGGGCGTTCTGCGCCTGCAGTCATATCAAGTCGGAAGCCTTTACATCTGGAAAAAGATCTGCGTTTTACCTGTTGACTTGCACTGTAAATACAAGCATTTACAATGTAATAGTTCTCGCATTTATGCTAGTTTGAGCTATTGGCATTTTAAATAAAAATGCATTTTATTTAGGTTTTGGTTTTTAAAATATAAATAAAAGGCATTATAATGCCAATAGCTTAAACTCGTGTAAATGCGAGACCTATTGCATTGCAAATGCTTGTTTGTATTGGCCTTATGAGAAGATGCATTGATGCACGTACCTCTTTATGTAAATATAGGTTATTAAATGTTCTCCCGTGCAGCATACCAAAACCATAGCACTTCGGTTTCAAGTTACAATCTGCCTGTACAAAGTTTCTGATCAGAGAGGCATACAGTGTAACAGGACAAACAACATTAAAGTATTATAAAAATGTATATTATATCGAGGGGGGGGAATTCTAACACCTCTGACTTAGCAACCAAAGCGTAGTTAAATGTAGTCTCCCAATGTGATGTAGAAGTATTTCAACCGCAGACCTGCACTACTTTTACATTTACCCATTCAAGCAAAAATAATATGCCATGCTACGATACTTAGTATTTGTATGACATGTGTGCCATTGGTACGGCTTCATTGAGCTATGACTTTCCGAAGGTCAGATTTTTGATCAGAGGTAGTTTATTTTCTTCCTGCACGCTCTCTTTTGGTGGGATTGAATGGGTTTCTTTGTGTCCCAGTGTCCGCGTGTGCTCATTTTTCCAGCTTCTTCCGTGCGCCATTCGTGTCATCCTGTTTGTTGACAATTGACCAATTTAACAATACACACGAGCCTCTACTTCTTACTGTGACGCTCTTACCTGCAGGCCAATCTCACTCTTCCTAAAGGCATACAGCACCTATGGAGAGTTGATGTGGCGTTACCACCGGAGCCCACTTTGGAAGTGGGGAACTAGGTTTGTGTCCCAGTGCCGGCTTAACATCCTGTGATTCTGGGCCAACCACTTAATGTCTCCGTGCCTAAGAATGACAGAGTGTAATGTAACTGGTGCTCGTGTAGTGCTTTGATGCCATTGGGCCGAGTTCGCAGTATATAGTATATAAAACTACAAAAAAGAAAGAAATACACATGGAATGTTAATGTGGTATCCTAAAGGCGTCAAGTTGTGGAATGGGTATCAATTGAAGTGGTGTTCCCTTAGTGATGTAACAAAAGCACCTGCAGCTCCACGGTGGGGGGCAGGGCGAGCTCCAGGGGCTCTCTTCATGCACTTTGTAGTGGGGGAGGGGGCCCAAGTTTTGTTACACTGTGCCCCCTGTGTCCTGGTTAGCAAGGATTTACCTGAGTTTGCGTGGTCAGTGTAGGGGTGGAGGTCTATGTTCATACTGTTATTATAGTAAGTTGTGGTTGGGTGTAAGTGGACTGTGAGGTGTTCTGCACATTTTAGAAATAGTGGTGATCCATGTGTGTGGTCAAGTTGTGGTGGCAGTGTTTGATATTGTCCTCAGGTGGTATGTGTGAGTGTGAATGTTTTGTGAGATAGGCATAGTGGAGTCTAGAGTATTGTGGCAGAAACCGTTTAGCGGGGTGTGTTAGGAAATCATTGAAATTGGGGCTCAGTGGAGGAGCCTAGCGCGCAACCAAGATGGCCGCGTAGGTGCGAGGCTCCCGAGGACCTCCGCGACCTCCTGAATTAATCCTGGTGATATCCTGTCCTTGTTGAGGGGACTGTCTTTGGGAACCCGAGCGGAGGCGCCACCCGTTTTTTGGGCCCGAATCGGACCCCGAACACCGGCGGGAGCGTCGACCAAAGGTTGCGGCCTTCTCCTCGCCGGCCCCCCGGATTGGAGTGGTGGGGCGATCCGGGGACAAAGTGAACAACAGCGGCGAGCGGGGCTGGGCGACTCGCGTACCCCGCACTTTCACTTTCGCTTTTGCGCCCTCCTTGCTTATAGCGGGGTCGGGCTGCGGAGCGGGGTGCGGTGGTGTGGTCTTGTCCAAGTGCCCGGCTGACCCGCCGGCTGTGGGTCGCCCTGCGGATCGGTGGTCGCCCCCGCCCCCCCCCGGAGCCCGTGAATTGGTATAGTGGCCTGTTTGGAGATCTTGGCACGACGGTGGAAGGGCCAGCATGTCCACCAAACAAGATGGCGACCGGGCGAAGATGAAGACAACCCGCCGTGGCACGGCGCACCAGGCCAATAGTATGGATCGCTACACGCTCCACAAGGGTTCTCCGGAGACATCGCGGTCACCCCCGGTGGGCCCGACGGAGGCATCTGTTCACCCAGTGGATCTGACCCTCCGGGACGTCATGGGCGCCATCGCAGAGATGAAGGCCTCAGTGGACCAGCGTTTCGATACCTTGGCGCAAAAAATTGACTCGGTCCTGGTGGATGTGGGCCTTGTGAGGGCAGACTTGTCAAAAACAAACGACCGAGTCGACTCCCTGGCCCACACCACAACGGGCCTCACGACGGACGTGGTGGCCCTCCAGAAGGAGGTGCGCCGGCTTGGCCAGGTGAGCGCCCTGATGGACCGGCGACTGGAGGATTCCGAGGGTCGGGCCCGGAGGAATAATGTCCGTATTATTGGTGTGCCGGAGGGCCGAGAGGCGGAGGCGGCGGATCTCTTCGTGGAAGAATTGATCCTGACCCATCTCCAGCCCCGGGGGCTGAGTAAGCTTTTTGCGGTGGAGCGTGCCCACCGGGTCCCCGGGGGCCGCCCTAAGACCGGTGCCCCGCCGCGGCCTCTTATTGCCCGGATTTTTAATTTTCGGGACAGAGATGCCATCCTCCAGACCTCCAGGCAACAGGGACCGGTCCGGCTGGACAACATGGATGTACACTTCTACCCAGACTTTACTCCGGCGGTCCAGAAGCAGCGGCAGAGCTTTCTTGGTATTAAACGTCGCCTAAGGGACCTAAACCTCAAGTACTCAATGCTCTTTCCGGCTAAGCTGAGGGTGGAGGTGGATGGCCGTACGCACTTCTTCGACCGGCCCGAGGCGGCTGGGGACTGGTTGGACACTTTGCCGGGAGATCGGGGCGGGGGGAGCGCGGCTGGCGGGGAGGGCCCGCCGGATCAGAATTGAGGGGTGACTGTATAGGCCTTGCTCGGGATGTTCTTCCTTTACCACATATTGCTTTCGTATGTTCCCCTCCCATGGAGGTCGGGTGGGGTCTGCTGGGGGCTTCCCTCCTCCTCTGGGGGACTAGTTAGTACTTAGCTATGGGGCGACAGGCACACTGCACTTTGGGGGGGCTGTCTGGGCTCATGCAGGGGTGCAGGGAGGGGGGAGTTCTGTTGGGACCGGGGGGTGGGGGGGGTGTGTTGTTTGTTAGCACCGCAGGGCAAACCCGCAACTGTTTTATTGTCCTTAAGATGCTCGGTGGGGGACGACCGATTGTTTCGACGTATGATGGGGGGTAGGGATTTGACTGTGTTGTCATGGAATGTTAACGGCCTGGGGGATAGGATTAAGCGTGGTGTGGTCCTGCAGTATTTAAAACGCATTTCACCGGATGTTGTCTTCCTGCAGGAGACGCACCTTATAGGTAACACCTTTCATGCAATGAATCGGCGGGGTTATCGTTTGGCGGCCCACTCCGGCTTCACTTCGGGCTCGCGGGGGGTGGGTATTATGGTCAAGAACTCGCTCCCGTTTGAGATTGACGAGGTGCGCCATGATGAGAGGGGACGCTACACTGTTCTGGTGGGACGCATGGAGGGTAGAGTGTTTATCTTTATATCAGTCTATGTCCCGCCTGGGTTACAAGCCACCACTTTTGCGGATCTAGGGCGCCTCCTTCTGGACCTTCCGAGTGGCCTGTTGGTGGTTGGAGGGGACTTTAATGCGGTTGCCTCTGGGTCTATGGATCGCCATCCCCCTAGGGACCTCCCCCGGGCACAGGCGTGGCTGCCCGGCCTCTTAGACACGCTGGGCCTGGTAGATTGCTGGCGCTTGAAGCATCCTGTATTGCAACAGTACACTTTCCACTCGGGGGCCCATGGTAGCCTCTCGCGGCTTGATTACATCCTTGTCCCGGCGGCCCATGCAGGTAGGGTGGGGGAGGTGCGCCATTTGGCACGGGGTATCTCAGACCACTCCCCATTGTTGTTGCATTTCGATGTCTTCCCGAGGGGGGATGGCAGGGTGGCCCCGATTAATGCATGGTATTTGCGCGACCCCACCATTCGTGCCGACCTGATCAAATCCTTACAGCGCTATTTCGATGAGAATGTGGGGTCGGTCCCGTCTGCCATCTCCCTGTGGGAGGCTTTCAAGGTGGTTCTTAGAGGGGAGGCCCTCTCCTTTATTTCCAATGCCCGGCGGCGCGAGCGGGAGGAGGTGACCCGGGTTGAGGCCGAGATTGCAGAACTGGAGGGTGACCTGGGGAGCGGGGTAACAGACGCCAAGTTGCATGTTTTGCATTTAAAGCAGGCGGCCTATCGGGCCCTCGTCACGGAGGCGGCCAGGGGCCTCAGTAGAGAGCAGCAGGGGCGATTGTATGATGTGGGTGACAAGGCTGGCAAATTGATTGCGTGGTTGGATAAGAGGGAGAGAGCGAGCCGCGTGGTGCCTTTGATTGAGAGCGTGGATGGCGTGTGTGTCACCGAGCCGGAAGCCATTGTCTCCTGCTCCGCGGATTACTTCCGCGAAGTTTACTCCCCGGCTTCTCCCTGCTCGGAGGAAGATTCCCGTGCCTTGCTTCGGGACATCGCATTGCCCTCCCTTACGGTGGAGGATAGGGACTCGCTGGACGCCCCTCCCACCTCGGACGAAATTGCCTCGGCTATTCGCTCGGTTGCATCCGGCAAGGCCATGGGCCCCAATGGTATTCCCATTGAGCTATACAAGCTACGCCCGGACGTGTTGGCGCCCCACCTGCGCGCGATGTTCCTTGCGGCCCACTCGAAGGGCTCCCTCCCGCTGGACCAGCGTCTGGCTACAATTGTGGTGATTCATAAGGAGGGGAAGCCCCGTGAACGAGTCACATCCTATAGGCCGATTTCGCTTTTGAACGCGGAGCCCAAAATCCTTGCCAAGGTGTTGGCCAACCGGTTGGTTGGAGTGGTGGGCGATTTGGTCCACCAAGACCAATCGGGCTTTATACCACACCGCAACACGGCGCTCAATCTGCGGCGCTTACACGGGGTGCTCGCGCGTGTCCCCTTTTTGCGGGAGCCGGCCATCTTGGCGTCCTTGGACGCCACCATGGCGTTTGATACGCTTGAATGGCCATATATTTGGGCGATGCTGGCGAAGTTTGGGTTCGGCCCGGGTTTCGTCAGCTGGGTTAAATTGCTATATTCGGGCCCGTTGGCGCAGGTGGTGGTGAATGGGCGAGTATCAGCCCCATTCGCGCTGGGGCGGGGCACGCGACAGGGTTGTCCCCTGTCGCCTCTTCTGTTCGCCCTGGCCCTGGAGCCCCTGGCGGAGTGGCTGCGGTGGCACCCTTCTATCCGTGGCCTCCGCTGGACCCCCGAGCATGAGGACCGCGTGTCCCTCTATGCTGACGATATCCTTTTGTATCTCGCCTCCCCGCGCAAGTCATTGATCGTCCTGGTTGATGTTTTGCGCTCCTTCGGTCGTAACTCAGGCCTGGTCATCAACTGGGCGAAATCCTGTGTCTATGTGCTTTCCGGGGAGGCTCCGGTCCTGCCACGGGACTGTCCGATCCAGATTGCCTCCCAGGGTTTCCGGTACCTGGGTATGTATATTACTCTTGACCCGGAGGCCCGCTATGAGCGGAACTTGCTGCCCCCCCTCCAGCGTTTGAGGGAGGACGTGGTGCGCTGGCGGCGTCTGCCGCTCTCGCCGCTCGGCCGAGCGGCCTTATTTAAAATGATGTCCCTGCCGCGCTTCCTCTACGCCCTCCAGAATACCATGGACTTGGTCCCGGCACGTTACTTTCGTGAGGTGGAGGGCCTCCAGCGGCGCCTGTTCTGGGACGGGAGGCCGCGTATTGCCCTGGCTAAACTGACGCTCCCGTGGTACGATGGAGGGGTCGCCCTTCCGGACATTAAACGGTACTACTGGGCCTCCCAACTAGCTGCAATTAATCATGGCCTTTACGGGCCCGCCCTGAATCCGGCATTTGAGATGGACAAGATGCTCCTACCCGGTGGCGACTACAATCGCGCGCTCTACTCTGGCGCGCCCGACTCCCGTCTGACGGGACCGACGCGTGTCATGGTACGTGTCTGGCACGCGGCTAATGCAGCTATGGGGTGGAAGGACCGTTTGACCCGGGCGTCTCCGTTGTATGCATCTGAGAGGTTGGGCTCCCTGTGGACATCGAAGGGCTTCGAGAAGTGGGACACGATCGGAATCAGCACGGTGGGAGATCTCTGGACGAGGGGGGGATTCAAAACTTTTGAGACGCTGCAGGCGGAGTTTCAGCTGCAGGGCAGTGAGTACTTTCGGTACCTACAGGTCCGCCATGCGCTGGGCTCCGTCTTCCCGGATGTTGCATCCATTCCGGAGTCTTCCCCCCCTGGAGGACAGAGTGCTAGATGGCCATGTCCCGGACAGCACGATCTCCCTCATATACAAAAAATTGATTAACGATAGATCTTGCCTACTGACTAGTCTCCGCGAGGCTTGGGTTGCCGACGGGCTGGAGCTGGACGACGAGGATTGGATTTCCGCGGTGGCCTCTCCGAAAGAGGTGGCCATCCCGGCTCGCCTTCGTTTCGTCCAGCTCAAGATCCTTCACCGGGTCTACGTGACGGGGCCAAGGCTTCTACGTATGGGTTTTGCCAGTGACGGAATGTGTAAGCGTGGCTGTGGCGCGTTGGCGACTTTCATGCATATACTGTGGGAGTGCCCGAAGGTGGAGCGATTCTGGCGTGGTGTGCATGGGGTTCTGCGAGTGGTCACGCGTGTCGCGCTACTGCCTGAAGCGAGGAGATGCTTGCTGAATGTCTGGGAACCTAATGACTATTCGGCACCGCAGACGCGGTGGGTGACTCTGGGATACATGATAGCTAAGCGCGATATTGCTCAATTGTGGGGATCCCAGAGGCCCCCTGCGGTGTCGGCCTGGAAAGAGCATATGGATTGGTGTATGTTTCGTGAAAAGGTGGTGTATGTGGCGAGGGGTAAGCCTGGGGCGTGGATGAAACTCTGGGGCCCCTGGAACGCCTATCGCGGGGGTATTTGTGAGCCGCCGCTGCTTCCGGCTGCCTCGCCGGCTCAGTCTCCCTAGATGGCCCCCCTCCCTTGGCCGCGGGCGCGCGGTCCCCCAGTCCCTGATCTACTCCCGTCCCCCTCTTCAGAGTTTTGCTGCTGGTTTGGACCCCCCACTTATGGAGCACGTGTTGTCACTTTGGATCGAGGGTTGCCTTGCGGTTGTGGTTTGTTTATGTTGTTTTGTTTTAAGAAAATGGAACCGTACTGTGGGCAGGGAGCCGTGAGGCCTGCACCATTGATTGCTCCTGTTTACCTACTTTGCACCGCTGTGAGACTTTTTGCTGTATGCATGTAATATGTTTTTTGATGCTCTAGCGGCCGGCCGTGTGGTTGTAGGCCCATACCTGTAACTTTTCAAACTGCAATAAACGGTTTCAAAAAAAAAAAAAAAAAAAAAAAAAAAGAAATTGGGGCTCAGTGTTCTGTGAGGATAAAGACTACGAAAGAAGGATGTGGTGTATGGAGTGTGAGGTTGGTACTTATGGTCTGCGTAGTGCAGCGGTCAATTTCGGAGTTTTTGTGTTATTGATGGCGTGATATAGCTTCGTTCAACAGGTGTGTTGCGTTTTCTTGTTTCTATTCTTGATGTAGAAAGTTGTAGCAATATTGCAGCAGATGTGTAGCTGAAAGGGTGGCATTCTACATGTGATGGTGGAGTGTGAATGGTGAACGGGTGATAAGAGATATCGGCGATGTATGATCGCGATTAGCATGGAGGGTGGTTTTGGTAGGTGATGCAGAACTTGAGGACTACAAACCATTAGTGGGTAGCATGACATCTATGGGATGCCCAGTGAACCAGGTGGTGGTGACGTAGTTCAGCATTTCATGAACGCTTGTAAATATATGAATGGTTTAGGCCCCGCTGTGGTTTTAGTAAAGTTTTGAAAATCAATACAATCAGCAGTCTTGCAAGAGTGACAGATACATTGGACAAACTATATTTTAGTCGCTACCATTTAGGATCAATTGGGTCCATCACTTGGGTTGAAACAGCCTGAGGAAGGGACCAACACTATTTGGCGGATATGGGGTCAGATTGGGTTCCATTGGAAGCAGATGTGGGCAGTGCTTATGAAAGGAGCAGTTTTACAGCGCCTCAAAGCGCCCTTGCTATCAGCAGGCTGCAATAGGAAATACCCGCAGACGGAAAAGCATGTTTAATGAGACCTAAATTATTCTTCAGACCAATGAATGTTGGCGGTGGATGTTGGTTGCACCAATTTTTAATGTGCCTGTGTTATGCAAGGGTTATTGCAGGATCCGTAACCGGAACCTAATAAGCTAATGCCATTAGGATAAGGGGGCGGGCCCAAGATGCTGGACGTGAAGCAATCTGCATCCCGACTTCCCCCGGGCCGTGGCAGACTCCGCGGAGCCAGCAAAAATGGCATTTCCTAGTCCTATGCATCGTGACAGTGGTATCAGCTAAGGAGACGTCTTAACCAGTACTGAAGGCATTATGCAACCCTGTGCAGCGTCACCGTGGTATACCCTAATCAGAGATGTCTCATTCCGTAAAATGAATTGTATATGCTCTCCTGGATGTGCAATGTCAAAAAACAAACTGCATAAACTATTAGAGCGTGCCAACGAATGATTGAACTTGTCCCCGTAGAACACCAGGGGAAATCGCTCAATTATAAACAATTTTCAAAGTATGCGCTGTCTACTGAAATACTTTCATGCAAGGTCTCGGAGTTACTTTCTGATATGCATGCAGTGCACAGAGAATTACAAATTTTTATGCAGAAAGAAGCAAGTCTTCAGTGCACAGGGAAATGGTCAAATTCAGGAGAGGAGATGTAACACGCATAGCTTTTGTTGTCTTGGTATTTATCAGGAGATCCAGAGGCGCGCCTGAGACATCGGGCACTGTTGGATCTGTGCCTATGACGCACTTTGCCCGGCCATTTCAAATTCCAGCTGACCATGTCAGACAAGTACCTGAACCTGCGCCTCCACAGGAGCCGAACGCCTGAAGTCTACTCTTGCAGAATATTTCCCAACTCCCCTGCAATCCTAGAACCAGAGGACTCTCTGACTCCAGTGTAGGAGAGTGGAATCTGACTAATGGTTGCCCCAACTTTTTGCCTGGCATTTGAGTGGTTTTTGACTAGTCTGGCTGGGATCCTGCTATCCAGGACCCCAGCCTATCTGCTTTCTCCCTAAAACTGATGTGAGTATTCTGGTACAACCCTAATTGGATGCTGGGCATGCCCTACCAGTCCCTTGGAGATAGTACCCTAGGTACCCAGGGCATGGGTCCCCCAGTAGGCCTACCAGGGCTGCAGCACTTATTGTGCCACCCTGGGACAGCCACAGCAACTGACACCACCAGACCACTACTGTAGTCTGGGTAAGGTGGTGCTAGCACCCCTTACAGGGATATAGGTACCCTATATCCCACACCATTACAACACATATACTCTCATAGGTCACCCCTATGGCAGGCCCTTGTAATCCTACAGGGCTGGGTGCTGAGGTATGTGTGAGGGGGGACCCCTACGTGAGTAGGACTTCTCTGCAACCTTCGTAAAATCGTTACTGGGTTGTTTGTAGTGTAGCCATACCATATACTCTACCGCATTATAAGTTATTGCGTCATCGCTGTAACTTGGGACTGGCTACACAGAACCATATCGTGTTTGGTGTCAAACATGAAGGAATCGTACCCCCAGTCCAGCCATGGGCATGAGGGTACGATTCCCCCTTGCTAGAAGGGCGATATGGGAAAAGCGGTAGAAATTAGACACCAATTTAAAAGTGCACATGTACCACAAAATGGCTACTGTTCGCCACCTACACGACTCTGGCTGGCTGTTGCTGGAGAAAACCCCAGCCTCGCCAGCTGGACAATAGGGCTCCTGTGGCAGGGAGGTGCCAGCACCTCCCCAGACAGGATATGTGGATTGGAACAGGGTGGGTGCACCAAATGTCCTTTCAGAGTTGCACGTAGGCAGCTGCAGAGCCCCAATTCTGCATACACCGCCTGGAACCGGTTCAGGGGCATCCTGCCCCTCGCCCAGACGGGAAACACACAAAGGGGAGTGGGTGTAGCCACCCTTTCCCGCCTCTACTCTGATTGGTAGGCTCTAGTTGGGACCATCCCCTAATCTTGGGGATATATGTGAATAACGTGGCCCCAGAGCCTCATATTAATCCAGAACTTCACAGAACTGACCTTCGACGAGCTGCTGCCCAGCTGACTGAAGAAATCTCCCTTGGGATAAAGGAGTTATCCCCATGCTTGGCAGGCACCTGAAAGACTGCAAGATACCCGGTTGGAACTTCGCTGCTCTCACGACCTTCGACGTCTTCCAGCAACCTTGAGGTGGGTCTCTAGAGCATCCCAGAGTCCTGTGAGCGTGCCCAGCAAGTCTGAGCACCGTGGGCCACGTGGGTGCCGAGATCCCTGCATACCCCGAGACACCGGCCACCTCTTGCATAGCACACGACCCCGACCAGTGGGGAAGTTGTGCTTTGGCCCATTTCTGAGCCAACCTTCAAGCAGCATCCGTGCCAAATCTCAGCTCCCTAGCCCGCTCCGGTGGCCCGTGGGAGCCCTTTTACGCACTCCATTTTGCTGCCTTCCACGGTCCCTTGTCTCTCGACTTGTGGGCCCTGGCGGAGGACAATCTTCACATCCAAGAGTTCCCCTGGTTGCTCCAGGCCTGCTCTGCGCTCCCTCCAAAGGAGAGCACCCTCAGACCTCGTGGGTCTGCACCAGCAGCTGCTTTGTTCATCTTGCGTGGGTTGCGGTTGCCAAGGCTTAGTGGATCCAATCGGGACACTAACACCGCAGCGACCCTCATCCGACGTGGGACAGTCGCCCTCCAGAAGCTGGCCTTCCTTGAAGCCTCCCAGAGCCCGTGACTGCAGAGCCAAGCTCCATCTTCCTCACCTGAAGCACCCGACATCGAAGGGCTCCTTGCTTTGAGCCCCCTGGTCACTGTGCCGTGACCCAGACTCGGTCCTCTCTGCTTTCAGGTTCTCCTCTACATTTTCTACATCTTAGATCTTCACGACTTCATCGACGCTTTCAGCTAGCAGCAGTTTGGACTACTTTTCCATTGAAAATCAGCCCGCGATCCGACACCAGAATCGACCTATGCACCCGGCTTCCCTGGGGCAGGTAACAGTGGTACTTCGGTACTCCCGTGGTGGTGGGCTCTCCAAAGCCTTAAGTCTCAAGCCTTAACTTTGTACTACTGCTAGAAGTGTCTTTAATCTTTAAATATTCAACCGCGACATTCTCCATAGGCTAACATTGCGATCCTGATAGCAGCTCTTTGCACTGCACGCGTCTCCCGGGGGTCCCCTTCCTCTTAACTGTGGGTGGATTCTGAAGGGGCAAGCTATCCTGAATGCCCTAGGCATTGCCTGTAGAATTGTCGTGGTTCTTATACCACTATTTTAGTATATGGTTTTGTCCCCCCCTGGGGCCCATTGATTTCTGTGCTATTTATTGTGTTTATAAATGCTTGTTTGAAGTGTAACTTTGCCACTAGTCACATAAAGTGACTGTGGGATTCTGTCTAGAATAAATACATATATTTTATATGTATACCTGTGTGGGCTACTCTTTCATTTGGTTATTCAAGAGGTTATTATGGTAAAACAATAAGCTTAACACTCCTTCAAGACTTAGCCTGAAGGCTGCTCTCCACAGCTATCACTAGGATAGCTTTCTTTAAAGGTCGTCTTAAACCTATCATCAATAAGAGTCGAATTGGACTGGTGCAAGGTGTCCCTATAACTAGGAACAGCATATGCCAGGCCAACTTCTCACATCAAGAATCACAGGGGAAAGGGGAATGGGAATAATAGAGAGACTGCCACACTGGTGTCGCCACTGGAAGGCCTGCACCTGTAATAATAAGCAAATGGTTATAACAGTTCTGAAACTTTCTAAGTCTAAATGTACTCTCCCTAAGTAACCCTAATTACCTTCATGTGTGTGTGGAATTTGCCTCTCTCTAGCGGACCTTGTATGGTAAATAATCTTTCCGTTCTTTTCTTTTGTTGCAGGAAGGAAGAGCTCGACTGTTTAGGAGTACCAACTTGATAATGACACCCCCAACGGAATTGAGGATGCGGCTGGTAAAGATGGTAAGTAAATATATATTTTATTATTTACTTGAAGGATTTAATGCAGGTTTATGCTGGTCTGATAATAGGCTGAGCGAAAAAAGAGAAGGCTTGTAATATTTGATTGATGAATCTGGTAGAAAGGGTCAGTAGCGTCTAGTTATAAGTTCCAAGTCAAGCGCCTCTGAAGAAGGAGTTAGAGTCTTTGCGCTTCAAAAGTGGGAGTTCATGAACAAGCGCTTCCAAAACACTGCTGACTGGATGCAGGACATGTAAGTTACAATGTGACAATGCGAGAGTGACTTCTGCCTCTTGCTGCTGGAACTAACTGGAATCAAAATAAGCAAAAGACAGTACCTGAATGGCAGCAATAGCGAGTAATATTCTCACGCAATTAAAACCTGAAGATAGTGAGCGAGAGGATACTCGCTAACCAAAACGCTGGAATTGCTTGAAGCGCTGAGGAGAAAGTCGACTCTTCTCTGGAAAATGACAGTTGAAGTGCGCGAAGCACAGAGTGCGCGCGTGCGATACTCCAGAACACAACACTACAGAAATCTGAGAGAAACACTAGAACGCTGACCTGAAATCAGCGTTCGCCATGTTAAAAGTATCTTTCTGGGGGAAAGCGGGCAAGCTCACGCCTGAGCGTAAGCAGCAAACCTTTTAGCAACCCTGTGGCTCCAATAAAGGGGTGAGTACCAAAAGGTGTAACCCTGCCTAATTTTGTAGGTGGGGACTGTGTGTCTTGTAATAGAATCAGTGAGGCCTATCCTGACAGACCAGTTGCAAATGGTTTCTGCTGGGCTCAGTTGTGTCATGGTGTTTTACAGATTGGACAACAAATGAGCAGCGCGAAAACGGGAGAGGGTAAAATAAAATACAGAATGAAAGCAATGGCACTACTGAGCATCAGTTATCCGGGCCAACTTGCTGCAGGTGTCTTCAACAGGATTTGCTTCCCACGTAATTAAGGAATAAATCACAAAAAAACGGGAAGCCGGAAACCCACGCCTCCCGTTTCCAAAGCTTTATTTTGAACATTCGGGGTCTTTATTATTTACATCTTTTAGATTTCCAGATAGCAAAGAGCCTACAACATTGGACTGTTCACAGTGTGGGAATCCGCAATCCCGGAGTTAGCTTATATTTTCAAATCCACATTCTGCAAATGCACTTTTCTCTCACTTTTTCTTCACATATGTGGCAGTAGACTGAACCATATATACGAACTAATCAATCTCTGACTTTGTAGTTAAAGATTCATACTGAAAATGCCTAGTGCATCATTGTTGCAGTTTTATATACGCTAACTTGACCCTAAGGTTTCAGAGTGCTTTACATGAGCCCCAGTTATGTCACACAAGGATGCATTTATTTTTTGGTGGGCAAGTGGAGATTAAGTCATTTGCCCAAAATCATAAGATGTTGAGCTGAGACTCGAAACTCATCCCCCAGTACCAAAATCTGCATCTCTGACCGTATAGCCACTTTATCAGAAACGGAGGAGTCGTGTAGCATCTACCAGCCCCTACTACAGATTTAAGACTTTGTTAGCCGGGTGCCACTGTGTTCGCCATGTTTGTGGTCATGCCATGAAGCCCGGCAGGGAAACGACCAGCCCGGCTGATTTGTCCCAGCAGAGACAGAGCTAATGGGACTTGTATTATCGGCGGATGCTTTAAACACAAGCTCCTGCGCTGCTTCAGCAGTGCAGGAGCAAGAGAGGCTGAGCTTGAGACGCACGTGCATCAGCAGACACAGTATATTCACTTCTAGACTGTAAACACAAGCAGGCATACGGGCGCCATAATAAATAAATAAATAAATAAATAAATAAATGGTATCCTGATCGCCGCTCATGCTGTTTGGGAGGTGGGAGGGGTGTTCCTTTAAGCAAAAGAGAATGTATTGGCTGGTGTTTGAAAAAATGTAATTTGTTAAATAATAATACAGACCTCAATGGAAGAAAATGTGATAAAAGAAACAACAGTATTCTACCGGTTGGCTGCTGCCACAGGTGATCTCAGTGATGGTGCTGGAGGCTGCGGTAATGCTAACGGGTTCACCCATGGCGAGGACTGACAAGTGGCACAGAAGCTCTTGCTGGCGCCTTCAGTACAAGTTACACAGAGCAACAAGTCGCGCATGCCCAATCCTTCACTTCCCATCAGCAGGCATGCGCAGTACAGCGCTTTCTGGCTCGAACATGCACGGATAAATGGACACAATGTGAAGA